>NC_091992.1:69679426-69979426 GCF_044704955.1 Pristiophorus japonicus | reverse complement strand
CAGTACATTTGGTCAGAGTAGGTTGGAGCAGTACATTTGGTCAGTACAGGTTGGAGCAGTACATTTGGTCAGTGTAGGTTGGAGCAGTACATTTGGTCAGTACAGGTTGGAGCAGTACATTTGGTCAGTGTCAGTTGGAGCAGTACATTTGGTCAGAGTAGGTTGGAGCAGTACATTTGGTCAGTGTAGGTTGGAGCAATACATTTGGTCAGAGTAGGTTGGAGCAATACATTTGGTCAGTGTAGGTTGGAGCAGTACATTTCGTCAGTACAGATTGGAGCAGTACATTTGGTCAGTACAGGTTGGAGCAATACATTTGGTCAGAGTAGGTTGGAGCAGTACATTTGGTCAGTGCAGGTTGGAGCAGTACATTTGGTTAGAGTAGGTTGGAGCAGTACATTTGGTCAGTGTAGGTTGGAGCAGTACATTTGGTCAGAGTAGGTTGGAGCAGTACATTTGGTCAGAGTAGGTTGGAGCAGTACATTTGGTTAGAGCAGTACATTTGGTCAGTACAGGTTGGAGCAATACATTTGGTCAGAGTAGGTTGGAGCAGTACATTTGGTCAGTACAGGATGGAGCAATACATTTGGTCAGTACAGGTTGGAGCAGTACATTTGGTCAGAGTAGGTTGGAGCAGTACATTTGGTCAGTACAGATTGGAGCAGTACATTTGATCAGTGTAGTTTGGTGCAGTACATTTGGTCAGTGTAGCTTGGAGCAGTACATTTGGTCAGAGTAGGTTGGAGCAGTACATTTGGTCACAGTAGGTTGGAGCACTACATTTCGTCAGTGCAGGTTGGAGCAGTACATTTGGTCAGAGTAGGTTGGAGCAATACATTTGGTCAGAGTGGGTTGGAGCAATACATTTGGTCAATACAGGTTGGAGCAGCAGATTTGGTCAGTGTAGGTTGGAGCAGTACATTTGGTCAGTGTAGGTTGGAGCAGTACATTTGGTCAATACTTGTTGGAGCAGTACATTTGGTCAATACAGGTTGGAGCAGTACATTTGGTCAGAGTAGGTTGGAGCAGTACATTTGATCAGTACAGGTTGGAGCAGTACATTTGGTCAGAGTAGGTTGGAGCAGTGCATTTGGTCAGAGTAGGTTGGAGCAGTACATTTGGTTAGAGCAGGTTGGAGCAGTACATTTGGTCAGTACAGGTTGGAGCAGTACATTTGGTCAGTACAGGTTGGAGCAATACATTTGGTCACAGTAGGTTGGAGCAGTGCATTTGGTCAGAGTAGGTTGGAGCAGTAAATTTGGTCAATACAGGTTGGAGCAGTACATTTGGTCAGTACAGGTTGGAGAAGTACATTTGGTCAGAGTAGGTTGGAGCAGTACATTTGGTCAGAGCAGGTTGGAGCAATACATTTGGTCAGAGCAGGTTGGAGCAGTACATTTGATCAGTGCAGGTTGGAGCAATACATTTGGTCAGAGTAGGTTGGAGCAGTACATTTGGTCAGAGTATGTTGGAGCAGTACATTTGGTTAGAGTAGGTTGGAGCAGTACATTTGGTCAGTACAGGTTGGAGCAATACATTTGGTCAGAGTAGGTTGGAGCAGTACATTTGGTCAGAGTTGTTTGGAGCAGTACATTTGGTCAATACAGGTTGGAGCAGTCCATTTGGTCAGTGTAGGTTGGAGCAGTACATTTGGTCAGTACAGGATGGAGCAATACATTTGGTCAGTACAGGTTGGAGCAGTACATTTGGTCAGAGTAGGTTGGAGCAGTACATTTGGCCAGTACAGGTTGGAGCAGTACATTTGGTCAGTGTAGGTTGGAGCTATACATTTGGTCAGTACAGGTTGGAGCAGTGCATTTGGTCAGTGTCGGTTGGAGCAGTACATTTGGACAGAGTAGTTTGGAGCAGTACATTTGGTCAGTGTAGGTGGGAGCAATACATTTGGTCAGATTAGTTGGAGCAATACATTTGGTCAGTGTAGGTTGGAGCAGTACATTTGGTCAGTACAGATTGGAGCAGTACATTTGGTCAGTACAGGTTGGAGCAGTACATTTGGTCAGAGTAGGTTGGAGCAGTACATTTGGTCAAGACAGGTTGGAGCAATACATTTGGTCAGAGTAGGTTGGAGCAGTACATTTGGTCAGAGGAGGTTGGAGCAGTACATTTGGTCAGTGTAGGTTGGAGCAGTACATTTGGTCAGTACAGATTGGAGCAGTACATTTGGTCAGTACAGGTTGGAGCAGTACATTTGGTCAGAGTAGGTTGGAGCAGTACATTTGGTCAATACAGGTTGGAACAATACATTTGGTCAGAGTAGGTTGGAGCAATACATTTGGTCAGAGTAGGTTGGAGCAATACATTTGGTCAGTGTAGGTTGGAGCAATACATTTGGTCAGTGTAGGTTGGAGCAGTACATTTGGTCAATACAGGTTGGAGCAGTACATTTGGTCAGTACAGGTTGGAGCAGTACATTTGATCAGAGTAGGTTGGAGCAGTACATTTGGTCAGAGTAGGTTGGAGCAGTACATTTGGTCAGAGTAGGTTGGAGCACTACATTTGGTAGGAGTAGGTTGGAGCAGTACATTTGGTCAGTACAGGTTGGAGCAGTACATTTGGTCAGTGTAGGTTGGAGCAGTACATTTGGTCAGTACAGGTTGGAGCAGTACATTTGTTCAGTGTCAGTTGGAGCAGTACATTTGGTCAGAGTAGGTTGGAGCAGTACATTTGGTCAGTGTAGGTTGGAGCAATACATTTGGTCAGAGTAGGTTGGAGCAATACATTTGGTCAGTGTAGGTTGGAGCAGTACATTTGGTCAGTACAGATTGGAGCAGTACATTTGGTCAGTACAGGTTGGAGCAGTACATTTGGTCAGAGTAGGTTGGAGCAGTACATTTGGTCAGTACAGGTTGGAGCAGTACATTTGGTCAGAGTAGGTTGGAGCAGTACATTTTGTCAGAGTAGGTTGGAGCAGTACATTTGCTCAGTGTAGGTTGGAGCAGTACATTTGATTAGAGCAGTACATTTGGTCAGTACAGGTTGGAGCAATACATTTGGTCAGAGTAGGTTGGAGCAGTCCATTTGGTCAGTACAGGATGGAGCAATACATTTGGTCAGTACAGGTTGGAGCAGTACATTTGGTCAGAGTAGGTTGGAGCAGTACATTTGGTCAGTACAGGTTGGAGCAGTACATTTGGTCAGTGTAGTTTGGTGCAGTGCATTTGGTCAGTGTAGTTTGGAGCAGTACATTTGGTCAGAGTAGGTTGGAGCAGTACATTTGGTCAGAGTAGGTTGGAGCACTACATTTGGTCAGTGCAGGTTGGAGCAGTACATTTGGTCAGAGTAGGTTGGAGCAATACATTTGGTCAGAGTGGGTTGGAGCAATACATTTGGTCAATACAGGTTGGAGCAGTAGATTTGGTCAGTGTAGGTTGGAGCAGTACATTTGGTCAGTGTAGGTTGGAGCAGTACATTTGGTCAAAACAGGTTGGAGCAGTACATTTGGTCAATACAGGTTGGAGCAGTGCATTTGGTCAGTACAGGTGGGAGCAGTACATTTGGTCAGAGTAGGTTGGAGCAGTACATTTGGTCAGAGTAGGTTGGAGCAGTACAATTGGTCAGAGTAGGTTGGAGCAGTACATTTGATCAGTACAGGTTGGAGCAATACATTTGGTCACAGTAGGTTGGAGCAGTGCATTTGGTCAGAGTAGGTTGGAGCAGTACATTTAGTTAGAGCAGGTTGGAGCAGTACATTTGGTCAGTACAGGTTGGAGCAATACATTTGGTCAGAGTAGGTTGGAGCAGTACATTTGGTCAGAGTAGGTTGGAGCAGTACATTTGGACAATGCAGGTTGGAGCAGTACATTTGGTCAGTTCAGGATGGAGCAATACATTTGGTCAGTACAGGTTGGAGCAATACATTTGGTCAGAGTAGGTTGGAGCAGTACATTTGGTCAGAGTAGGTTGGAGCAGCACATTTGTTCAATACAGGTTGGAGCAGTACATTTGATCAATACAGGTTGGAGCAGTACATTTGGTCAGTACAGGTTGGAGAAGTACATTTGGTCAGAGTAGGTTGGAGCAGTACATTTGGTCAGAGCAGGTTGGAGCAATACATTTGGTCAGAGCAGGTTGGAGCAGTACATTTGATCAGTACAGGTTGGAGCAATACATTTGGTCAGAGTAGGTTGGAGCAGTACATTTGGTCAGAGTAGGTTGGAGCAGTACATTTGGTTAGAGTAGGTTGGAGCAGTACATTTGGTCAGTACAGGTTGGAGCAATACATTTGGTCAGAGTAGGTTGGAGCAGTACATTTGGTCAGAGTTGTTTGGAACAGTACATTTGGTCAATACAGGTTGGAGCAGTACATTTGGTCAGTGTAGGTTGGAGCAGTACATTTGGTCAGTACAGGATGGAGCAATACATTTGGTCAGTACAGGTTGGAGCAGTACATTTGGTCAGAGTAGGTTGGAGCAGTACATTTGGCCAGTGCAGGTTGGAGCAGTACATTTGGTCAGTGTAGGTTGGAGCTATACATTTGGTCAGTACAGGTTGGAGCAGTACATTTGGTCAGTGTCGGTTGGAGCAGTACATTTGGACAGAGTAGTTTGGAGCAGTACATTTGGTCAGTGTAGGTGGGAGCAATACATTTGGTCAGAGTAGGTTGGAGGAATACATTTGGTCAGTGTAGGTTGGAGCAGTACATTTGGTCAGTACAGATTGGAGCAGTACATTTGGTCAGTACAGGTTGGAGCAGTACATTTGGTCAGAGTAGGTTGGAGCAGTACATTTGGTCAATACAGGTTGGAGCAATACATTTGGTCAGAGTAGGTTGGAGCAGTACATTTGGTCAGAGTAGGTTGGAGCAGTCCATTTGGTCAGTGTAGGTTGGAGCAGTACATTTGGTCAGTACAGATTGGAGCAGTACATTTGGTCAGTACAGGTTGGAGCAGTACATTTGGTCAGAGTAGTTTGGAGCAGTACATTTGGTCAATACAGGTTGGAGCAATACATTTGGTCAGAGTAGGTTGGAGCAGTACATTTGGTCAGTGTAGGTTGGAGCAGTACATTTGGTCAGTGTAGGTTGGAGCAGTACATTTGGTCAATACAGGTTGGAGCAGTACATTTGGTCAGTACAGGTTGGAGCAGTACATTTGATCAGAGTAGCTTGGAGCATTACATTTGGTCAGAGTAGGTTGGAGCAGTACATTTGGACAATACAGGTTGGAGCAGTACATTTGGTCAGTGTAGGTTGGAGCAGTACATTTGGTCAGTACAGGATGGAGCAATACATTTGGTCAGTACAGGTTGGAGCAGTACATTTGGTCAGTACAGATTGGAGCAGTACATTTGGTCAGTGTAGGTTGGAGCAGTACATTTGTTCAGTACAGGTTGGAGCAGTACATTTGGTCAGTGTCGGTTGGAGCAGTACATTTGGTCAGAGTAGGTTGGAGCAGTACATTTGGTCAGTGCAGGTTGGAGCAATACATTTGATCAGAATAGGTTGGAGCAATACATTTGGTCAGTGTAGGTTGGAGCAGTACATTTGGTCAGTGCAGATTGGAGCAGTACATTTGGTCAGTACAGGTTGGCGCAATACATTTGGTCAGAGTAGGTTGGAGCTGTACATTTGGTCAGAGTAGGTTGGAGCAGTACATTTGGTCAGAGTAGGCTGGAGCAGTACATTTGGTCAGAGTAGGTTGGAGCAGTACATTTGGTCAGAGTAGGTTGGAGCAGTACATTTGGTCAGTACAATTTGGAGCAATACATTTGGTCAGAGTAGGTTGGAGCAGTACATTTGGTCAGTGTAGGTTGGAGCAGTACATTTGGTCAGAGTAGGTTGGAGCAGTACATTTGGTCAATACAGGTTGGAGCAGTACATTTGGTCAGTGTAGGTTGGAGCAGTACATTTGGTCAGTGTAGGTTGGAGCAGTACATATGGTCAGTGTAGGTTGGAGCAGTACATTTGGTCAATACAGGTTGGAGCAGTACATTTGGTCAATACAGGTTGGAGCAATACATTTGGTCAGAGTAGGTTGGAGCAGTACATTTGGTCAGAGTAGGTTGGAGCAGCACATTTGATTAGAGTAGGTTGGAGCAATACATTTGGTCAATACAGGTTGGAGCAATACATTTGGTCAGAGTAGGTTGGAGCAATACATTTGGTCAGAGTAGGTTGGAGCAGTACATTTGGTCAGTACAGGATGGAGCAATACATTTGGTCAGTACAGGTTGGAGCAGTACATTTGGTCAGAGTAGGTTGGAGCAGTACATTTGGTCAGTACAGGTTGGAGCAGTACATTTGGTCAGTGTAGGTTGGAGCAGTACATTTGGTCAGTACAGGTTGGAGCAGTACATTTGGTCAGTGTCAGTTGGAGCAGTACATTTGGTCAGAGTAGGTTGGAGCAGTACATTTGGTCAATGTAGGTTGGAGCAATACATTTGGTCAGAGTAGGTTGGAGCAATACATTTGGTCAGTGTACGTTGGAGCAGTACATTTCGTCAGTACAGATTGGAGCAGTACATTTGGTCAGTACAGGTTGGAGCAATACATTTGGTCAGAGTAGGTTGGAGCAGTACATTTGGTCAGTGCAGGTTGGAGCAGTACATTTGGTTAGAGTAGGTTGGAGCAGTACATTTGGTCAGTGTAGGTTGGAGCAGTACATTTGGTCAGAGTAGGTTGGAGCAGTACATTTGGTCAGAGTAGGTTGGAGCAGTACATTTGGTTAGAGCAGTACATTTGGTCAGTACAGGTTGGAGCAATACATTTGGTCAGAGTAGGTTGGAGCAGTACATTTGGTCAGTACAGGATGGAGCAATACATTTGGTCAGTACAGGTTGGAGCAGTACATTTGGTCAGAGTAGGTTGGAGCAGTACATTTGGTCAGTACAGATTGGAGCAGTACATTTGATCAGTGTAGTTTGGTGCAGTACATTTGGTCAGTGTAGCTTGGAGCAGTACATTTGGTCAGAGTAGGTTGGAGCAGTACATTTGGTCACAGTAGGTTGGAGCACTACATTTGGTCAGTGCAGGTTGGAGCAGTACATTTGGTCAGAGTAGATTGGAGCAATACATTTGGTCAGAGTGGGTTGGAGCAATACATTTGGTCAATACAGGTTGGAGCAGCAGATTTGGTCAGTGTAGGTTGGAGCAGTACATTTGGTCAGTGTAGGTTGGAGCAGTACATTTGGTCAATACTTGTTGGAGCAGTACATTTGGTCAATACAGGTTGGAGCAGTACATTTGGTCAGAGTAGGTTGGAGCAGTACATTTGATCAGTACAGGTTGGAGCAGTACATTTGGTCAGAGTAGGTTGGAGCAGTGCATTTGGTCAGAGTAGGTTGGAGCAGTACATTTGGTTAGAGCAGGTTGGAGCAGTACATTTGGTCAGTACAGGTTGGAGCAATACATTTGGTCAGAGTAGGTTGGAACAGCACATTTGGTCAGAGTAGGTTGGAGCAGTACATTTGGACAATACAGGTTGGAGCAGTACATTTGGTCAGTACAGGATGGAGCAATACATTTGGTCAGTACAGGTTGGAGCAATACATTTGGTCAGAGTAGGTTGGAGCAGTACATTTGGTCAGAGTAGGTTGGAGCAGTACATTTGGTCAATGCAGGTTGGAGCAGTACATTTGATCAATACAGGTTGGAGCAGTACATTTGGTCAGTACAGGTTGGAGCAATACATTTGGTCACAGTAGGTTGGAGCAGTGCATTTGGTCAGAGTAGGTTGGAGCAGTAAATTTGGTCAATACAGGTTGGAGCAGTACATTTGGTCAGTACAGGTTGGAGAAGTACATTTGGTCAGAGTAGGTTGGAGCAGTACATTTGGTCAGAGCAGGTTGGAGCAATACATTTGGTCAGAGCAGGTTGGAGCAGTACATTTGATCAGTGCAGGTTGGAGCAATACATTTGGTCAGAGTAGGTTGGAGCAGTACATTTGGTCAGAGTAGGTTGGAGCAGTACATTTGGTTAGAGTAGGTTGGAGCAGTACATTTGGTCAGTACAGGTTGGAGCAATACATTTGGTCAGAGTAGGTTGGAGCAGTACATTTGGTCAGAGTTGTTTGGAGCAGTACATTTGGTCAATACAGGTTGGAGCAGTCCATTTGGTCAGTGTAGGTTGGAGCAGTACATTTGGTCAGTACAGGATGGAGCAATACATTTGGTCAGTACAGGTTGGAGCAGTACATTTGGTCAGAGTAGGTTGGAGCAGTACATTTGGCCAGTACAGGTTGGAGCAGTACATTTGGTCAGTGTAGGTTGGAGCTATACATTTGGTCAGTACAGGTTGGAGCAGTGCATTTGGTCAGTGTCGGTTGGAGCAGTACATTTACACAGAGTAGTTTGGAGCAGTACATTTGGTCAGTGTAGGTGGGAGCAATACATTTGGTCAGATTAGTTGGAGCAATACATTTGGTCAGTGTAGGTTGGAGCAGTACATTTGGTCAGTACAGATTGGAGCAGTACATTTGGTCAGTACAGGTTGGAGCAGTACATTTGGTCAGAGTAGGTTGGAGCAGTACATTTGGTCAAGACAGGTTGGAGCAATACATTTGGTCAGAGTAGGTTGGAGCAGTACATTTGGTCAGAGGAGGTTGGAGCAGTACATTTGGTCAGTGTAGGTTGGAGCAGTACATTTGGTCAGTACAGATTGGAGCAGTACATTTGGTCAGTACAGGTTGGAGCAGTACATTTGGGCAGAGTAGGTTGGAGCAGTACATTTGGTCAATACAGGTTGGAACAATACATTTGGTCAGAGTAGGTTGGAGCAATACATTTGGTCAGAGTAGGTTGGAGCAATACATTTGGTCAGTGTAGGTTGGAGCAATACATTTGGTCAGTGTAGGTTGGAGCAGTACATTTGGTCAATACAGGTTGGAGCAGTACATTTGGTCAGTACAGGTTGGAGCAGTACATTTGATCAGAGTAGGTTGGAGCAGTACATTTGGTCAGAGTAGGTTGGAGCAGTACATTTGGTCAGAGTAGGTTGGAGCACTACATTTGGTCAGAGTAGGTTGGAGCAATACATTTGGTCAGAGTAGGTTGGAGCAGTACATTTTATCAGTACAGGTTGGAGCAAGACATTTGGTCAGAGTCGGTTGGAGCAGTACATTTGGTCAGAGTAGGTTGGAGCAGTACATTTGGACAATACAGGTTGGAGCAGTACATTTGATCAGAGTAGGTTGGAGCAATACATTTGGTCAGTGTAGGTTGGAGCAGTACATTTGGTCAGTACAGGATGGAGCAATACATTTGGTCAGTACAGGTTGCAGCAGTACATTTGGTCAGAGTAGGTTGGAGCAGTACATTTGGTCAATACAGGTTGGAGCAGTACATTTGGTCAGTGTCGGTTGGTGCAGTACATTTGTTCAGTACAGGTTGGAGCAGTACATTTGGTCAGTGTCGGTTGGAGCAGTACATTTGGTCAGAGTAGGTTGGAGCAGTACATTTGGTCAGTGCAGGTTGGAGCAATACATTTGATCAGAGTAGGTTGGAGCAATACATTTGGTCAGTGTAGGTTGGAGCAGTACATTTGGTCAGTGCAGATTGGAGCAGTACATTTGGTCAGTACAGGTTGGAGCAATACATTTGGTCAGAGTAGGTTGGAGCTGTACATTTGGTCAGAGTAGGTTGGAGCAATACATTTGGTCAGAGTAGGTTGGAGCAGTACATTTGGTCAGAGTAGGTTGGAGCAGTACATTTGGTCAGAGTAGGTTGGAGCAGTACATTTGGTCAGTACAGGTTGGAGCAGTACATTTGGTCAGAGTAGGTTGGAGCAGTATATTTGTTCAGTGTAGGTTGGAGCAGTACATTTGGTCAGAGTAGGTTGGAGCAGTACATTTGCTCAGAGTAGGTTGGAGCAGTACATTTGGTCAGAGTAGGTTGGAGCAGTACATTTGGTCAGAGTAGGTTGGAGCAGTACATTTGGTCAGAGTAGGTTGGAGCAGTACATTTGGTCAGTACAGGTTGGAGCAGTAAATTTGGTCAGAGTAGGTTGGAGCAGTACATTTGGTCAGTGTAGGTTGGAGCAGTACATTTGGTCAGAGTAGGTTGGAGCAGTACATTTGGTCAGAGTAGGTTGGAGCACTACATTTGGTCAGTACAGGTTGGATCAGTACATTTGGTCAGAGTAGGTTGGAGCAATACATTTGGTCAGAGTAGGTTGGAGCAATACATTTGGTCAATACAGGTTGGAGCAGTACATTTGGTCAGTGTAGGTTGGAGCAGTACATTTGGTCAGTGTAGGTTGGAGCAGTACATTTGGTCAAGACAGGTTGGAGCAGTACATTTGGTCAATAGAGGTTGGAGCAGTACATTTGGTCAGTACAGGTTGGAGCAGTACGTTTGTTCAGAGTAGGTTGGAGCAGTACATTTGGTCAGAGTAGGTTGGAGCAGTACATTTGGTCAGAGTAGGTTGGAGCAGTACATTTGGTCAGAGTCGGTTGGAGCAGTACATTTGGTCAGAGTAGGTTGGAGCAGTACATTTGGTCAGTACAGATTGGAGCAGTACATTTGGTCAGTACAGGTTGGAGCAATACATTTGGTCAGAGTAGGTTGGAGCAGTACATTTGGTCAGAGTAGGTTGGAGCAGTACATTTGGTCAGAGTAGGTTGGAGCAGTACATTTGGTCAATACAGGTTGGAGCAGTACATTTGGTCAGAGAAGGTTGGAGCAGTACATTTGGTCAGTGTAGGTTGGAGCAATACATTTGGTCAGAGTAGGTTGGAGCAATACATTTGGTCAGTGTAGGTAGGAGCAGTACATTTGGTCAGTAAAAGATTGGAGCAGTATATTTGGTCAGTCCAGGTTGGAGCAATACATTTGGTCAGAGTAGGTTGGAGCAGTACATTTGGTCAGAGTAGGTTGGAGCAGTACATTTGGTCAGAGTAGGTTGGAGCAGTACATTTGGTCAGAGCAGGTTGGAGCAGTACATTTGGTCAGTGTAGGTTGGAGCAATACATTTGGTCAGAGTAGGTTGGAGCAATATATTTGGTCAGTGTAGGTTGGAGCAGTACATTTGGCCATTACAGATTGGAGCAGTACATTTGGTCAGTAGAGGTTGGAGCAATACATTTGGTCAGAGTAGATTGGAGCAGTACATTTGGTCAGTACAGGTTGGAGCAGTACATTTGGTCAGAGTAGGTTGGAGCAGTACATTTGGTCAGTGTAGGTTGGAGCAGTACATTTGATCAGAGTAGGTTGGAGCAGTACATTTGGACAGAGTAGGTTGGAGCAGTACATTTTGACAGTACAGGTTGGAGCAGTACATTTGGTCAGAGTAGGTTGGAGCAATACATTTGGTCAGAGTAGGTTGGAGCAATACATTTGTTCAGAGATGGTTGGAGCAGAACATTTGATCAGTGTAGGTTGGAGCAGTACATTTGGTCAGTGTAGGTTGGAGCAGTACATTTGGCCAATACAGGTTGGAGCAGTACATTTGGTCAGAGTAGCTTGGAGCAATACATTTGGTCAGAGTAGGTTGGAGCAGTACATTTAATCAGTACAGGTTGGAGCAATACATTTGGTCAGAGTAGGTTGGAGCAGTACATTTGGTCAGAGTAGGTTGGAGCAGTACATTTGGTTAGAGCAGTACATTTGGTCAGTACAGGTTGGAGCAATACATTTGGTCAGAGTAGGTTGGAGCAGTACATTTGGTCAGAGTAGGTTGGAGCAGTACATTTAGTCAATACAGGTTGGAGCAGTACATTTGGTCAGTGTAGCTTGGAGCAGTACATTTGGTCAGTACAGGATGGAGCAATACATTTGGTCATTGCAGGTTGGAGCAGTACATTTGGTCAGAGTAGGTTGGAGCAGTACATTTGGTCAGTGCAGGTTGGAGCAGTACATTTGGTCAGTGTAGGTTGGTGCAGTACATTTGGTCAGTACAGGTTGGAGCAGTACATTTGGTCAGTGACGGTTGGAGCAGTACATTTGGTCAGAGTAGGTTGGAGCAGTACATTTGGTCAGTGGAGGTTGGAGCAATACATTTGGTCAGAGTAGGTTGGAGCAATACATTTGGTCAGTGTAGGTTGGAGCAGTACATTTGGTCAGTACAGATTGGAGCAGTACATTTGGTCAGTACAGGTTGGAGCAATACATTTGGTCAGAGTAGGTTGGAGCAGTACATTTGGTCAGAGTAGGTTGGAGCAGTACATTTGGTCAGAGTAGGTTGGAGCAGTACATTTGGTCAGAGTAGGTTGGAGCAATACATTTGGTCAGAGTAGGTTGGAGCAGTACATTTGGTCAGAGCAGGTTGGAGCAGTACATTTGGTCAGAGTAGGTTGGAGCAGTACATTTGGTCAGTACAGGTTGGAGCAGTACATTTGGTCAGAGTAGGTTGGAGCAGTACATTTGGTCAGTGTAGGTTGGAGCAGTACATTTGGTCAGTGCAGTTTGGAGCAGTACATTTGGTCAGAATTGGTTGGAGCAGTACATTTGGTCAGAGTAGGTTGGAGCAGTACATTTGGTCAGAGTAGGTTGGAGCAGTACATTTGGTCAGTACAGGTTGCAGCAGCACATTTGGTCAGAGTAGGTTGGAGCAGTACATTTGGTCAGTGTAGTTTGGAGCAGTACATTTGGTCAGAGTAGGTTGGAGCAGTACATTTGGTCAGAGTAGGTTGGAGCACTACATTTGGTCAGTGCAGGTTGGAGCAGTACATTTGGTCAGAGTAGGTTGGAGCAATACATTTGGTCAGAGTGGGTTGGAGCAATACATTTGGTCAATACAGGTTGGAGCAGTAGATTTGGTCAGTGTAGGTTGGAGCCGTACATTTGGTCAGTGTAGGTTGGAGCAGTACATTTGGTCAATACAGGTTGGAGCAGTACATTTGGTCAATACAGGTTGGAGCAGTACATTTGGTCAGTACAGGTTGGAGCAGTACATTTGGTCAGAGTAGGTTGGAGCAGTACATTTGGTCAGAGTAGGTTGGAGCAGTACATTTGATCAGAGTAGGTTGGAGCAGTATATTTGATCAGTACAGGTTGGAGCAATACATTTGGTCACAGTAGGTTGGAGCAGTGCATTTGGTCAGAGTAGGTTGGAGCAGTACATTTGGTCGGAGTCGGTTGGAGCAGTACATTTGTTCAATACAGGTTGGAGCAGTACATTTGGTCAGTATAGGATGGAGCAATACATTTTGTCAGTACAGGTTGGAGCAGTATATTTGGTCAGAGTAGGTTGGACCAATACATTTGGTCAGTGTAGGTTGGAGCAGTACATTTGGTCAAAACAGGTTGGAGCAGTACATTTGGTCAATACAGGTTGGAGCAGTACATTTGGTCAGTACAGGTTCGAGCAGTACATTTGATCAGTACAGGTTGGAGCAATACATTTGGTCAGAGTAGGTTGGAACAATACATTTGGTCAGAGTAGGTTGGAGCAGTACATTTGGTCAGTACAGGATGGAGCAATACATTTGGTCAGTGCAGGTTGGAGCAGTACATTTGGTCAGAGTAGGTTGGAGCAGTACATTTGGTCAGTACAGGTTGGAGCACTACATTTGGTCAGTGTAGGTTGGAGCAGGACATTTGGTCAGTGCAGGTTGGAGCAGTACATTTGGTCAGTGTCAGTTGGAGCAGTACATTTGGTCAGAGGAGGTTGGAGCAGTACATTTGGTCAGTGTAGGTTGGAGCAATACATTTGGTCAGAGTAGGTTGGAGCAATACATTTGGTCAGTGTAGGTTGGAGCAGTACATTTGGTCAGTACAGATTGGAGCAGTATATTTGGTCAGTACAGGTTGGAGCAGTACATTTGGTCAGTGTAGGTTGGAGCAGTGCATTTGGTCAGTACAGGATGGAGCAATACATTTGGTCAGTACAGGTTGGAGCAGCACATTTGGTCAGTACAGGTTGGAGCAGTACATTTGGTCAGTGTCGGTTGGAGCAGTACATTTGGTCAGAGGAGGTTGGAGCAGTACATTTGGTCAGTGTAGGTTGGAGCAATACATTTGGTCAGAGTAGGTTGGAGCAATACATTTGGTCAGTGTAGGTTGGAGCAGTACATTTGGTCATTACAGATTGGAGCAGTACATTTGGTCAGTCCAGGTTGGAGCAATACATTTGGTCAGAGTAGGTTGGAGCAGTACATTTGGCCAGAGTAGGTTGGAGCAGTACATTTGGTCAGAGTAGGTTGGAGCAGTACATTTGGTCAGAGTAGGTTGGAGCAGTACATTTGGTCAGAGTAAGTTGGAGCAGTACATATGGTCAGGATAGGTTGGAGCAGTACATTTGGTCAGTACAGGTTGGAGCAGTACATTTGGTCAGAGTAGCTTGGAGCAGTACATTTGGTCAGTGTAGGTTGGAGCAGTACATTTGGTCAGAGTAGGTTGGAGCAGTACATTTGGTCAGAGTAGGTTGGAGCAGTACATTTGGTCAGAGTAGGTTGGAGCAGTACATTTGGTCAGAGTAGGTTGGAGCAGTACATTTGGTCAGAGTAGGTTGGAGCAGTACATTTGGTCAGTACAGGTTGGAGCAATACATTTGGTCAGAGTAGGTTGGAGCAGTACATTTGGTCAGTGTAGGTTGGAGCAGTACATTTGGTCAGAGTAGGTTGGAGCAGTACATTTGGTCAGTACAGGTTGGAGCAGTATATTTGGTCAGAGTAGGTTGGAGCAATACATTTGGTCAGGGTAGGTTGGAGCAATACATTTGGTCAGTGTAGGTTGGAGCAGTACATTTGGTCAGAGTAGGTTGGAGCAGTACATTTGGTCAGCACAGGTTGGAGCAGTATATTTGGTCAGAGTAGGTTGGAGCACTACATTTGGTCAGTACAGGTTGGAGCAGTATATTTGGTCAGAGTAGGTTGGAGCAATACATTTGGTCAGGGTAGGTTGGAGCAATACATTTGGTCAGGGTAGGTTGGAGCAATACATTTGGTCAGGGTAGGTTGGAGCAGTACATTTGGTCAGTGTAGGTTGGAGCAGTACATTTGGTCAGTGTAGGTTGGAGCAGTACATTTGGTCAATACAGGTTGGAGCAGTACATTTGGTCAATACAGGTTGGAGCAGTACATTTGGTCAGTACAGGTTCGAGCAGTACATTTGATCAGTACAGGTTGGAGCAATACATTTGGTCAGAGTAGGTTCGAGCAGTACATTTGGTCAGAGTAGGTTGGAGCAGCACATTTGTTTAGAGTAGGTTGGAGCAGTACATTTGGTCAATACAGGTTGGAGCAATACATTTGGTCAGAGTCGGTTGGAGCAGTACATTTGGTCAGTACAGGATGGAGCAATACATTTGGTCAGTACAGGTTGGAGCAGTACATTTGGTCAGAGTACGTTGGAGCAGTACATTTGGTCAGTACAGGTTGGAGCAGTACATTTGGTCAGTGTAGGTTGGAGCAGTACATTTGGTCAGTACAGGTTGGAGCAGTACATTTGGTCAGTGTCAGTTGGAGCAGTACATTTGGTCAGAGTAGGTTGGAGCAGTACATTTGGTCAGTGTAGGTTGGAGCAATACATTTGGTCAGAGTAGGTTGGAGCAATACATTTGGTCAGTGTAGGTTGGAGCAGTACATTTGGTCAGTACAGATTGGAGCAGTACATTTGGTCAGTACAGGTTGGAGCAATACATTTGGTCAGTACAGGTTGGAGCAGTACATTTGGTTAGAGTAGGTTGGAGCAGTACATTTGGTCAGTGTAGGTTGGAGCAGTACATTTGGTCAGAGTAGGTTGGAGCAGTACATTTGGTCAGAGTAGGTTGGAGCAGTACATTTGGTTAGAGCAGTACATTTGGTCAGTACAGGTTGGAGCAATACATTTGGTCAGTGCAGGTTGGAGCAGTACATTTGGTCAGTGCAGGATGGAGCAATACATTTGGTCAGTACAGGTTGGAGCAGTACATTTGGTCAGAGTAGGTTGGAGCAGTACATTTGGTCAGTACAGGTTGGAGCAGTACATTTGGTCAGTGTAGTTTGGTGCAGTACATTTGGTCAGTGTAGTTTGGAGCAGTACATTTGGTCAGAGTAGGTTGGAGCAGTACATTTGGTCAGAGTAGGTTGGAGCACTACATTTGGTCAGTGCAGGTTGGAGCAGTACATTTGGTCAGAGTAGGTTGGACCAATACATTTGGTCAGAGTGGGTTGGAGCAATACATTTGGTCAGAGAAGGTTGGAGCAGAACATTTGATCAGTGTAGGGTGGAGCAGTACATTTGGTCAGTGTAGGTTGGAGCAGTACATTTGGTCAATACAGGTTGGAGCAGTACATTTGGTCAATACAGGTTGGAGCAGTACATTTGGTCAGTACAGGTTGGAGCAGTACATTTGGTCAGAGTAGATTGGAGCAGTACATTTGATCAGTACAGGTTGGAGCAATACATTTGGTCACAGTAGGTTGGAGCAGTGCATTTGGTCAGAGTAGGTTGGAGCAGTACATTTGGTTAGAGGAGGTTGGAGCAGTACATTTGATCAGAGTAGGTTGGAGCAATATATTTGGTCAGTGTAGGTTGGAGCAGTACATTTGGTCATTACAGATTGGAGCAGTACATTTGGTCAGTAGAGGTTGGAGCAATACATTTGGTCAGAGTAGGTTGGAGCAGTACATTTGGTCAGTACAGGTTGGAGCAGTACATTTGGTCAGAGTAGGTTGGAGCAGTACATTTGGTCAGTGTAGGTTGGAGCAGTACATTTGATCAGAGTAGGTTGGAGCAGTACATTTGGACAGAGTAGGTTGGAGCAGTACATTTTGTCAGTACAGGTTGGAGCAGTACATTTGGTCAGAGTAGGTTGGAGCAATACATTTGGTCAGAGTAGGTTGGAGCAATACATTTGGTCAGAGAAGGTTGGAGCAGAACATTTGATCAGTGTAGGTTGGAGCAGTACATTTGGTCAGTGTAGGTTGGAGCAGTACATTTGGCCAATACAGGTTGGAGCAGTACATTTGGTCAGAGTAGGTTGGAGCAATACATTTGGTCAGAGTAGGTTGGAGCAGTACATTTAATCAGTACAGGTTGGAGCAATACATTTGGTCAGAGTAGGTTGGAGCAGTACATTTGGTCAGAGTAGGTTGGAGCAGTACATTTGGTTAGAGCAGTACATTTGGTCAGTACAGGTTGGAGCAATACATTTGGTCAGAGTAGGTTGGAGCAGTACATTTGGTCAGAGTAGGTTGGAGCAGTACATTTGGTCAATACAGGTTGGAGCAGTACATTTGGTCAGTGTAGCTTGGAGCAGTACATTTGGTCAGTACAGGATGGAGCAATACATTTGGTCATTACAGGTTGGAGCAGTACATTTGGTCAGAGTAGGTTGGAGCAGTACATTTGGTCAGTGCAGGTTGGAGCAGTACATTTGGTCAGTGTAGGTTGGTGCAGTACATTTGGTCAGTACAGGTTGGAGCAGTACATTTGGTCAGTGACGGTTGGAGCAGTACATTTGGTCAGAGTAGGTTGGAGCAGTACATTTGGTCAGTGGAGGTTGGAGCAATACATTTGGTCAGAGTAGGTTGGAGCAATACATTTGGTCAGTGTAGGTTGGAGCAGTACATTTGGTCAGTACAGATTGGAGCAGTACATTTGGTCAGTACAGGTTGGAGCAATACATTTGGTCAGAGTAGGTTGGAGCAGTACATTTGGTCAGAGTAGGTTGGAGCAGTACATTTGGTCAGAGTAGGTTGGAGCAGTACATTTGGTCAGAGTAGGTTGGAGCAATACATTTGGTCAGAGTAGGTTGGAGCAGTACATTTGGTCAGAGCAGGTTGGAGCAGTACATTTGGTCAGAGTAGGTTGGAGCAGTACATTTGGTCAGTACAGGTTGGAGCAGTACATTTGGTCAGAGTAAGTTGGAGCAGTACATTTGGTCAGTGTAGGTTGGAGCAGTACATTTGGTCAGAGCAGTTTGGAGCAGTACATTTGGTCAGAACAGGTTGGAGCAGTACATTTGGTCAGAGTAGGTTGGAGCAGTACATTTGGTCAGAGTAGGTTGGAGCAGTACATTTGGTCAGTACAGGCTGCAGCAGCACATTTGGTCAGAGTAGGTTGGAGCAGTACATTTGGTCAGTGTAGTTTGGAGCAGTACATTTGGTCAGAGTAGGTTAGAGCAGTACATTTGGTCAGAGTAGGTTGGAGCACTACATTTGGTCAGTGCAGGTTGGAGCAGTACATTTGGTCAGAGTAGGTTGGAGCAATATATTTGGTCAGAGTGGGTTGGAGCAATACATTTGGTCAATACAGGTTGGAGCAGTAGATTTGGTCAGTGTAGGTTGGAGCCGTACATTTGGTCAATACAGGTTGGAGCAGTACATTTGGTCAATACAGGTTGGAGCAGTACATTTGGTCAGTACAGGTTGGAGCAGTACATTTGGTCAGAGTAGGTTGGAGCAGTACATTTGGTCAGAGTAGGTTGGAGCAGTACATTTGATCAGAGAAGGTTGGAGCAGTATATTTGATCAGTACAGGTTGGAGCAATACATTTGGTCACAGTAGGTTGGAGCAGTGCATTTGGTCAGAGTAGGTTGGAGCAGTACATTTGGTCAGAGTCGGTTGGAGCAGTACATTTGGTCAGAGTAGGTTGGAGCCGTACATTTGGTCAGTGGAGCTTGGAGCAGTACATTTGGTCAGAGTAGGTTGGAGCAGTACATTTGGTCAATACAGGTTGGAGCAGTACATTTGGTCAGTACAGGATGGAGCAATACATTTGGTCAGTACAGGTTGGAGCAGTACATTTGGTCAGAGTAGGTTGGAGCAGTACATTTGGTCAGTACAGGTTTGAGCAGTACATTTGGTCAGTGTAGGTTGGAGCAGGACATTTGGTCAGTACAGGTTGGAGCAGTACATTTGGTCAGTGTCAGTTGGAGCAGTACATTTGGTCAGAGTAGGTTGGAGCAGTACCTTTGATCAGTGTAGGTTGGAGCAATACATTTGGTCAGAGTAGGTTGGAGCAATACATTTGGTCAGTGTAGGTTGGAGCAGTACATTTGGTCAGTACAGATTGGAGCAGTACATTTGGTCAGTACAGGTTGGAGCAGTACATTTGGTCAGTGTAGGTTGGAGCAGTGCATTTGGTCAGTACAGGATGGAGCAATACATTTGGTCAGTACAGGTTGGAGCAGCAAATTTGTTCAGAGTAGGTTGGAGCAGTACATTTGGTCAGTGTCGGTTGGAGCAGTACATTTGGTCAGAGGAGGTTTGAGCAGTACATTTGGTCAGTGTAGGTTGGAGCAATACATTTGGTCAGAGTAGGTTGGAGCAATACATTTGGTCAGTGTAGGTTGGAGCAGTACATTTGGTCATTACAGATTGGAGCAGTACATTTGGTCAGTCCAGGTTGGAGCAATACATTTGGTCAGAGTAGGTTGGAGCAGTACATTTGGCCAGAGTAGGTTGGAGCAGTACATTTGGTCAGAGTAGGTTGGAGCAGTACATTTGGTCAGAGTAGGTTGGAGCAGTACATTTGGTCAGAGTAGGTTGGAGCAGTACATTTGGTCAGAGTAGGTTGGAGCAGTACATTTGGTCAGTATAGGTTGGAGCAATACATTTGGTCAGAGTCGGTTGGAGCAGTACATTTGGTCAGTGCAGGTTGGAGCAGTACATTTGGTCAGAGTAGGTTGGAGCAGTACATTAGGTCAGTACAGGTTGGAGCAGTATATTTGGTCAGAGTAGGTTGGAGCAATACATTTGGTCAGGGTAGGTTGGAGCAATACATTTGGTCAGTGTAGGTTGGAGCAGTACATTTGGTCAGAGTAGGTTGGAGCAATACATTTGGTCAGCACAGGTTGGAGCAGTATATTTGGTCAGAGTAGGTTGGAGCACTACATTTGGTCAGTACAGGTTGGAGCAGTATATTTGGTCAGAGTAGGTTGGAGCAATACATTTGGTCAGGGTAGGTTGGAGCAATACATTTGTTCAGGGTTGGTTGGAGCAGTACATTTGGTCAGTGTAGGTTGGAGCAGTACATTTGGTCAATACAGGTTGGAGCAGTACATTTGGTCAATACAGGTTGGAGCAGTACATTTGGTCAGTACAGGTTCGAGCAGTACATTTGATCAGTACAGGTTGGAGCAATACATTTGGTCAGAGTAGGTTCGAGCAGTACATTTGGTCAGAGTAGGTTGGAGCAGCACATTTGGTGAGAGTAGGTTGGAGCAGTACATTTGGTCAATACAGGTTGGAGCAATACATTTGGTCAGAGTCGGTTGGAGCAGTACATTTGGTCAGTACAGGATGGAGCAATACATTTGGTCAGTACAGGTTGGAGCAGTACATTTGGTCAGTGTAGGTTGGAGCAGTACATTTGGTCAGTACAGGTTGGAGCAGTACATTTGGTCAGTGTCAGTTGGAGCAGTACATTTGGTCAGAGTAGGTTGGAGCAGTACATTTGGTCAGTGTAGGTTGGAGCAATACATTTGGTCAGAGTAGGTTGGAGCAATACATTTGGTCAGTGTAGGTTGGAGCAGTACATTTGGTCAGTACAGATTGGAGCAGTACATTTGGTCAGTACAGGTTGGAGCAATACATTTGGTCAGTACAGGTTGGAGCAGTACATTTGGTTAGAGTAGGTTGGAGCAGTACATTTGGTCAGTGTAGGTTGGAGCAGTACATTTGGTCAGAGTAGGTTGGAGCAGTACATTTGGTCAGAGTAGGTTGGAGCAGTACATTTGGTTAGAGCAGTACATTTGGTCAGTACAGGTTGGAGCAATACATTTGGTCAGAGTAGGTTGGAGCAGTACATTTGGTCAGAGTAGGTTGGAGCAGTACATTTGGTCAATACAGGTTGGAGCAGTACATTTGGTCAATACAGTTTGGAGCAGTACATTTGGTCAGTACAGGATGGAGCAATACATTTGGTCAGTACAGGTTGGAGCAGTATATTTGGTCAGAGTAGGTTGGACCAATACATTTGGTCAGTGTAGGTTGGAGCAGTACATTTGGTCATTACAGATTGGAGCAGTACATTTGGTCAGTCCAGGTTGGAGCAATACATTTGGTCAGAGTAGGTTGGAGCAGTACATTTGGCCAGAGTAGGTTGGAGCAGTACATTTGGTCAGAGTAGGTTGGAGCAGTACATTTGGTCAGAGTAGGTTGGAGCAGTACATTTGGTCAGAGTAGGTTGGAGCAGTACATTTGGTCAGAGTAGGTTGGAGCAGTACATTTGGTCAGTACAGGTTGGAGCAATACATTTGGTCAGAGTCGGTTGGAGCAGTACATTTGGTCAGTGTAGGTTGGAGCAGTACATTTGGTCAGAGTAGGTTGGAGCAGTACATTAGGTCAGTACAGGTTGGAGCAGTATATTTGGTCAGAGTAGGTTGGAGCAATACATTTGGTCAGGGTAGGTTGGAGCAATACATTTGGTCAGTGTAGGTTGGAGCAGTACATTTGGTCAGAGTAGGTTGGAGCAGTACATTTGGTCAGCACAGGTTGGAGCAGTATATTTGGTCAGAGTAGGTTGGAGCACTACATTTGGTCAGTACAGGTTGGAGCAGTATATTTGGTCAGAGTAGGTTGGAGCAATACATTTGGTCAGGGTAGGTTGGAGCAATACATTTGTTCAGGGTAGGTTGGAGCAGTACATTTGGTCAGTGTAGGTTGGAGCAGTACATTTGGTCAATACAGGTTGGAGCAGTACATTTGGTCAATACAGGTTGGAGCAGTACATTTGGTCAGTACAGGTTCGAGCAGTACATTTGATCAGTACAGGTTGGAGCAATACATTTGGTCAGAGTAGGTTCGAGCAGTACATTTGGTCAGAGTAGGTTGGAGCAGCACATTTGGTGAGAGTCGGTTGGAGCAGTACATTTGGTCAGTACAGGATGGAGCAATACATTTGGTCAGTGCAGGTTGGAGCAGTACATTTGGTCAGTGTAGGTTGGAGCAGTACATTTGGTCAGTACAGGTTGGAGCAGTACATTTGGTCAGTGTCAGTTGGAGCAGTACATTTGGTCAGAGTAGGTTGGAGCAGTACATTTGGTCAGTGTAGGTTGGAGCAATACATTTGGTCAGAGTAGGTTGTAGCAATACATTTGGTCAGTGTAGGTTGGAGCAGTACATTTGGTCAGTACAGATTGGAGCAGTACATTTTGTCAGTACAGGTTGGAGCAATACATTTGGTCAGTACAGGTTGGAGCAGTACATTTGGTTAGAGTAGGTTGGAGCAGTACATTTGGTCAGTGTAGGTTGGAGCAGTACATTTGGTCAGAGTAGGTTGGAGCAGTACATTTGGTCAGAGTAGGTTGGAGCAGTACATTTGGTTAGAGCAGTACATTTGGTCAGTACAGGTTGGAGCAATACATTTGGTCAGAGTAGGTTGGAGCAGTACATTTGGTCAGAGTAGGTTGGAGCAGTACATTTGGTCAATACAGGTTGGAGCAGTACATTTGGTCAATACAGGTTGGAGCAGTACATTTGGTCAGTACAGGATGGAGCAATACATTTGGTCAGTACAGGTTGGAGCAGTATATTTGGTCAGAGTAGGTTGGACCAATACATTTGGTCAGTGTAGGTTGGAGCAGTACATTTGGTCAATACAGGTTGGAGCAGTACATTTGGTCAATACAGGTTGGAGCAGTACATTTGGTCAGTACAGGTTCGAGCAGTACATTTGATCAGTACAGGTTGGAGCAATACATTTGGTCAGAGTAGGTTGGAGCAATACATTTGGTCAGAGTAGGTTGGAGCAGTACATTTGGTCAGTACAGGATGGAGCAATACATTTGGTCAGTGCAGGTTGGAGCAGTACATTTGGTCAGAGTAGGTTGGAGCAGTACATTTGGTCAGTACAGGTTGGAGCAGGACTTTTGGTCAGTGCAGGTTGGAGCAGTACATTTGGTCAGTGTCAGTTGGAGCAGTACATTTGGTCAGAGTAGGTTGGAGCAGTACATTTGGTCAGTCCAGGTTGGAGCAATACATTTGGTCAGTGTAGGTTGGAGCAGTACATTTGGTCAGTACAGATTGGAGCAGTATATTTGGTCAGTACAGGTTGGAGCAGTACATTTGGTCAGTGTAGGTTGGAGCAGTGCATTTGGTCAGTACAGGATGGAGCAATACATTTGGTCAGTACAGGTTGGAGCAGCACATTTGGTCAATGATGGTTGGAGCAGTACATTTGGTCAGTGTCGGTTGGAGCAGTACATTTGGTCAGAGGAGGTTGGAGCAGTACATTTGGTCAGTGTAGGTTGGAGCAATACATTTGGTCAGAGTAGGTTGGAGCAATACATTTGGTCAGTGTAGGTTGGAGCAGTACATTTGGTCATTACAGATTGGAGCAGTACATTTGGTCAGTCCAGGTTGGAGCAATACATTTGGTCAGAGTAGGTTGGAGCAGTACATTTGGCCAGAGTAGGTTGGAGCAGTACATTTGGTCAGAGTAGGTTGGAGCAGTACATTTGGTCAGAGTAGGTTGGAGCAGTACATTTGGTCAGAGTAGGTTGGAGCAGTACATATGGTCAGGATAGGTTGGAGCAGTACATTTGGTCAGTACAGGTTGGAGCAGTACATTTGGTCAGAGTAGCTTGGAGCAGTACATTTGGTCAGTGTAGGTTGGAGCAGTACATTTGGTCAGAGTAGGTTGGAGCAGTACATTTGGTCAGAGTAGGTTGGAGCAGTACATTTGGTCAGAGTAGGTTGGAGCAGTACATTTGGTCAGAGTAGGTTGGAGCAGTACATTTGGTCAGAGTAGGTTGGAGCAGTACATTTGGTCAGTACAGGTTGGAGCAATACATTTGGTCAGAGTAGGTTGGAGCAGTACATTTGGTCAGTGTAGGTTGGAGCAGTACATTTGGTCAGAGTAGGTTGGAGCAGTACATTTTTTCAGTCCAGGTTGGAGCAGTATATTTGTTCAGAGTAGGTTGGAGCAATACATTTGGTCAGGGTAGGTTGGAGCAATACATTTGGTCAGTGTAGGTTGGAGCAGTACATTTGGTCAGAGTAGGTTGGAGCAGTACATTTGGTCAGCACAGGTTGGAGCAGTATATTTGGTCAGAGTAGGTTGGAGCACTAAATTTGGTCAGTACAGGTTGGAGCAGTATATTTGGTCAGAGTAGGTTGGAGCAATACATTTGGTCAGGGTAGGTTGGAGCAATACATTTGGTCAGGGTAGGTTGGAGCAGTACATTTGGTCAGTGTAGGTTGGAGCAGTACATTTGATCAGTGTAGGTTGGAGCAGTACATTTGGTCAATACAGGTTGGAGCAGTACATTTGGTCAATACAGGTTGGAGCAGTACATTTGGTCAGTACAGGTTCGAGCAGTACATTTGATCAGTACAGGTTGGAGCAATACATTTGGTCAGAGTAGGTTCGAGCAGTACATTTGGTCAGAGTAGGTTGGAGCAGCACATTTGTTTAGAGTAGGTTGGAGCAGTACATTTGGTCAATACAGGTTGGAGCAATACATTTGGTCAGAGTCGGTTGGAGCAGTACATTTGGTCAGTACAGGATGGAGCAATACATTTGGTCAGTACAGGTTGGAGCAGTACATTTGGTCAGAGTACGTTGGAGCAGTACATTTGGTCAGTACAGGTTGGAGCAGTACATTTGGTCAGTGTAGGTTGGAGCAGTACATTTGGTCAGTACAGGTTGGAGCAGTACATTTGGTCAGTGTCAGTTGGAGCAGTACATTTGGTCAGAGTAGGTTGGAGCAGTACATTTGGTCAGTGTAGGTTGGAGCAATACATTTGGTCAGAGTAGGTTGGAGCAATACATTTGGTCAGTGTAGGTTGGAGCAGTACATTTGGTCAGTACAGATTGGAGCAGTACATTTGGTCAGTACAGGTTGGAGCAATACATTTGGTCAGTACAGGTTGGAGCAGTACATTTGGTTAGAGTAGGTTGGAGCAGTACATTTGGTCAGTGTAGGTTGGAGCAGTACATTTGGTCAGAGTAGGTTGGAGCAGTACATTTGGTCAGAGTAGGTTGGAGCAGTACATTTGGTTAGAGCAGTACATTTGGTCAGTACAGGTTGGAGCAATACATTTGGTCAGAGTAGGTTGGAGCAGTACATTTGGTCAGAGTAGGTTGGAGCAGTACATTTGGTCAATACAGGTTGGAGCAGTACATTTGGTCAGTGCAGTTTGGAGCAGTACATTTGGTCAGTGCAGGATGGAGCAATACATTTGGTCAGTACAGGTTGGAGCAGTACATTTGGTCAATACAGGTTGGAGCAGTACATTTGGTCAGTGCAGGTTGGAGCAGTACATTTGGTCAGTGCAGGATGGAGCAATACATTTGGTCAGTACAGGTTGGAGCAGTACATTTGGTCAGAGTAGGTTGGAGCAGTACATTTGGTCAGTACAGGTTGGAGCAGTACATTTGGTCAGTGTAGTTTGGTGCAGTACATTTGGTCAGTGCAGGTTGGAGCAGTACATTTGGTCAGAGTAGGTTGGACCAATACATTTGGTCAGAGTGGGTTGGAGCAATACATTTGGTCAATACAGTTTGGAGCAGTAGATTTGGTCAGTGTAGGTTGGAGCAGTACATTTGGTCAGTGTAGGTTGGAGCAGTACATTTGGTCAATACAGGTTGGAGCAGTACATTTGGTCAATACAGGTTGGAGCAGTACATTTGGTCAGTACAGGTTGGAGCAGTACATTTGGTCAGAGTAGATTGGAGCAGTACATTTGATCAGTACAGGTTGGAGCAATACATTTGGTCACAGTAGGTTGGAGCAGTGCATTTGGTCAGAGTAGGTTGGAGCAGTACATTTGGTTAGAGTAGGTTGGAGCAGTACATTTGGTCAGTACAGGTTGGAGCAATACATTTGGTCAGAGTAGGTTGGAGCAGTACATTTGGTCAGAGTAGGTTGGAGCAGTACATTTGGTCAATACAAGTTGGAGCAGTACATTTGGTCAGAGTAGGTTGGAGCAGTACATTTGGTCAGTGTCGGTTGGAGCAGTACATTTGGTCAGAGTAGGTTGGAGCAGTACATTTGGTCAGTGTAGTTTGGAGCAATACATTTGGTCAGAGATGGTTGGAGCAGTACATTTGGTCAGTGTCGGTTGGAGCAGTACATTTGGTCAGAGTCGGTTGGAGCTATACATTTGGTCAGAGTGGGTTGGAGCAATACATTTGGTCAATACAGGTTGGAGCAGTAGATTTGGTCAGTGTAGGTTGGAGCAGTACATTTGGTCCGTGTAGGTTGGAGCAGTACATTTGGTCAATACAGGTTGGAGCAGTACATTTGGTCAGAGTAGGTTGGAGCAGTACATTTGGTCAGTACAGGATGGAGCAATACATTTGGTCAGTACAGGTTGGAGCAATACATTTGGTCAGAGTAGGTTGGAGCAGTACATTTGGTCAGAGTAGGTTGGAGCAGTACATTTGGTCAATACAGGTTGGAGCAGTACATTTGGTCAGTACAGGATGGAGCAATACATTTGGTCAGTTCAGGTTGGAGCAGTACATTTGGTCAGAGTAGGTTGGAGCTGTACATTTGGTCAGTACAGGTTGGAGCAGTACATTTGGTCAATACAGGTTGGAGCATTACATTTGGTCAGTACAGAATGGAGCAAAACATTTGGTCAGTACAGGTTGGAGCAATACATTTGGTCAGAGATGGTTGGAGCATCACATTTGGTCAGTGTCGGTTGGAGCAGTACATTTGGTCAGTGTAGGTTGGAGCAATACATTTGGTCAGAGTAGGTTGGAGCAATACATTTGGTCAGTGTAGGTTGGAGCAGTACATTTGGTCAGTACAGATTGGAGCAGTACATTTGGTCAGTCCAGGTTGGAGCAATACATTTGGTCAGAGTAGGTTGGAGCAGTACATTTGGTCAGAGTAGGTTGGAGCAGTACATTTGGTCAGAGTAGGTTGGAGCAGTACATTTGGTCAGAGTAGGTTGGAGCAGTACATTTGGTCAGGATATGTTGGAGCAGTACATTTTGTCAGTACAGGTTGGAGCAGTACATTTGTTCAGAGTAGCTTGGAGCAGTACATTTGGTCAGTGTAGGTTGGAGCAGTACATTTGGTCAGAGTAGGTTGGAGCAGTACATTTGGTCAGAGTAGGTTGGAGCAGTACATTTGGTCAGAGTAGGTTGGAGCAGTACATTTGGTCAGAGTAGGTTGGAGCAGTACATTTGGTCAGAGTAGGTTGGAGCAGTACATTTGGTCAGTACAGGTTGGAGCAATACATTTGGTCAGAGTAGGTTGGAGCAGTACATTTGGTCAGTGTAGGTTGGAGCAGTACATTTGGTCAGAGTAGGTTGGAGCAGTACATTTGGTCAGAGTAGGTTGGAGCACTACATTTGGTCAGTACAGGTTGGAGCAGTATATTTGGTCAGAGTTGGTTGGAGCAATACATTTGGTCAGGGTAGGTTGGAGCAATACATTTGGTCAGGGTAGGTTGGAGCAGTACATTTGGTCAGTGTAGGTTGGAGCAGTACATTTGGTCAGTGTCGGTTGGAGCAGTACATTTGGTCAATACAGGTTGGAGCAGTACATTTGGTCAATACAGGTTGGTGCAGTACATTTGGTCAGTACAGGTTGGAGCAATACATTTGGTCAGAGTAGGTTGGAGCAGTACATTTGGTCAGTACAGGTTGGAGCAGTACATTTGGTCAGAGTAGGTTGGAGCAGTACATTTGGTCAGAGTAGGTTGGAGCAGTACATTTGGTCAGAGTAGGTTGGAGCAATACATTTGGTCAGAGTTGGTTGGAGCAGTACATTTTATCAGTACAGGTTGGAGCAATACATTTGGTCAGAGTAGGTTGGAGCAGTACATTTGGTCAGTGTAGGTTGGAGCAGTACATTTGGTTAGAGCAGTACATTTGGTCAGTACAGGTTGGAGCAATACATTTGGTCAGAGTAGGTTGGAGCAGTACATTTGGTCAGAGTAGGTTGGAGCAGTACATTTGGTCAATACAGGTTGGAGCAGTACATTTGGTCAGTGTAGGTTGGAGCAGTACATTTCGTCAGTACAGGATGGAGCAATACATTTGTTCAGTGCAGGTTGGAGCAGTACGTTTGGTCAGAGTAGGTTGGAGCAGTACATTTGGTCAGTGCAGGTTGGAGCAGTACATTTGGTCAGTGTAGTTTGGTGCAGTACATTTGGTCAGTACAGGTTGGAGCAGTACATTTGGTCAGTGTAGGTTGGAGCAATACATTTGGTCAGAGTCGGTTGGAGCAATACATTGGGTCAGTGTAGGTTGGAGCAGTACATTTGGTCAGTACAGATTGGAGCAGTACATTTGGTCAGTACAGGTTGGATCAATACATTTGGTCAGAGTAGGTTGGAGCAGTACATTTGGTCAGAGTAGGTTGGAGCAGTACATTTGGTCAGAGTAGGTTGGAGCAGTACATTTGGTCAGAGTAGGTTGGAGCAATACATTTGGTCAGAGTAGGTTGGAGCAGTACATTTGGTCAGAGTAGGTTGGAGCAGTACATTTGGTCAGAGTAGGTTGGAGCAGTACATTTGCTCAGAGTAGGTTGGAGCAGTACATTTGGTCTGAGTAGGTTGGAGCAGTACATTTGTTCAGTACAGGTTGGAGCAGTACATTTGGTCAGAGTAGGTTGGAGCAGTACATTTGGTCAGTGTAGGTTGGAGCAGTACATTTGTTCAGAGTAGGTTGAAGCAGTACATTTGGTCAGTACAGGTTGGAGCAGTACATTTGGTCAGAGAAGGTTGGAGCAATACATTTGGTCAGAGTAAGTTGGAGCAATACATTTGGTCAATACAGGTTGGAGCAGTACATTTGGTCAGTGTAGGTTGGAGCAGTACATTTGGTCAGTGTCGGTTGGAGCAGTACATTTGGTCAATACAGGTTGGAGCAGTACATTTGGTCAATACAGGTTGGAGCAGTACATTTGGTCAGTACAGGTTGGAGCAGTACATTTGGTCAGAGTAGGTTGGAGCAGTATATTTGGTCAGAGTAGGTTGGAGCAGTACATTTGGTCAATACAGGTTGGAGCAGTACATTTGGTCAGTACAGGATGGAGCAAGACATTTGGTCAGTATAGGTTGGAGCAGTACATTTGGTCAGAGAAGGTTGGAGCAATACATTTGGTCAGAGTAGGTTGGAGCAATACATTTGGTCAATACAGGTTGGAGCAGTACATTTGGTCAGTGTAGGTTGGAGCAGTACATTTGGTCAGTGTAGGTTGGAGCAGTACATTTGGTCAATACAGGTTGGAGCAGTACATTTGGTCAATACAGGTTGGAGCAGTACATTTGGTCAGAGTAGGTTGGAGCAGTACATTTGGTCAGTACAGGTTGGAGCAGTACATTTGGTCAGTGTAGGTTGGAGCAGAACATTTGGTCAGTACAGGTTGGAGCACTACATTTGGTCAATACAGGTTGGAGCAGTACATTTGGTCAGTACAGGATGGAGCAATACATTTGGTCAGTACAGCTTGGAGCAGTACATTTGGTCAGAGTAGGTTGGAGCAGTACATTTGGTCAGTGTCGGTTGGAGCAGTACATTTGGTCAGAGTAGGTTGGAGCAGTACATTTGGTCAGTGTAGGTTGGTGCAATACATTTGGTCAGAGCAGGTTGGAGCAATACATTTGGTCAGTGTAGGTTGGAGCAGTACATTTGGTCAGTACAGATTGGAGCAGTACATTTGGTCAGTACAGGTTGGAGCAATACATTTGGTCAGAGTAGGTTGGAGCAGTACATTTGGTCAGAGTAGGTTGGAGCAGTACATTTGGTCAGAGTAGGTTGGAGCAGTACATTTGGTCAGAGTAGGTTGGAGCAGTACATTTGGTCAGAGTAGGTTGGAGCAGTACATTTGGTCAGAGTCGGTTGGAGCAGTACATTTGGTCAGAGTCGGTTGGAGCAGTACATTTGGTCAGAGTTGGTTGGAGCAGTACATTTGGTCAGAGTAGGTTGGAGCAGTGCATTTGGTCAGAGTAGGTTGGAGCAGTACATTTGGTTAGAGCAGTACATTTGGTCAGTACAGGTTGGAGCAATACATTTGGTCAGAGTAGGTTGGAGCAGTACATTTGGTCAGAGTAGGTTGGATCAGTACATTTGTTCAGAGTAGGTTGGAGCAGTACATTTGGTCAGAGTCGGTTGGAGCAGTACATTTGGTCAGAGTCGGTTGGAGCAGTACATTTGGTCAGAGTTGGTTGGAGCAGTACATTTGGTCAGAGTAGGTTGGAGCAGTGCATTTGGTCAGAGTAGGTTGGAGCAGTACATTTGGTTAGAGCAGTACATTTGGTCAGTACAGGTTGGAGCAATACATTTGGTCAGAGTAGGTTGGAGCAGTACATTTGGTCAGAGTAGGTTGGATCAGTACATTTGTTCAGAGTAGGTTGGAGCAATACATTTGGTCAGAGTCGGTTGGAGCAATACATTTGGTCAATACAGGTTGGAGCAGTAAATTTGGTCACTGTAGGTTGGAGCAGTACATTTGGTCAGTGTAGGTTGGAGCAGTACATTTGGTCAATGCAGGTTGGAGCAGTACATTTGGTCAGTACAGGTTGGAGCAGTACATTTGGTCAGAGTAGGTTGGAGCAGTACATTTGGTTAGAGCAGTACATTTGGTCAGTACAGGTTGGAGCAATACATTTGGTCAGAGTAGGTAGGAGCAGTACATTTGGTCAGAGTAGGTTGGAGCAGTACATTTGGTCAATACAGGTTGCAGCAGTACATTTGGTCAGTGTAGGTTGGAGCAGTACATTTGGTCAGTACAGGATGGAGCAATACATTTGGTCAGTGCAGGTTGGAGCTGTCCATTTGGTCAGAGTAGGTTGGAGCAGTACATTTGGTCAGTCCAGGTTCGAGCAATACATTTGGTCAGTGTAGGTTGGTGCAGAACATTTGGTCAGTACACGTTGGAGCAGTACATTTGGTCAGTGTCGGTTGGAGCAGCACATTTGGTCAGAGTAGGTTGGAGCAGTACATTTGGTCAGTGCAGGTTGGAGCAATACATTTGGTCAGAGTCGGTTGGAGCAATACATTTGGTCAGTGTAGGTTGGAGCAATAAATTTGGTCAGAGTAGTTTGGAGCAGTACATTTGGTGAGAGTAGGTTGGAGCAGTACATTTGGTCAGAGTAGGTTGGAGCAGTACATTTGGTGAGAGTAGGTTGGAGCAGTACATTTGGTCAGAGTAGGTTGGAGCAATACATTTGGTCAGAGTAGGTTGGAGCAGTACATTTGGTCAGAGTAGGTTGGAGCAGTACATTTGGTCAGAGTAGGTTGGAGCAGTACATTTGGTCAGTACAGGTTGGAGCAGTACATTTGGTCAGAGTAGGTTGGAGCAGTATATTTGGTCAGTGTAGGTTGGAGCACTACATTTGGTCAGAGCAGGTTGGAGCAGTACATTTGCTCAGAGTAGGTTGGAGCAGCACATTTGGTCAGAGTAGGTTGGAGCAGTACATTTGGTCAGTACAGGTTGGAGCAGTACATTTGGTCAGAGTAGGTTGGAGCAGGACATTTGGTCAGTGTCGGTTGGAGCAGTATATTTGGTCAGAGGAGGTTGGAGCACCCCATTTGGTCAGTACAGGTTGGAGCAGTACATTTGGTCAGAGTAGGTTGGAGCAATACATTTGGTCAGAGTAGGTTGGAGCAGTACATTTGGTCAATAAAGGTTGGAGCAGTATTTTTGGTCAGTACAGGTTGGAGCAGTACATTTGGTCAGAGTAGGTTGGAGCAGTATATTTGGTCAGAGTAGGTTGGAGCAGTACATTTGGTCAGTGTAGGTTGGAGCAGTACATTTGGTCAATACAGGTTGGAGCAGTACATTTGGTCAATACAGGTTGGAGCAGTACATTTGTTCATAGTAGCTTGGAGCAGTACATTTGGTCAGAGTAGGTTGGAGCAGTATATTTGGTCAGAGTAGGTTGGAGCAGTACATTTGGTCAATACAGGTTGGAGCAGTACATTTGGTCAGTACAGGATGGAGCAAGACATTTGGTCAGTATAGGTTGGAGCAGTACATTTGGTCAGAGAAGGTTGGAGCAATACATTTGGTCAGAGTAGGTTGGAGCAATACATTTGGTCAATACAGGTTGGAGCAGTACATTTGGTCAGTGTAGGTTGGAGCAGTACATTTGGTCAGTGTAGGTTGGAGCAGTACATTTGGTCAATACAGGTTGGAGCAGTACATTTGGTCAATACAGGTTGGAGCAGTACATTTGGTCAGAGTAGGTTGGAGCAGTACATTTGGTCAGTACAGGTTGGAGCAGTACATTTGGTCAGTGTAGGTTGGAGCAGTACATTTGGTCAGTACAGGTTGGAGCACTACATTTGGTCAATACAGGTTGGAGCAGTACATTTGGTCAGTACAGGATGGAGCAATACATTTGGTCAGTACAGCTTGGAGCAGTACATTTGGTCAGAGTAGGTTGGAGCAGTACATTTGGTCAGTGTCGGTTGGAGCAGTACATTTGGTCAGAGTAGGTTGGAGCAGTACATTTGGTCAGTGTAGGTTGGTGCAATACATTTGGTCAGAGCAGGTTGGAGCAATACATTTGGTCAGTGTAGGTTGGAGCAGTACATTTGGTCAGTACAGATTGGAGCAGTACATTTGGTCAGTACAGGTTGGAGCAATACATTTGGTCAGAGTAGGTTGGAGCAGTACATTTGGTCAGAGTAGGTTGGAGCAGTACATTTGGTCAGAGTAGGTTGGAGCAGTACATTTGGTCAGAGTAGGTTGGAGCAGTACATTTGGTCAGAGTAGGTTGGAGCAGTACATTTGGTCAGAGTCGGTTGGAGCAGTACATTTGGTCAGAGTCGGTTGGAGCAGTACATTTGGTCAGAGTTGGTTGGAGCAGTACATTTGGTCAGAGTAGGTTGGAGCAGTGCATTTGGTCAGTACAGGTTGGAGCAATACATTTGGTCAGAGTAGGTTGGAGCAGTACATTTGGTCAGAGTAGGTTGGATCAGTACATTTGTTCAGAGTAGGTTGGAGCAATACATTTGGTCAGAGTCGGTTGGAGCAATACATTTGGTCAATACAGGTTGGAGCAGTACATTTGGTCACTGTAGGTTGGAGCAGTACATTTGGTCAGTGTAGGTTGGAGCAGTACATTTGGTCAATGCAGGTTGGAGCAGTACATTTGGTCAGTACAGGTTGGAGCAGTACATTTGGTCAGAGTAGGTTGGAGCAGTACATTTGGTTAGAGCAGTACATTTGGTCAGTACAGGTTGGAGCAATACATTTGGTCAGAGTAGGTTGGAGCAGTACATTTGGTCAGAGTAGGTTGGAGCAGTACATTTGGTCAATACAGGTTGCAGCAGTACATTTGGTCAGTGTAGGTTGGAGCAGTACATTTGGTCAGTACGGGATGGAGCAATACATTTGGTCAGTACAGGTTGGAGCAGTCCATTTGGTCAGAGTAGGTTGGAGCAGTACATTTGGTCAGTCCAGGTTCGAGCAATACATTTGGTCAGTGTAGGTTGGTGCAGAACATTTGGTCAGTACACGTTGGAGCAGTACATTTGGTCAGTGTCGGTTGGAGCAGTACATTTGGTCAGAGTAGGTTGGAGCAGTACATTTGGTCAGTGCAGGTTGGAGCAATACATTTGGTCAGAGTCGGTTGGAGCAATACATTTGGTCAGTGTAGGTTGGAGCAATAAATTTGGTCAGAGTAGTTTGGAGCAGTACATTTGGTGAGAGTAGGTTGGAGCAGTACATTTGGTCAGAGTAGGTTGGAGCAGTACATTTGGTGAGAGTAGGTTGGAGCAGTACATTTGGTCAGAGTAGGTTGGAGCAATACATTTGGTCAGAGTAGGTTGGAGCAGTACATTTGGTCAGAGTAGGTTGGAGCAGTACATTTGGTCAGAGTAGGTTGGAGCAGTACATTTGGTCAGTACAGGTTGGAGCAGTACATTTGGTCAGAGTAGGTTGGAGCAGTATATTTGGTCAGTGTAGGTTGGAGCAGTACATTTGGTCAGAGCAGGTTGGAGCAGTACACTTGCTCAGAGTAGTTTGGAGCAGCACATTTGGTCAGAGTAGGTTGGAGCAGTACATTTGGTCAGTACAGGTTGGAGCAGTACATTTGGTCAGAGTAGGTTGGAGCAGGACATTTGGTCAGTGTCGGTTGGAGCAGTATATTTGGTCAGAGGAGGTTGGAGCACCCCATTTGGTCAGTACAGGTTGGAGCAGTACATTTGGTCAGTGCAGGTTGGAGCAATACATTTGGTCAGAGTCGGTTGGAGCAATACATTTGGTCAGTGTAGGTTGGAGCAATAAATTTGGTCAGAGTAGTTTGGAGCAGTACATTTGGTGAGAGTAGGTTGGAGCAGTACATTTGGTCAGAGTAGGTTGGAGCAGTACATTTGGTCAGTGTAGGTTGGAGCAGTACATTTGGTCAATACAGGTTGGAGCAGTACATTTGGTCAATACAGGTTGGAGCAGTACATTTGGTCAGTACAGGTTGGAGCAGTACATTTGGTCAGAGTAGATTGGAGCAGTACATTTGATCAGTACAGGTTGGAGCAATACATTTGGTCACAGTAGGTTGGAGCAGTGCATTTGGTCAGAGTAGGTTGGAGCAGTACATTTGGTTAGAGTAGGTTGGAGCAGTACATTTGGTCAGTACAGGTTGGAGCAATACATTTGGTCAGAGTAGGTTGGAGCAGTACATTTGGTCAGAGTAGGTTGGAGCAGTACATTTGGTCAATACAAGTTGGAGCAGTACATTTGGTCAGAGTAGGTTGGAGCAGTACATTTGGTCAGTGTCGGTTGGAGCAGTACATTTGGTCAGAGTAGGTTGGAGCAGTACATTTGGTCAGTGTAGTTTGGAGCAATACATTTGGTCAGAGATGGTTGGAGCAGTACATTTGGTCAGTGTCGGTTGGAGCAGTACATTTGGTCAGAGTCGGTTGGAGCAATACATTTGGTCAGAGTGGGTTGGAGCAATACATTTGGTCAATACAGGTTGGAGCAGTAGATTTGGTCAGTGTAGGTTGGAGCAGTACATTTGGTCCGTGTAGGTTGGAGCAGTACATTTGGTCAATACAGGTTGGAGCAGTACATTTGGTCAGAGTAGGTTGGAGCAGTACATTTGGTCAGTACAGGATGGAGCAATACATTTGGTCAGTACAGGTTGGAGCAATACATTTGGTCAGAGTAGGTTGGAGCAGTACATTTGGTCAGAGTAGGTTGGAGCAGTACATTTGGTCAATACAGGTTGGAGCAGTACATTTGGTCAGTACAGGATGGAGCAATACATTTGGTCAGTTCAGGTTGGAGCAGTACATTTGGTCAGAGTAGGTTGGAGCTGTACATTTGGTCAGTACAGGTTGGAGCAGTACATTTGGTCAATACAGGTTGGAGCATTACATTTGGTCAGTACAGAATGGAGCAAAACATTTGGTCAGTACAGGTTGGAGCAATACATTTGGTCAGAGATGGTTGGAGCATCACATTTGGTCAGTGTCGGTTGGAGCAGTACATTTGGTCAGTGTAGGTTGGAGCAATACATTTGGTCAGAGTAGGTTGGAGCAATACATTTGGTCAGTGTAGGTTGGAGCAGTACATTTGGTCAGTACAGATTGGAGCAGTACATTTGGTCAGTCCAGGTTGGAGCAATACATTTGGTCAGAGTAGGTTGGAGCAGTACATTTGGTCAGAGTAGGTTGGAGCAGTACATTTGGTCAGAGTAGGTTGGAGCAGTACATTTGGTCAGAGTAGGTTGGAGCAGTACATTTGGTCAGGATATGTTGGAGCAGTACATTTTGTCAGTACAGGTTGGAGCAGTACATTTGTTCAGAGTAGCTTGGAGCAGTACATTTGGTAAGTGTAGGTTGGAGCAGTACATTTGGTCAGAGTAGGTTGGAGCAGTACATTTGGTCAGAGTAGGTTGGAGCAGTACATTTGGTCAATACAGGTTGGAGCAGTACATTTGGTCAGAGTAGGTTGGAGCAGTACATTTGGTCAGAGTAGGTTGGAGCAGTACATTTGGTCAGTACAGGTTGGAGCAATACATTTGGTCAGAGTAGGTTGGAGCAGTACATTTGGTCAGTGTAGGTTGGAGCAGTACATTTGGTCAGAGTAGGTTGGAGCAGTACATTTGGTCAGAGTAGGTTGGAGCACTACATTTGGTCAGTACAGGTTGGAGCAGTATATTTGGTCAGAGTTGGTTGGAGCAATACATTTGGTCAGGGTAGGTTGGAGCAATACATTTGGTCAGGGTAGGTTGGAGCAGTACATTTGGTCAGTGTAGGTTGGAGCAGTACATTTGGTCAGTGTCGGTTGGAGCAGTACATTTGGTCAATACAGGTTGGAGCAGTACATTTGGTCAATACAGGTTGGTGCAGTACATTTGGTCAGTACAGGTTGGAGCAATACATTTGGTCAGAGTAGGTTGGAGCAGTACATTTGGTCAGTACAGGTTGGAGCAGTACATTTGGTCAGAGTAGGTTGGAGCAGTACATTTGGTCAGAGTAGGTTGGAGCAGTACATTTGGTCAGAGTAGGTTGGAGCAATACATTTGGTCAGAGTTGGTTGGAGCAGTACATTTTATCAGTACAGGTTGGAGCAATACATTTGGTCAGAGTAGGTTGGAGCAGTACATTTGGTCAGTGTAGGTTGGAGCAGTACATTTGGTTAGAGCAGTACATTTGGTCAGTACAGGTTGGAGCAATACATTTGGTCAGAGTAGGTTGGAGCAGTACATTTGGTCAGAGTAGGTTGGAGCAGTACATTTGGTCAATAAAGGTTGGAGCAGTACATTTGGTCAGTGTAGGTTGGAGCAGTACATTTCGTCAGTACAGGATGGAGCAATACATTTGGTCAGTGCAGGTTGGAGCAGTACGTTTGGTCAGAGTAGGTTGGAGCAGTACATTTGGTCAGTGCAGGTTGGAGCAGTACATTTGGTCAGTGTAGTTTGGTGCAGTACATTTGGTCAGTACAGGTTGGAGCAGTACATTTGGTCAGTGTAGGTTGGAGCAATACATTTGGTCAGAGTCGGTTGGAGCAATACATTGGGTCAGTGTAGGTTGGAGCAGTACATTTGGTCAGTACAGATTGGAGCAGTACATTTGGTCAGTACAGGTTGGATCAATACATTTGGTCAGAGTAGGTTGGAGCAGTACATTTGGTCAGAGTAGGTTGGAGCAGTACATTTGGTCAGAGTAGGTTGGAGCAGTACATTTGGTCAGAGTAGGTTGGAGCAATACATTTGGTCAGAGTAGGTTGGAGCAGTACATTTGGTCAGAGTAGGTTGGAGCAGTACATTTGGTCAGAGTAGGTTGGAGCAGTACATTTGCTCAGAGTAGGTTGGAGCAGTACATTTGGTCTGAGTAGGTTGGAGCAGTACATTTGTTCAGTACAGGTTGGAGCAGTACATTTGGTCAGAGTAGGTTGGAGCAGTACATTTGGTCAGTGTAGGTTGGAGCAGTACATTTGGTCAGAGTAGGTTGAAGCAGTACATTTGGTCAGTACAGGTTGGAGCAGTACATTTGGTCAGAGAAGGTTGGAGCAATACATTTGGTCAGAGTAAGTTGGAGCAATACATTTGGTCAATACAGGTTGGAGCAGTACATTTGGTCAGTGTAGGTTGGAGCAGTACATTTGGTCAGTGTCGGTTGGAGCAGTACATTTGGTCAATACAGGTTGGAGCAGTACATTTGGTCAATACAGGTTGGAGCAGTACATTTGTTCAGTACAGGTTGGTGCAGTACATTTGGTCAGAGTAGGTTGGAGCAGTATATTTGGTCAGAGTAGGTTGGAGCAGTACATTTGGTCAATACAGGTTGGAGCAGTACATTTGGTCAGTACAGGATGGAGCAAGACATTTGGTCAGTATAGGTTGGAGCAGTACATTTGGTCAGAGAAGGTTGGAGCAATACATTTGGTCAGAGTAGGTTGGAGCAATACATTTGGTCAATACAGGTTGGAGCATTACATTTGGTCAGTGTACGTTGGAGCAGTACATTTGGTCAGTGTAGGTTGGAGCAGTACATTTGGTCAATACAGGTTGGAGCAGTACATTTGGTCAATACAGGTTGGAGCAGTACATTTGGTCAGAGTAGGTTGGAGCAGTACATTTGGTCAGTACAGGTTGGAGCAGTACATTTGGTCAGTGTAGGTTGGAGCAGTACATTTGGTCAGTACAGGTTGGAGCACTACATTTGGTCAATACAGGTTGGAGCAGTACATTTGGTCAGTACAGGATGGAGCAATACATTTGGTCAGTACAGCTTGGAGCAGTACATTTGGTCAGAGTAGGTTGGAGCAGTACATTTGGTCAGTGTCGGTTGGAGCAGTACATTTGGTCAGAGTAGGTTGGAGCAGTACATTTGGTCAGTGTAGGTTGGTGCAATACATTTGGTCAGAGCAGGTTGGAGCAATACATTTGGTCAGTGTAGGTTGGAGCAGTACATTTGGTCAGTACAGGTTGGAGCAATACATTTGGTCAGAGTAGGTTGGAGCAGTACATTTGGTCAGAGTAGGTTGGAGCAGTACATTTGGTCAGAGTAGGTTGGAGCAGTACATTTGGTCAGAGTAGGTTGGAGCAGTACATTTGGTCAGAGTAGGTTGGAGCAGTACATTTGGTCAGAGTCGGTTGGAGCAGTACATTTGGTCAGAGTCGGTTGGAGCAGTACATTTGGTCAGAGTTGGTTGGAGCAGTACATTTGGTCAGAGTAGGTTGGAGCAGTGCATTTGGTCAGAGTAGGTTGGAGCAGTACATTTGGTTAGAGCAGTACATTTGGTCAGTACAGGTTGGAGCAATACATTTGGTCAGAGTAGGTTGGAGCAGTACATTTGGTCAGAGTAGGTTGGATCAGTACATTTGTTCAGAGTAGGTTGGAGCAATACATTTGGTCAGAGTCGGTTGGAGCAATACATTTGGTCAATACAGGTTGGAGCAGTACATTTGGTCACTGTAGGTTGGAGCAGTACATTTGGTCAGTGTAGGTTGGAGCAGTACATTTGGTCAATGCAGGTTGGAGCAGTACATTTGGTCAGTACAGGTTGGAGCAGTACATTTGGTCAGAGTAGGTTGGAGCAGTACATTTGGTTAGAGCAGTACATTTGGTCAGTACAGGTTGGAGCAATACATTTGGTCAGAGTAGGTTGGAGCAGTACATTTGGTCAGAGTAGGTTGGAGCAGTACATTTGGTCAATACAGGTTGCAGCAGTACATTTGGTCAGTGTAGGTTGGAGCAGTACATTTGGTCAGTACAGGATGGAGCAATACATTTGGTCAGTACAGGTTGGAGCAGTCCATTTGGTCAGAGTAGGTTGGAGCAGTACATTTGGTCAGTCCAGGTTCGAGCAATACATTTGGTCAGTGTAGGTTGGTGCAGAACATTTGGTCAGTACACGTTGGAGCAGTACATTTGGTCAGTGTCGGTTGGAGCAGTACATTTGGTCAGAGTAGGTTGGAGCAGTACATTTGGTCAGTGCAGGTTGGAGCAATACATTTGGTCAGAGTCGGTTGGAGCAATACATTTGGTCAGTGTAGATTGGAGCAATAAATTTGGTCAGAGTAGTTTGGAGCAGTACATTTGGTGAGAGTAGGTTGGAGCAGTACATTTGGTCAGAGTAGGTTGGAGCAGTACATTTGGTGAGAGTAGGTTGGAGCAGTACATTTGGTCAGAGTAGGTTGGAGCAATACATTTGGTCAGAGTAGGTTGGAGCAGTACATTTGGTCAGAGTAGGTTGGAGCAGTACATTTGGTCAGAGTAGGTTGGAGCAGTACATTTGGTCAGTACAGGTTGGAGCAGTACATTTGGTCAGAGTAGGTTGGAGCAGTATATTTGGTCAGTGTAGGTTGGAGCAGTACATTTGGTCAGAGCAGGTTGGAGCAGTACATTTGCTCAGAGTAGGTTGGAGCAGCACATTTGGTCAGAGTAGGTTGGAGCAGTACATTTGGTCAGTACAGGTTGGAGCAGTACATTTGGTCAGAGTAGGTTGGAGCAGGACATTTGGTCAGTGTCGGTTGGAGCAGTATATTTGGTCAGAGGAGGTTGGAGCACCCCATTTGGTCAGTACAGGTTGGAGCAGTACATTTGGTCAGAGTAGGTTGGAGCAATACATTTGGTCAGAGTAGGTTGGAGCAGTACATTTGGTCAATAAAGGTTGGAGCAGTATTTTTGGTCAGTACAGGTTGGAGCAGTACATTTGGTCAGAGTAGGTTGGAGCAGTACATTTGGTCAGAGTAGGTTGGAGCAGTACATTTGGTTAGAGTAGGTTGGAGCAGTACATTTGGTCAGTACAGGTTGGAGCAATACATTTGGTCAGAGTAGGTTGGAGCAGTACATTTGGTCAGAGCAGGTTGGAGCAGTACATTTGGTCAGAGCAGGTTGGAGCAGTACATTTGGTCAGTGTAGTTTGGAGCAATACATTTGGTCAGAGATGGTTGGAGCAGTACATTTGGTCAGTGTCGGTTGGAGCAGTACATTTGGTCAGAGTCGGTTGGAGCAATACATTTGGTCAGAGTGGGTTGGAGCAATACATTTGGTCAATACAGGTTGGAGCAGTAGATTTGGCCAGTGTAGGTTGGAGCAGTACATTTGGTCCGTGTAGGTTGGAGCAGTACATTTGGTCAATACAGGTTGGAGCAGTACATTTGGTCAGAGTAGGTTGGAGCAGTACATTTGGTCAGTACAGGATGGAGCAATACATTTGGTCAGTACAGGTTGGAGCAATACATTTGGTCAGAGTAGGTTGGAGCAGTACATTTGGTCAGAGTAGGTTGGAGCAGTACATTTGGTCAATACAGGTTGGAGCAGTACATTTGGTCAGTACAGGATGGAGCAATACATTTGGTCAGTTCAGGTTGGAGCAGTACATTTGGTCAGAGTAGGTTGGAGCTGTACATTTGGTCAGTACAGGTTGGAGCAGTACATTTGGTCAATACAGGTTGGAGCATTACATTTGGTCAGTACAGAATGGAGCAAAACATTTGGTCAGTACAGGTTGGAGCAATACATTTGGTCAGAGATGGTTGGAGCATCACATTTGGTCAGTGTCGGTTGGAGCAGTACATTTGGTCAGTGTAGGTTGGAGCAATACATTTGGTCAGAGTAGGTTGGAGCAATACATTTGGTCAGTGTAGGTTGGAGCAGTACATTTGGTCAGTACAGATTGGAGCAGTACATTTGGTCAGTCCAGGTTGGAGCAATACATTTGGTCAGAGTAGGTTGGAGCAGTACATTTGGTCAGAGTAGGTTGGAGCAGTACATTTGGTCAGAGTAGGTTGGAGCAGTACATTTGGTCAGAGTAGGTTGGAGCAGTACATTTGGTCAGGATATGTTGGAGCAGTACATTTTGTCAGTACAGGTTGGAGCAGTACATTTGTTCAGAGTAGCTTGGAGCAGTACATTTGGTCAGTGTAGGTTGGAGCAGTACATTTGGTCAGAGTAGGTTGGAGCAGTACATTTGGTCAGAGTAGGTTGGAGCAGTACATTTGGTCAGAGTAGGTTGGAGCAGTACATTTGGTCAGAGTAGGTTGGAGCAGTACATTTGGTCAGAGTAGGTTGGAGCAGTACATTTGGTCAGAGTAGGTTGGAGCACTACATTTGGTCAGTACAGGTTGGAGCAGTATATTTGGTCAGAGTTGGTTGGAGCAATACATTTGGTCAGGGTAGGTTGGAGCAATACATTTGGTCAGGGTAGGTTGGAGCAGTACATTTGGTCAGTGTAGGTTGGAGCAGTACATTTGGTCAGTGTCGGTTGGAGCAGTACATTTGGTCAATACAGGTTGGAGCAGTACATTTGGTCAATACAGGTTGGTGCAGTACATTTGGTCAGTACAGGTTGGAGCAATACATTTGGTCAGAGTAGGTTGGAGCAGTACATTTGGTCAGTACAGGTTGGAGCAGTACATTTGGTCAGAGTAGGTTGGAGCAGTACATTTGGTCAGAGTAGGTTGGAGCAGTACATTTGGTCAGAGTAGGTTGGAGCAATACATTTGGTCAGAGTTGGTTGGAGCAGTACATTTTATCAGTACAGGTTGGAGCAATACATTTGGTCAGAGTAGGTTGGAGCAGTACATTTGGTCAGTGTAGGTTGGAGCAGTACATTTGGTTAGAGCAGTACACTTGGTCAGTACAGGTTGGAGCAATACATTTGGTCAGAGTAGGTTGGAGCAGTACATTTGGTCAGAGTAGGTTGGAGCAGTACATTTGGTCAATAAAGGTTGGAGCAGTACATTTGGTCAGTGTAGGTTGGAGCAGTACATTTCGTCAGTACAGGATGGAGCAATACATTTGGTCAGTGCAGGTTGGAGCAGTACGTTTGGTCAGAGTAGGTTGGAGCAGTACATTTGGTCAGTGCACGTTGGAGCAGTACATTTGGTCAGTGTAGTTTGGTGCAGTACATTTGGTCAGTACAGGTTGGAGCAGTACATTTGGTCAGTGTAGGTTGGAGCAATACATTTGGTCAGAGTCGGTTGGAGCAATACATTGGGTCAGTGTAGGTTGGAGCAGTACATTTGGTCAGTACAGATTGGAGCAGTACATTTGGTCAGTACAGGTTGGATCAATACATTTGGTCAGAGTAGGTTGGAGCAGTACATTTGGTCAGAGTAGGTTGGAGCAGTACATTTGGTCAGAGTAGGTTGGAGCAGTACATTTGGTCAGAGTAGGTTGGAGCAATACATTTGGTCAGAGTAGGTTGGAGCAGTACATTTGGTCAGAGTAGGTTGGAGCAGTACATTTGGTCAGAGTAGGTTGGAGCAGTACATTTGCTCAGAGTAGGTTGGAGCAGTACATTTGGTCTGAGTAGGTTGGAGCAGTACATTTGTTCAGTACAGGTTGGAGCAGTACATTTGGTCAGAGTAGGTTGGAGCAGTACATTTGGTCAGTGTAGGTTGGAGCAGTACATTTGGTCAGAGTAGGTTGAAGCAGTACATTTGGTCAGTACAGGTTGGAGCAGTACATTTGGTCAGAGAAGGTTGGAGCAATACATTTGGTCAGAGTAAGTTGGAGCAATACATTTGGTCAATACAGGTTGGAGCAGTACATTTGGTCAGTGTAGGTTGGAGCAGTACATTTGGTCAGTGTCGGTTGGAGCAGTACATTTGGTCAATACAGGTTGGAGCAGTACATTTGGTCAATACAGGTTGGAGCAGTACATTTGGTCAGTACAGGTTGGAGCAGTACATTTGGTCAGAGTAGGTTGGAGCAGTATATTTGGTCAGAGTAGGTTGGAGCAGTACATTTGGTCAATACAGGTTGGAGCAGTACATTTGGTCAGTACAGGATGGAGCAAGACATTTGGTCAGTATAGGTTGGAGCAGTACATTTGGTCAGAGAAGGTTGGAGCAATACATTTGGTCAGAGTAGGTTGGAGCAATACATTTGGTCAATACAGGTTGGAGCAGTACATTTGGTCAGTGTACGTTGGAGCAGTACATTTGGTCAGTGTAGGTTGGAGCAGTACATTTGGTCAATACAGGTTGGAGCAGTACATTTGGTCAATACAGGTTGGAGCAGTACATTTGGTCAGAGTAGGTTGGAGCAGTACATTTGGTCAGTACAGGTTGGAGCAGTACATTTGGTCAGTGTAGGTTGGAGCAGTACATTTGGTCAGTACAGGTTGGAGCACTACATTTGGTCAATACAGGTTGGAGCAGTACATTTGGTCAGTACAGGATGGAGCAATACATTTGGTCAGTACAGCTTGGAGCAGTACATTTGGTCAGAGTAGGTTGGAGCAGTACATTTGGTCAGTGTCGGTTGGAGCAGTACATTTGGTCAGAGTAGGTTGGAGCAGTACATTTGGTCAGTGTAGGTTGGTGCAATACATTTGGTCAGAGCAGGTTGGAGCAATACATTTGGTCAGTGTAGGTTGGAGCAGTACATTTGGTCAGTACAGATTGGAGCAGTACATTTGGTCAGTACAGGTTGGAGCAATACATTTGGTCAGAGTAGGTTGGAGCAGTACATTTGGTCAGAGTAGGTTGGAGCAGTACATTTGGTCAGAGTAGGTTGGAGCAGTACATTTGGTCAGAGTAGGTTGGAGCAGTACATTTGGTCAGAGTAGGTTGGAGCAGTACATTTGGTCAGAGTCGGTTGGAGCAGTACATTTGGTCAGAGTCGGTTGGAGCAGTACATTTGGTCAGAGTTGGTTGGAGCAGTACATTTGGTCAGAGTAGGTTGGAGCAGTGCATTTGGTCAGAGTAGGTTGGAGCAGTACATTTGGTTAGAGCAGTACATTTGGTCAGTACAGGTTGGAGCAATACATTTGGTCAGAGTAGGTTGGAGCAGTACATTTGGTCAGAGTAGGTTGGATCAGTACATTTGTTCAGAGTAGGTTGGAGCAATACATTTGGTCAGAGTCGGTTGGAGCAATACATTTGGTCAATACAGGTTGGAGCAGTACATTTGGTCACTGTAGGTTGGAGCAGTACATTTGGTCAGTGTAGGTTGGAGCAGTACATTTGGTCAATGCAGGTTGGAGCAGTACATTTGGTCAGTACAGGTTGGAGCAGTACATTTGGTCAGAGTAGGTTGGAGCAGTACATTTGGTTAGAGCAGTACATTTGGTCAGTACAGGTTGGAGCAATACATTTGGTCAGAGTAGGTTGGAGCAGTACATTTGGTCAGAGTAGGTTGGAGCAGTACATTTGGTCAATACAGGTTGCAGCAGTACATTTGGTCAGTGTAGTTTGGAGCAGTACATTTGGTCAGTACAGGATGGAGCAATACATTTGGTCAGTTCAGGTTGGAGCAGTACATTTGGTCAGACTATGTTGGAGCACTACATTTGGTCAGTGTCGGTTGGAGCAGTACATTTGGTCAGAGTAGGTTGGAGCAGGACATTTGGTCAGTGTAGGTTGGAGCAGTACATTTGGTCAGAGTAGGTTGGAGCAGTACATTTGGTCAGAGTAGGTTGGAGCAATACATTTGGTCAGAGTAGGTTGGAGCAGTACATTTGGTCAGAGTAGGTTGGAGCAGTACATTTGGTCAGAGTAGGTTGGAGCAGTACATTTGCTCAGAGTAGGTTGGAGCAGTACATTTGGTCAGAGTAGGTTGGAGCAGTACATTTGGTCAGTGTAGGTTGGAGCAGTACATTTGGTCAGAGTAGGTTGAAGCAGTACATTTGGTCAGTACAGGTTGGAGCAGTACATTTGGTCAGAGTAGGTTGGAGCAATACATTTGGTCAGAGTAAGTTGGAGCAATACATTTGGTCAATACAGGTTGGAGCAGTACATTTGGTCAATGTAGGTTGGAGCAATACATTTGGTCAGTGGCGGTTGGAGCAGTACATTTGGTCAATACAGGTTGGAGCAGTACATTTGGTCAATACAGGTTGGAGCAGTATATTTGGTCAGTACAGGTTGGAGCAGTACATTTGGTCAGAGTAGGTTGGAGCAGTATATTTGGTCAGAGTAGGTTGGAGCAGTACATTTGGTCAATACAGGTTGGAGCAGTACATTTGGTCAGTACAGGATGGAGCAAGACATTTGGTCAGTATAGGTTGGAGCAGTACATTTGGTCAGAGAAGGTTGGAGCAATACATTTGGTCAGAGTAGGTTGGAGCAATACATTTGGTCAATACAGGTTGGAGCAGTACATTTGGTCAGTGTAGGTTGGAGCAGTACATTTGGTCAGTGTCGGTTGGAGCAGTACATTTGGTCAATACAGGTTGGAGCAGTACATTTGGTCAATACAGGTTGGAGCAGTACATTTGGTCAGAGTACGTTGGAGCAGTACATTTGGTCAGTACAGGTTGGAGCAGTACATTTGGTCAGTGTAGGTTGGAGCAGTACATTTGGTCAGTACAGGTTGGAGCACTACATTTGGTCAATACAGGTTGGAGCAGTACATTTGGTCAGTACAGGATGGAGCAATACATTTGGTCAGTACAGCTTGGAGCAGTACATTTGGTCAGAGTAGGTTGGAGCAGTACATTTGGTCAGTGTCGGCTGGAGCAGTACATTTGGTCAGAGTAGGTTGGAGCAGTACATTTGGTCAGTGCAGGTTGGTGCAATACATTTGGTCAGAGCAGGTTGGAGCAATACATTTGGTCAGTGTAGGTTGGAGCAGTACATTTGGTCAGTACAGATTGGAGCAGTACATTTGGTCAGTACAGGTTGGAGCAATACATTTGGTCAGAGTAGGTTGGAGCAGTACATTTGGTCAGAGTAGGTTGGAGCAGTACATTTGGTCAGAGTAGGTTGGAGCAGTACATTTGGTCAGACTAGGTTGGAGCAGCACATTTGGTCAGAGTCGGTTGGAGCAGTACATTTGGTCAGAGTTGGTTGGAGCAGTACATTTGGTCAGAGTAGGTTGGAGCAGTGCATTTGGTCAGAGTAGGTTGGAGCAGTACATTTGGTTAGAGCAGTACATTTGGTCAGTACAGGTTGGAGCAATACATTTGGTCAGAGTAGGTTGGAGCAGTACATTTGGTCAGAGTAGGTTGGATCAGTACATTTGGTCAGAGTAGGTTGGAGCAATACATTTGGTCAGAGTCGGTTGGAGCAATACATTTGGTCAATACAGGTTGGAGCAGTACATTTGGTCACTGTAGGTTGGAGCAGTACATTTGGTCAGTGTAGGTTGGAGCAGTACATTTGGTCAATGCAGGTTGGAGCAGTACATTTGGTCAGTACAGGTTGGAGCAGTACATTTGGTCAGAGTAGGTTGGAGCAGTACATTTGGTCAGAGTAGGTTGGAGCAGTACATTTGGTCAATACAGGTTGCAGCAGTACATTTGGTCAGTGTAGGTTGGAGCAGTACATTTGGTCAGTACAGGATGGAGCAATACATTTGGTCAGTACAGGTTGGAGCAGTCCATTTGGTCAGAGTAGGTTGGAGCAGTACATTTGGTCAGTCCAGGTTCGAGCAATACATTTGGTCAGTGTAGGTTGGTGCAGAACATTTGGTCAGTACACGTTGGAGCAGTACATTTGGTCAGTGTTGGTTGGAGCAGTACATTTGGTCAGAGTCGGTTGGAGCAGTACATTTGGTCAGTGCAGGTTGGAGCAATACATTTGGTCAGAGTCGGTTGGAGCAATACATTTGGTCAGTGTAGGTTGGAGCAATAAATTTGGTCAGAGTAGGTTGGAGCAGTACATTTGGTGAGAGTCGGTTGGTGCAATACATTTGGTCAGAGTAGGTTGGAGCAGTACATTTGGTGAGAGTAGGTTGGAGCAGTACATTTGGTCAGAGTAGGTTGGAGCAATACATTTGGTCAGAGTAGGTTGGAGCAGTACATTTGGTCAGAGTAGGTTGGAGCAGTACATTTGGTCAGAGTAGGTTGGAGCAGTACATTTGGTCAGTACAGGTTGGAGCAGTACATTTGGTCAGAGTAGCTTGGAGCAGTATATTTGGTCAGTGTAGGTTGGAGCAGTACATTTGGTCAGAGCAGGTTGGAGCAGTACATTTGCTCAGAGTAGGTTGGAGCAGCACATTTGGTCAGAGTAGGTTGGAGCAGTACATTTGGTCAGTACAGGTTGGAGCAGTACATTTGGTCAGAGTAGGTTGGAGCAGGACATTTGGTCAGTGTCGGTTGGAGCAGTATATTTGGTCAGAGGAGTTTGGAGCACCCCATTTGGTCAGTACAGGTTGGAGCAGTACATTTGGTCAGTGTAGGTTGGAGCAGTACATTTGGTCAGTACAGGTTGGAGCAGTACATTTGGTCAATACAGGTTTGAGCAATACATTTGGTCAGTGTAGTTTGGAGCAGTACATTTGGTCAGTACAGGATGGAGCAATACATTTGGTCAGTTCAGGTTGGAGCAGTACATTTGGTCAGACTATGTTGGAGCACTACATTTGGTCAGTGTCGGTTGGAGCAGTACATTTGGTCAGAGTAGGTTGGAGCAGGACATTTGGTCAGTGTAGGTTGGAGCAATACATTTGGTCAGAGGAGGTTGGAGCAATACATTTGGTCAGTGTAGGTTGGAGCAGTACATTTGGTCAGAGCAGGTTGGAGCAGTACATTTGCTCAGAGTAGGTTGGAGCAGCACATTTGGTCAGAGTAGGTTGGAGCAGTACATTTGGTCAGTACAGGTTGGAGCAGTACATTTGGTCAGAGTAGGTTGGAGCAGGACATTTGGTCAGTGTCGGTTGGAGCAGTATATTTGGTCAGAGGAGGTTGGAGCACCCTATTTGGTCAGTACAGGTTGGAGCAGTACATTTGGTCAGTGTAGGTTGGAGCAGTACATTTGGTCAGTACAGGTTGGAGCAGTACATTTGGTCAATACAGGTTTGAGCAATACATTTGGTCAGTGTAGTTTGGAGCAGTACATTTGGTCAGTACAGGATGGAGCAATACATTTGGTCAGTTCAGGTTGGAGCAGTACATTTGGTCAGACTATGTTGGAGCACTACATTTGGTCAGTGTCGGTTGGAGCAGTACATTTGGTCAGAGTAGGTTGGAGCAGGACATTTGGTCAGTGTAGGTTGGAGCAATACATTTGGTCAGAGGAGGTTGGAGCAATACATTTGGTCAGTGTAGGTTGGAGCAGTACATTTGGTCAGAGTAGGTTGGAGCAGTACATTTGGTCAGAGTAGGTTGGAGCAGTACATTTGGTCAGAGTAGGTTGGAGCAGTACATTTGGTCAGAGTAGGTTGGAGCAGTACATTTGGTCAGAGTAGGTTGGAGCAGTGCATTTGGTCAGAGTAGGTTGGAGCAGTACATTTGTTCAGTGGAGGTTGGAGCAGTACATTTGGTCAGAGTAGGTTGGAGCAGTACATTTAGTCAGAGTAGGTTGGAGCACTACATTTGGTCAGTACAGTTTGGAGCAGTACATTTGGTCAGAGTTGGTTGGAGCAATACGTTTGGTCAGAGCAGGTTGGAGCAATACATTTGGTCAATACAGGTTGGAGCAGTACATTTGGTCAGTGCAGGTTGAAGCAGTACATTTGTTCAATACAGGTTGGAGCAGTACATTTGGAAAATACAGTTTGGAGCAGTACATTTGGTCAGTACAGGTTGGAGCAGTACATTTGGTCAGAGTAGGTTGAAGCAGTACATTTGGTCAGAGTAGGTTGGAGCAGTACATTTGGTCAGAGTACGTTGGAGCAATATATTTGGTCAGAGTAGGTTGGAGCAGTACATTTGATCAGTACAGGTTGGAGCAATACATTTGGTCAGAGTAGGTTGGAGCAGTACATTTGGTCAGAGTAGGTTGGAGCAGTACATTTGGTTAGAGTAGGTTGGAGCAGTATATTTGGTCAGTCCAGGTTGGAGCAATACATTTGGTCAGAGTAGGTTGGATCAGTACATTTGGTCAGAGTAGGTTGGAGCAGTACATTTGGTCAGAGTAGGTTGGAGCAATACATTTGGACTGAGTAGGTTGGAGCAGTACATTTGATGAGTACAGGTTGGAGCACTACATTTGGTCAGAGTAGGTTGGAGCAGTACATTTGGTTAGAGTAGGTTGGAGCAGAACATTTGGTCAGATTAGGTTGGAGCAGTACATTTGGTCAGAGTACGTTGGAGCAGTACATTTGGTCAGAGTAGGTTGGAGCAGTACATTTGGTCAGATTAGGTTGGAGCAGTGCATTTGGTCAGTACAGGTTGGAGCAGTACATTTGGTCAGAGTAGGTTGGAGCAGTACATTTGGTCAGTGTAGGTTGGAGCAGTACATTTGTTCAGTACAGATTGGAGCAGTACATTTGGTCAGTACAGGTTGGAGCAATACATTTGATCAGAGTAGGTTGGAGCAGTCCATTTGGTCAGAGTAGGTTGGAGCAATACATTTGGTCAGAGTAGGTTGGAGCAGTACATTTGGTCAGAGTAGGTTGGAGCAGTACATTTGGTCAGAGTAGGTTGGAGCAGTACATTTGGTCAGAGTAGGTTGGAGCAGTACATTTGGTCAGAGTCGGTTGGAGCAGTACATTTGGTCAGAGTAGGTTGGACCAGTACATTTGGTCAGTACAGGTTGGAGCAGTACATTTGGTCAGAGTAGGTTGGAGCAGTACATTTGGTCAGTGTAGGTTGGAGCAGTACATTTGGTCAGAGTAGGTTGGAGCAGTACATTTGGTCAATACAGGTTGGAGCAGTACATTTGGTCAGTACAGGTTGGAGCAGTACATTTGTTCAGAGTAGGTTGGAGCAGTACATTTGGTCAGAGTAGGTTGGAGCAGTACATTTGGTCAGAGTAGGTTGGAGCAGTACATTTGGTCAGAGTAGGTTGGAGCAATACATTTGGTCAGAGTAGGTTGGAGCAATACATTTGGTCAGTGTTGGTTGGAGCAGTACATTTGGTCAGAGTCGGTTGGAGCAGTACATTTGGTCAGTGCAGGTTGGAGCAATACATTTGGTCAGAGTCGGTTGGAGCAATACATTTGGTCAGTGTAGGTTGGAGCAATAAATTTGGTCAGAGTAGGTTGGAGCAGTACATTTGGTGAGAGTCGGTTGGTGCAATACATTTGGTCAGAGTAGGTTGGAGCAGTACATTTGGTGAGAGTAGGTTGGAGCAGTACATTTGGTCAGAGTAGGTTGGAGCAATACATTTGGTCAGAGTAGGTTGGAGCAGTACATTTGGTCAGAGTAGGTTGGAGCAGTACATTTGGTCAGAGTAGGTTGGAGCAGTACATTTGGTCAGTACAGGTTGGAGCAGTACATTTGGTCAGAGTAGCTTGGAGCAGTATATTTGGTCAGTGTAGGTTGGAGCAGTACATTTGGTCAGAGCAGGTTGGAGCAGTACATTTGCTCAGAGTAGGTTGGAGCAGCACATTTGGTCAGAGTAGGTTGGAGCAGTACATTTGGTCAGTACAGGTTGGAGCAGTACATTTGGTCAGAGTAGGTTGGAGCAGGACATTTGGTCAGTGTCGGTTGGAGCAGTATATTTGGTCAGAGGAGTTTGGAGCACCCCATTTGGTCAGTACAGGTTGGAGCAGTACATTTGGTCAGTGTAGGTTGGAGCAGTACATTTGGTCAGTACAGGTTGGAGCAGTACATTTGGTCAATACAGGTTTGAGCAATACATTTGGTCAGTGTAGTTTGGAGCAGTACATTTGGTCAGTACAGGATGGAGCAATACATTTGGTCAGTTCAGGTTGGAGCAGTACATTTGGTCAGACTATGTTGGAGCACTACATTTGGTCAGTGTCGGTTGGAGCAGTACATTTGGTCAGAGTAGGTTGGAGCAGGACATTTGGTCAGTGTAGGTTGGAGCAATACATTTGGTCAGAGGAGGTTGGAGCAATACATTTGGTCAGTGTAGGTTGGAGCAGTACATTTGGTCAGAGCAGGTTGGAGCAGTACATTTGCTCAGAGTAGGTTGGAGCAGCACATTTGGTCAGAGTAGGTTGGAGCAGTACATTTGGTCAGTACAGGTTGGAGCAGTACATTTGGTCAGAGTAGGTTGGAGCAGGACATTTGGTCAGTGTCGGTTGGAGCAGTATATTTGGTCAGAGGAGGTTGGAGCACCCTATTTGGTCAGTACAGGTTGGAGCAGTACATTTGGTCAGTGTAGGTTGGAGCAGTACATTTGGTCAGTACAGGTTGGAGCAGTACATTTGGTCAATACAGGTTTGAGCAATACATTTGGTCAGTGTAGTTTGGAGCAGTACATTTGGTCAGTACAGGATGGAGCAATACATTTGGTCAGTTCAGGTTGGAGCAGTACATTTGGTCAGACTATGTTGGAGCACTACATTTGGTCAGTGTCGGTTGGAGCAGTACATTTGGTCAGAGTAGGTTGGAGCAGGACATTTGGTCAGTGTAGGTTGGAGCAATACATTTGGTCAGAGGAGGTTGGAGCAATACATTTGGTCAGTGTAGGTTGGAGCAGTACATTTGGTCAGAGTAGGTTGGAGCAGTACATTTGGTCAGAGTAGGTTGGAGCAGTACATTTGGTCAGAGTAGGTTGGAGCAGTACATTTGGTCAGAGTAGGTTGGAGCAGTACATTTGGTCAGAGTAGGTTGGAGCAGTGCATTTGGTCAGAGTAGGTTGGAGCAGTACATTTGTTCAGTGGAGGTTGGAGCAGTACATTTGGTCAGAGTAGGTTGGAGCAGTACATTTAGTCAGAGTAGGTTGGAGCACTACATTTGGTCAGTACAGTTTGGAGCAGTACATTTGGTCAGAGTTGGTTGGAGCAATACGTTTGGTCAGAGCAGGTTGGAGCAATACATTTGGTCAATACAGGTTGGAGCAGTACATTTGGTCAGTGCAGGTTGAAGCAGTACATTTGTTCAATACAGGTTGGAGCAGTACATTTGGAAAATACAGTTTGGAGCAGTACATTTGGTCAGTACAGGTTGGAGCAGTACATTTGGTCAGAGTAGGTTGAAGCAGTACATTTGGTCAGAGTAGGTTGGAGCAGTACATTTGGTCAGAGTACGTTGGAGCAATATATTTGGTCAGAGTAGGTTGGAGCAGTACATTTGATCAGTACAGGTTGGAGCAATACATTTGGTCAGAGTAGGTTGGAGCAGTACATTTGGTCAGAGTAGGTTGGAGCAGTACATTTGGTTAGAGTAGGTTGGAGCAGTATATTTGGTCAGTCCAGGTTGGAGCAATACATTTGGTCAGAGTAGGTTGGATCAGTACATTTGGTCAGAGTAGGTTGGAGCAGTACATTTGGTCAGAGTAGGTTGGAGCAATACATTTGGACTGAGTAGGTTGGAGCAGTACATTTGATGAGTACAGGTTGGAGCACTACATTTGGTCAGAGTAGGTTGGAGCAGTACATTTGGTTAGAGTAGGTTGGAGCAGAACATTTGGTCAGATTAGGTTGGAGCAGTACATTTGGTCAGTGTACGTTGGAGCAGTACATTTGGTCAGAGTAGGTTGGAGCAGTACATTTGGTCAGATTAGGTTGGAGCAGTGCATTTGGTCAGTACAGGTTGGAGCAGTACATTTGGTCAGAGTAGGTTGGAGCAGTACATTTGGTCAGTGTAGGTTGGAGCAGTACATTTGTTCAGTACAGATTGGAGCAGTACATTTGGTCAGTACAGGTTGGAGCAATACATTTGATCAGAGTAGGTTGGAGCAGTCCATTTGGTCAGAGTAGGTTGGAGCAATACATTTGGTCAGAGTAGGTTGGAGCAGTACATTTGGTCAGAGTAGGTTGGAGCAGTACATTTGGTCAGAGTAGGTTGGAGCAGTACATTTGGTCAGAGTAGGTTGGAGCAGTACATTTGGTCAGAGTCGGTTGGAGCAGTACATTTGGTCAGAGTAGGTTGGACCAGTACATTTGGTCAGTACAGGTTGGAGCAGTACATTTGGTCAGAGTAGGTTGGAGCAGTACATTTGGTCAGTGTAGGTTGGAGCAGTACATTTGGTCAGAGTAGGTTGGAGCAGTACATTTGGTCAATACAGGTTGGAGCAGTACATTTGGTCAGTACAGGTTGGAGCAGTACATTTGTTCAGAGTAGGTTGGAGCAGTACATTTGGTCAGAGTAGGTTGGAGCAGTACATTTGGTCAGAGTAGGTTGGAGCAGTACATTTGGTCAGAGTAGGTTGGAGCAATACATTTGGTCAGAGTAGGTTGGAGCAATACATTTGGTCAGAGTAGGTTGGAGCAGTACATTTGGTGAGAGTATGTTGGAGCAGTACATTTGGTCAGTACAGGTTGGAGCAATACATTTGGTCAGATAGGTTGGAGCAGTACATTTGTTCAGAGTAGATTGGAGCAGTACATTTGGTCAATACAGGTTGGAGCAGTACATTTGGTCAGTACAGGATGGAGCAATACATTTGGTCAGTACAGGTTGGAGCAGTACATTTGGTCAGAGTAGGTTGGAGCAGTACATTTGGTCAGTACATGTTGGAGCAGTACATTTGGTCAGAGTAGGTTGGAGCAATACATTTGGTCAGAGTAGGTTGGAGCAATAATTTTGGTCAATACAGGTTGGAGCAGTACATTTGGTCACTGTAGGTTGGAGCAGTACATTTGGTCAGTGTAGGTTGGAGCAGTACATTTGGTCAATGCAGGTTGGAGCTGTACATTTGGTCAATGCAGGTTGGAGCAGTACATTTCGTCAGTACAGGTTGGAGCAGTACATTTGGTCAGAGTAGTTTGGAGCAGTACATTTGGTCAGAGTAGGTTGGAGCAGTACATTTGCTCAGAGTAGGTTGGAGCACTACATTTGGTCAGTACAGGTTGGAGCAGTACATTTGGTCAGAGTAGGTTGGAGCAATACATTTGGTCAGAGTAGGTTGGAGCAGTACATTTGGTCAGAGTCGGTTCGAGCAGTACATTTGGTCAGAGTAGGTTCGAGCACTACATTTGGTCAGAGTAGGTTGGAGCAGTACATTTGGTCAGAGTCGGTTGGAGCAGTACATTTGGTCAGAGTAGGTTGGAGCACTACATTTGTTCAGTACAGGTTGGAGCAGTACATTTGGTCAGAGTAGGTTGGAGCAATACATTTGGTCAGAGTAGGTTGGAGCAGTACATTTGGTCAATACAGGTTGGAGCAGTATTTTTGGTCAGTACAGGTTGGAGCAGTACATTTGGTCAGAGTAGGTTGGAGCAGTACATTTGGTCAGAGTAGGTTGGAGCAGTACATTTGGTTAGAGTAGGTTGGAGCAGTACATTTGGTCAGTACAGGTTGGAGCAATACATTTGGTCAGAGTAGGTTGGAGCAGTACATTTGGTCAGAGTAGGTTGGAGCAGTACATTTGGTCAGAGTAGGTTGGAGCAATACATTTGGTCAGAGTAGGTTGGAGCAGTACATTTGGTTAGAGTAGGTTGGAGCAGTACATTTGGTTAGAGTCGGTTGGAGCAATACATTTGGTCAGTCCAGGTTCGAGCAATACATTTGATCAGAGTCGGTTGGAGCAGTACATTTGGTTAGAGTCGGTTGGGGCAGTACATTTGGTCAGTCCAGGTTGGAGCAATACCTTTGGTCAGTACAGGTTGGAGCAATACATTTGGTCAGTACAGGTTGGAGCAGTACATTTGGTCAGTAAAGGTTGGAGCAGTACATTTGGTCAATACAGGTTGGAGCAGTACATTTGGTCGGTACAGGATGGAGCAATACATTTGGTCAGTCCAGGTTGGAGCAGTACATTTGGTCAGTGTAGGTTGGAGCAGTACATTTGGTCAGAGTAGGTTGGAGCAGTACATTTGGTCAGATAGGTTGGAGAAGCACATTTGGTCAGAGTAGGTTGGAGCAGTACATTTGGTCAGAGTAGGTTGGAGCAGTACATTTGTTCAGTACAGGTTGGAGCAGTACATTTGGTCAGAGTAGGTTGGAGCAGTACATTTGGTCAGTGTAGTTTGGAGCAGTACATTTGGTCAGAGTAGGTTGGAGCAGTACATTTGTTCAGAGTAGGTTGGAGCAGTACATTTGGTCAGTACAGGATGGAGCAATACATTTGGTCAGTACAGGTTGGAGCAGTACATTTGGTCAGAGTAGGTTGGAGCAGTACATTTGGTCAGTACATGTTGGAGCAGTACATTTGGTCAGAGTAGGTTGGAGCAATACATTTGGTCAGAGTAGGTTGGAGCAATAATTTTGTTCAATACAGGTTGGAGCAGTACATTTGGTCACTGTAGGTTGGAGCAGTACATTTGGTCAGTGTAGGTTGTAGCAGTATATTTGGTCAGTGTAGGTTGGAGCAGTACATTTGGTCAGAGTAGTTTGGAGCAGTACATTTGCTCAGAGTAGGTTGGAGCAGTACATTTGGTCAGAGTAGGTTGGAGCAGTACATTTGGTCAGAGTAGGTTGGAGCAGTACATTTGGTCAGAGTAGGTTGGAGCACTACATTTGGTCAGTACAGGTTGGAGCAGTACATTTGGTCAGAGTCGGTTGGAGCAATACATTTGGTCAGAGTAGGTTGGAGCAGTACATTTGTTCAATACAGGTTGGAGCAGTATTTTTGGTCAGTACAGGTTGGAGCAGTACATTTGGTCAGAGTAGGTTGGAGCAGTACATTTGGTCAGAGTCGGTTGGAGCAGTACATTTGGTTAGAGTAGGTTGGAGCAGTACATTTGGTCAGTACAGGTTGGAGCAGTACATTTGGTCAGAGTAGGTTGGAGCAGTACATTTGGTCAGTGTAGTTTGGAGCAGTACATTTGGTCAGAGTAGGTTGGAGCAGTACATTTGGTCAGAGTAGGTTGGAGCACTACATTTGGTCAGTACAGGTTGGAGCAGTACATTTGGTCAGAGTAGGTTGGAGCAATACATTTGGTCAGAGTAGGTTGGAGCAATACATTTGGTCAATACAGGTTGGAGCAGTACATTTGGTCAGTGTAGGTTGGAGCAGTACATTTGGTCAGTGTAGGTTAGAGCAGTACATTTGGTCAATACAGGTTGGAGCAGTACATTTGGTCAATACAGGTTGGAGCAGTACATTTGGTCAATACAGGTTGGAGCAGTACATTTGGTCAGAGTAGGTTGCAGCAGTACATTTGGTCAGAGTAGGTTGGAGCAATACATTTGGTCAGAGTAGGTTGGAGCAGTACATTTGGTCAAAGTAGGTTGGAGCAGTACATTTGGTTAGAGTAGGTTGGAGCAGTACATTTGGTTAGTACAGATTGGAGCAGTACATTTGGTCAGTACAGGATGGAGCAATACATTTGGTCAGTCCAGGTTGGAGCAATACATTTGGTCAGAATAGGTTGGAGCAGTACATTTGGTCAGAGTCGGTTGGAGCAGTACATTTGGTTAGAGTAGGTTGGAGCAGTACATTTGGTCAGTACAGGTTGGAGCAATACATTTGGTCAGAGTAGGTTGGAGCAGTACATTTGGTCAGAGTAGGTTGGAGCAGTACATTTGGTCAGTCCAGGTTGGAGCAATACATTTGGTCAGTACAGGTTGGAGCAGTACATTTGGTCAGTAAAGGTTGGAGCAGTACATTTGGTCAATACAGGTTGGAGCAGTACATTTGATCAGTACAGGATGGAGCAACACATTTGGTCAGTACAGGTTGGAGCAGTACATTTGGTCAGTACAGGTTGGAGCAGTACATTTGGTCAGAGAAGGTTGGAGCAGTACATTTGGTCAGTGTAGGTTGGAGCAGTACATTTGGTCAGAGTAGGTTGGAGCAGTACATTTGGTCAGATAGGTTGGAGAAGCACATTTGGTCTGAGTAGGTTGGAGCAGTACATTTGGTCAGAGTAGGTTGGAGCAGTACATTTGGTCAGTACAGGTTGGAGCAGTACATTTGGTCAGAGTCGGTTGGAGCAGTACATTTGGTCAGTGTAGTTTGGAGCAGTACATTTGGTCAGAGTAGGTTGGAGCAGTACATTTGGTCAGAGTAGGTTGGAGCACTACATTTGGTTTGTACAGGTTGGAGCAGTACATTTGGTCAGAGTAGGTTGGAGCAATACATTTGGTCAGAGTAGGTTGGAGCAATACATTTGGTCAATACAGGTTGGAGCAGTACATTTGGCCAGTGTAGGTTGGAGCAGTACATTTGGTCAGTGTAGGTTAGAGCAGTACATTTGGTCAATACAGGTTGGAGCAGTACATTTGGTCAATACAGGTTGGAGCAGTACATTTGGTCAATACAGGTTGGAGCAGTACATTTGGTCAGAGTAGGTTGCAGCAGTACATTTGGTCAGAGTAGGTTGGAGCAATACATTTGGTCAGAGTAGGTTGGAGCAGTACATTTGGTCAAAGTAGGTTGGAGCAGTACATTTGGTTAGAGTAGGTTGGAGCAGTACATTTGGTTAGTACAGATTGGAGCAGTACATTTGGTCAGTACAGGTTGGAGCAGTACATTTTGTCAGAGTAGTTTGGAGCAGTACATTTGGTCAGTACAGGTTGGAGCTGTACATTTGGTCAGTGTAGGTTGGAGCAGTACATTTGGTCAGTACAGGTTGGAGCAGTACATTTGGTCAATACAGGTTGGAGCAGTACATTTGGTCAGTGTAGGTTTGAGCAGTACATTTGGTCAGTACAGGATGGAGCAATATATTTGGTCAGTACAGGTTGGAGCAGTACATTTGGTCAGAGTAGGTTGGAGCAATACATTTGGTCAGTGTCGGTTGGAGCAGTACATTTGTTCAGAGTAGGTTGGAGCAGTACATTTGGTCAGTGTAGGTTGGAGCAATACATTTGGTCAGAGTAGGTTGGAGCAATACATTTGGTCAGTGTAGGTTGGAGCAGTACATTTGGTCAGTACAGATTGGAGCAGTACATTTGGTCAGTCCAGGTTGGAGCAATACATTTGGTCAGAGTAGGTTGGAGCAGTACATTTGGTCAGAGAAGGTTGGAGCAGTACATTTGGTCAGAGTAGGTTGGAGCAGTCCATTTGGTCAGAGTAGGTTGGAGCAGTACATTTGGTCAGAGAAGGTTGGAGCAGTACATTTGGTCAGGGTAGGTTGCAGCAGTACATTTCGTAAGTACAGGTTGGAGCAGTACATTTGGTCAGAGTAGGTTGGAGCAGTACATTTGGTCAGTGTAGGTTGGAGCAGTACATTTGTTCAGAGTAGGTTGGAGCAGAACACTTGGTCAGAGCAGCTTGGAGCAGTACATTTGGTCAGAGTCGGTTGGAGCAGTACATTTGGTCAAGTAGGTTGCAGCAGTACATTTGGTCAGAGTAGGTTGGAGCAGTACATTTGGTCAGTGCAGGTTGGAGCAGTATATTTGGTCAGAGTAGGTTGGAGCAGTACATTTGGTCAGTGTGGGTTGGAGCAGTACATTTGGTCAGAGTAGGTTGGAGCAGTACATTTGGTCAGAGTAGGTTGGAGCAGTACATTTGGTCAGAGTAGGTTGGAGCAGTAAATTTGGTCAGTACAGGTTGGAGCAGTACATTTGGTCAGAGTAGGTTGGAGCAGTACATTTGGTCAGTGTAGGTTGGAGCAGTACATTTGGTTGAGTACGTTGGAGCACTACATTTGGTCAGAGTAGGTTGGAGCCCTACATTTGGTCGGTACAGGTTGGAGCAGTACTTTTGGTCAGAGTAGGTTGGAGCAATACATTTGGTCAGGGTAGGTTGGAGCAATACATTTGGTCAATGCAGGTTGGAGCAGTACATTTGGTCAGTGTAGGTTGGAGCAGTACATTTGCTCAGTGTAGGTTGGAGCAGTACATTTGGTCAATACAGGTTGGAGCAGTACATTTGGTCAATACAATTTGGAGCAGTACATTTGGTCAGTACAGGTTGGAGCAGTACATTTGGTCAGAGTAGGTTGGAGCAGTACATTTGGTCAGAGTAGGTTGGAGCAATACATTTGGTCAGAGTAGGTTGGAGCAGTACATTTGATGAGTACAGGTTGGAGCAATACATTTGGTCAGAGTAGGTTGGAGCAGTACATTTGGTCAGAGTAGGTTGGAGCAGTACATTTGGTCAGAGTAGGTTGGAGCAGTACATTTGGTCAGATTAGGTTGGAGCAGTGCATTTGGTCAGTACAGGTTGGAGCAGTACATTTGGTCAGAGTAGGTTGGAGCAGTACATTTGGTCAGTGTAGGTTGGAGCAATACATTTGGTCAGTGTAGGTTGGAGCAGTACATTTGGTCAGTACAGATTGGAGCAGTACATTTGGTCAGTGCAGGTTGGAGCAATACATTTGGTCAGAGTAGGTTGGAGCAGTCCATTTGGTCAGAGTAGGTTGGAGCAGTACATTTGGTCAGAGTAGGTTGGAGCAGTACATTTGGTCAGAGTAGGTTGGAGCAGTACATTTGGTCAGAGTAGGTTGGAGCAGTACATTTGGTCAGAGTAGGTTGGAGCAGTACATTTGGTCAGAGTCGGTTGGAGCAGTACATTTGGTCAGAGTAGTTTGGAGCAGTGCATTTGGTCAGTGTAGGTTGGAGCAGTACATTTGGTCAGAGTAGGTTGGAGCAGTACATTTGGTCAGAGTAGGTTGGAGCAGTACATTTGGTCAGAGTAGGTTGGAGCAGTACATTTGGTCAGAGTAGGTTGGAGCAGTACATTTGGTCAGAGTAGGTTGGAGCAGTACATTTGGTCAGAGTAGGTTGGAGCAGTACATTTGCTCAGAGTAGGTTGGAGCAGTACATTTGGTCAGTGTCGGTTGGAGCAGTACATTTGGTCAGAGTAGGTTGGAGCACTACATTTGGTCAGTACAGGTTGGAGCAGTACATTTGGTCAGAGTAGGTTGGAGCAATACATTTGATCAGAGTAGGTTGGAGCAGTACATTTGGTCAATACAGGTTGGAGCAGTATTTTTGGTCAGTACAGGTTGGAGCAGTACATTTGGTCAGAGTAGGTTGGAGCAGTACATTTGGTCAGAGTAGGTTGGAGCAGTACATTTGGTTAGAGTAGGTTGGAGCAGTACATTTGGTCAGTACAGGTTGGAGCAATACATTTGGTCAGAGTAGGTTGGAGCAGTACATTTGGTCAGAGTAGGTTGGAGCAGTACATTTGGTCAGTGTAGGTTGGAGCAATACATTTGGTCAGAGTAGGTTGGAGCAGTACATTTGGTCAGAGTAGGTTGGAGCAGTACATTTGGTTAGAGTCGGTTGGAGCAGTACATTTGGTCAGTCCAGGTTGGAGCAATACATTTGGTCAGTACAGGTTGGAGCAGTAAATTTGGTCAGTAAAGGTTGGAGCAGTACATTTGGTCAGTACAGGTTGGAGCAGTACATTTGGTCAGTACAGGTTGGAGCAGTACATTTGGTCAGAGTAGGTTGGAGCAGTACATTTGGTCAGTGTAGGTTGGAGCAGTACATTTGGTCAGAGTAGGTTGGAGCAGTACATTTGGTCAGATAGGTTGGAGAAGCACATTTGGTCAGAGTAGGTTGGAGCAGTACATTTGGTCAGAGTAGGTTGGAGCAGTACATTTGGTCAGAGTAGGTTGGAGCAGTACATTTGGTCAGTGTAGTTTGGAGCAGTACATTTGGTCAGAGTAGGTTGGAGCAGTACATTTGGTCAGAGTAGGTTGGAGCACGACATTTGGTCAGTACAGGTTGGAGCAGTACATTTGGTCAGAGTAGGTTGGAGCAATACATTTGGTCAGAGTAGGTTGGAGCAATACATTTGGTCAATACAGGTTGGAGCAGTACATTTGGTCAGTGTAGGTTGGAGCAGTACATTTGGTCAGTGTAGGTTAGAGCAGTACATTTGGTCAATACAGGTTGGAGCAGTACATTTGGTCAATACAGATTGGAGCAGTACATTTGGTCAATACAGGTTGGAGCAGTACATTTGGTCAGAGTAGGTTGGAGCAGTACATTTGGTCAGAGTAGGTTGGAGCAGTACATTTGGTCAGAGTAGGTTGGAGCAGTACATTTGGTCAGAGTAGGTTGGAGCAGTACATTTGGTCAGAGTAGGTTGGAACAGTACATTTGGTCAGAGTAGTTTGGAGCAGTACATTTGGTCAGTACAGGTTGGAGCAGTACATTTGGTCAGAGTAGGTTGGAGCAATAATTTTGGTCAATACAGGTTGGAGCAGTACATTTGGTCACTGTAGGTTGGAGCAGTACATTTGGTCAGTGCAGGTTGGAGCAGTACATTTGGTCAATGCAGGTTGGAGCAGTACATTTGGTCAGAGTAGGTTGGAGCAGTACATTTGGTCAGAGTAGGTTGGAGCAGTACATTTGGTCAGAGTAGGTTGGAGCAGTATATTTGGTCAGTGTAGGTTGGAGCAGTACATTTGGTCAGAGTAGGTTGGAGCAGTACATTTGCTCAGAGTAGGTTGGAGCAGTACATTTGGTCAGAGTAGGTTGGAGCAGTACATTTGCTCAGAGTAGGTTGGAGCAGTACATTTGGTCAGAGTAGGTTGGAGCAGTACATTTGGTCAGTACAGGTTGGAGCAGTACATTTGGTCAGAGTAGGTTGGAGCAGTACATTTGGTCAGTGTCGGTTGGAGCAGTACATTTGGTCAGAGTAGGTTGGAGCACTACATTTGGTCAGTACAGGTTGGAGCAGTACATTTGGTCAGAGTAGGTTGGAGCAATACATTTGATCAGAGTAGGTTGGAGCAGTACATTTGGTCAATACAGGTTGGAGCAGTATTTTTGGTCAGTACAGGTTGGAGCAGTACATTTGGTCAGAGCAGGTTGGAGCAGTACATTTGGTCAGAGTAGGTTGGAGCAGTACATTTGGTTAGAGTAGGTTGGAGCAGTACATTTGGTCAGTACAGGTTGGAGCAATACATTTGGTCAGAGTAGGTTGGAGCAGTACATTTGGTCAGAGTAGGTTGGAGCAGTACATTTGGTCAGAGTAGGTTGGAGCAATACATTTGGTCAGAGTAGTTTGGAGCAGTACATTTGGTCAGAGTAGGTTGGAGCAGTACATTTGGTTAGAGTCGGTTGGAGCAGTACATTTGGTCAGTCCAGGTTGGAGCAATACATTTGGTCAGTACAGGTTGGAGCAGTAAATTTGGTCAGTAAAGGTTGGAGCAGTACATTTGGTCAGAGTAGGTTGGAGCAGTACATTTGGTCAGTACAGGTTGGAGCAGTACATTTGGTCAGAGTAGGTTGGAGCAGTACATTTGGTCAGTGTAGTTTGGAGCAGTACATTTGGTCAGAGTAGGTTGGAGCAGTACATTTGGTCAGAGTAGGTTGGAGCATGACATTTGGTCAGTACAGGTTGGAGCAGTACATTTGGTCAGAGTAGGTTGGAGCAATACATTTGGTCAGAGTAGGTTGGAGCAATACATTTGGTCAATACAGGTTGGAGCAGTACATTTGGTCAGTGTAGGTTGGAGCAGTACATTTGGTCAGTGTAGGTTAGAGCAGTACATTTGGTCAATACAGGTTGGAGCAGTACATTTGGTCAATACAGATTGGAGCAGTACATTTGGTCAATACAGGTTGGAGCAGTACATTTGGTCAGAGTAGGTTGGAGCAGTACATTTGGTCAGAGTAGGTTGGAGCAGTACATTTGGTCAGAGTAGGTTGGAGCAATACATTTGGTCAGAGTAGGTTGGAGCAGTACATTTGATCAGTACAGGTTGGAGCAATACATTTGGTCAGAGTAGGTTGGAGCAGTACATTTGGTCAGTGTAGATTGGAGCAGTACATTTGGTCAGAGTCGGTTGGAGCAGTACATTTGGTCAGAGTAGGTTGGAGCAGTACATTTGGTCAGAGTAGGTTGGAGCAGTACATTTGGTCAGAGTAGGTTGGAGCAGTACATTTGGTCAGAGTAGGTTGGAGCAGTACATTTGGTCAGAGTAGGTTGGAGCAATACATTTGGTCAGAGTAGGTTGGAGCAGTACATTTATTCAGTACAGGTTGGAGCAATGCATTTGGTCAGAGTAGGTTGGAGCAGTACATTTGGTCAATACAGGTTGGAGCAGTACATTTGGTCAGTACAGGATGGAGCAATACATTTGGTCAGTACAGGTTGGAGCAGTACATTTGGTCAGTGCAGATTGGAGCAGTACATTTGGTCAGTACAGTTTGGAGCAGTACATTTGGTCAGTGTCGGTTGGAGCAGTACATTTGGTCAGTACAGGATGGAGCAATACATTTGGTCAGTACAGGTTGAGCAGTACATTTGGTCAGAGTAGGTTGGAGCAGTACATTTGGTCAGAGTAGGTTGGAGCAGTACATTTGGTCAGAGTAGGTTGGAGCAGTACATTTGGTCAGTACAGGTTGGAGCAGTACATTTGGTCAGTACAGGTTGGAGCAATACATTTGGTCAGAGTAGGTTGGAGCAGTACATTTGGTCAGAGTAGGTTGGAGCAGTACATTTCGTCAATACTGGTTGGAGCAGTACATTTGGTCAGTTCAGGATGGAGCAATACATTTGGTCAGTACAGGTTGGAGCAGTACATTTGGTCAGAGGAGGTTGGAGCAGTACATTTGGTCCGTACAGGTTGGAGCAGTACATTTGGTCAGTGTAGGTTGGAGCAATACATTTGGTCAGTACAGGTTGGAGCAGTACATTTGGTCAGTGTCGGTTGGAGCAGTACATTTGGTCAGAGTAGGTTGGAGCAGTACATTTGGTCAGTGCAGGTTGGAGCAATACATTTGGTCAGAGTAGGTTGGAGCAATACATTTGGTCAGTGTAGGTTGGAGCAGTACATTTGGTCAGTACAGATTGGAGCAGTACATTTGGTCAGTTCAGGTTGGAGCAATACATTTGGTCAGAGTAGGTTGGAGCAGTACATTTGGTCAGTACAGGTTGGAGCAATACATTTGGTCAGAGTAGGTTGGAGCAGTACATTTGATCAGTACAGGTTGGAGCAATACATTTTGTCAGAGAAGGTTGGAGCAATACATTTGGTCAGAGTAGGTTGGAGCAGTACATTTGGTCAAAGTAGGTTGGAGCAGTACATTTGGTTAGAGTAGATTGGAGCAGTACATTTGGTTAGTACAGATTGGAGCAGTACATTTGGTCAGTACAGGATGGAGCAATACATTTGGTCAGTCCAGGTTGGAGCAATACATTTGGTCAGAATAGGTTGGAGCAGTACATTTGGTCAGAGTAGGTTGGAGCAGTACATTTGGTCAATACAGGTTGGAGCAGTACATTTGGTCAGTACAGGATGGAGCAATACATTTGGTCAGTACAGGTTGGAGCAGTACATTTGGTCAGTACAGGTTGGAGCAATACATTTGGTCAGAGTAGGTTGGAGCAGTACATTTGGTCAGAGTAGGTTGGAGCAGTACATTTCGTCAATACTGGTTGGAGCAGTACATTTGGTCAGTTCAGGATGGAGCAATACATTTGGTCAGTACAGGTTGGAGCAGTACATTTGGTCAGAGGAGGTTGGAGCAGTACATTTGGTCCGTACAGGTTGGAGCAGTACATTTGGTCAGTGTAGATTGGAGCAATACATTTGGTCAGTACAGGTTGGAGCGGTACATTTGGTCAGTGTCGGTTGGAGCAGTACATTTGGTCAGAGTAGGTTGGAGCAGTACATTTGGTCAGTGCAGGTTGGAGCAATACATTTGGTCAGAGTAGGTTGGAGCAATACATTTGGTCAGTGTAGGTTGGAGCAGTACATTTGGTCAGTACAGATTGGAGCAGTACATTTGGTCAGTTCAGGTTGGAGCAATACATTTGGTCAGAGTAGGTTGGAGCAGTACATTTGGTCAGTACAGGTTGGAGCAATACATTTGGTCAGAGTAGGTTGGAGCAGTACATTTGATCAGTACAGGTTGGAGCAATACATTTTGTCAGAGAAGGTTGGAGCAATACATTTGGTCAGAGTAGGTTGGAGCAGTACATTTGGTCAAAGTAGGTTGGAGCAGTACATTTGGTTAGAGTAGATTGGAGCAGTACATTTGGTTAGTACAGATTGGAGCAGTACATTTGGTCAGTACAGGATGGAGCAATACATTTGGTCAGTCCAGGTTGGAGCAATACATTTGGTCAGAATAGGTTGGAGCAGTACATTTGGTCAGAGTAGGTTGGAGCAGTACATTTGGTCAATACAGGTTGGAGCAGTACATTTGGTCAGTACAGGATGGAGCAATACATTTGGTCAGTACAGGTTGGAGCAGTACATTTTGTCAGAGTAGTTTGTAGCAGTACATTTGGTCAGCACAGGTTGGAGCTGTACATTTGCTCAGTGTAGGTTGGAGCAGTACATTTGGTCAGTACAGGTTGGAGCAGTACATTTGGTCAATACAGGTTGGAGCAGTACATTTGGTCAGTGTAGGTTTGAGCAGTACATTTGGTCAGTACAGGATGGAGCAATACATTTGGTCAGTGTAGGTTGGAGCAGTACATTTGGTCAGAGTAGGTTGGAGCAATACATTTGGTCAGTGTCGGTTGGAGCAGCACATTTGGTCAGAGTAGGTTGGAGCAGTACATTTGGTCAGTGTAGGTTGGAGCAATACATTTGGTCAGAGTAGGTTGGAGCAATACATTTGGTCAGTGTAGGTTGGAGCAGTACATTTGGTCAGTACAGATTGGAGCAGTACATTTGGTCAGTCCAGGTTGGAGCAATACATTTGGTCAGAGTAGGTTGGAGCAGTACATTTGGTCAGAGAAGGTTGGAGCAGTACATTTGGTCAGAGTAGGTTGCAGCAGTCCATTTGGTCAGAGTAGGTTGGAGCAGTACATTTGGTCAGAGAAGGTTGGAGCAGTACATTTGGTCAGGGTAGGTTGCAGCAGTACATTTCGTGAGTACAGGTTGGAGCAGTACATTTGGTCAGAGTAGGTTGGAGCAGTACATTTGGTCAGTGTAGGTTGGAGCAGTACATTTGTTCAGAGTAGGTTGGAGCAGAACACTTGGTCAGAGCAGCTTGGAGCAGTACATTTGGTCAGAGTCGGTTGGAGCAGTACATTTGGTCAAGTAGGTTGCAGCAGTACATTTGGTCAGAGTAGGTTGGAGCAGTACATTTGGTCAGTACAGGTTGGAGCAGTACATTTGGTCAGAGTAGGTTGGAGCAGTACATTTGGTCAGTGTGGGTTGGAGCAGTACATTTGGTCAGAGTAGGTTGGAGCAGTACATTTGGTCAGAGTAGGTTGGAGCAGTACATTTGGTCAGAGTAGGTTGGAGCAGTAAATTTGGTCAGTACAGGTTGGAGCAGTACATTTGGTCAGAGTAGGTTGGAGCAGTACATTTGGTCAGTGTAGGTTGGAGCAGTACATTTGGTCAGAGTACGTTGGAGCAGTACATTTGGTCAGAGTAGGTTGGAGCCCTACATTTGGTCGGTACAGGTTGGAGCAGTACTTTTGGTCAGAGTAGGTTGGAGCAATACATTTGGTCAGGGTAGGTTGGAGCAATACATTTGGTCAATGCAGGTTGGAGCAGTACATTTGGTCAGTGGAGGTTGGAGCAGTACATTTGGTCAGTGTAGGTTGGAGCAGTACATTTGGTCAATACAGGTTGGAGCAGTACATTTGGTCAATACAATTTGGAGCAGTACATTTGGTCAGATTAGGTTGGAGCAGTGCATTTGGTCAGTACAGGTTGGAGCAGTACATTTGGTCAGAGTAGGTTGGAGCAGTACATTTGGTCAGTGTAGGTTGGAGCAATACATTTGGTCAGTGTAGGTTGGAGCAGTACATTTGGTCAGTACAGATTGGAGCAGTACATTTGGTCAGTGCAGGTTGGAGCAATACATTTGGTCAGAGTAGGTTGGAGCAGTCCATTTGGTCAGAGTAGGTTGGAGCAGTACATTTGGTCAGAGTAGGTTGGAGCAGTACATTTGGTCAGAGTAGGTTGGAGCAGTACATTTGGTCAGAGTAGGTTGGAGCAGTACATTTGGTCAGAGTAGGTTGGAGCAGTACATTTGGTCAGAGTCGGTTGGAGCAGTACATTTGGTCAGAGTAGTTTGGAGCAGTGCATTTGGTCAGTGTAGGTTGGAGCAGTACATTTGGTCAGAGTAGGTTGGAGCAGTACATTTGGTCAGAGTAGGTTGGAGCAGTACATTTGGTCAGAGTAGGTTGGAGCAGTACATTTGGTCAGAGTAGGTTGGAACAGTACATTTGGTCAGAGTAGGTTGGAGCAGTACATTTGGTCAGTACAGGTTGGAGCAGTACATTTGGTCAGAGTAGGTTGGAGCAATAATTTTGGTCAATACAGGTTGGAGCAGTACATTTGGTCACTGTAGGTTGGAGCAGTACATTTGGTCAGTGCAGGTTGGAGCAGTACATTTGGTCAATGCAGGTTGGAGCAGTACATTTGGTCAGTACAGGTTGGAGCAGTACATTTGGTCAGAGTAGGTTGGAGCAGTACATTTGGTCAGAGTAGGTTGGAGCAGTATATTTGGTCAGTGTAGGTTGGAGCAGTACATTTGGTCAGAGTAGGTTGGAGCAGTACATTTGCTCAGAGTAGGTTGGAGCAGTACATTTGGTCAGAGTAGGTTGGAGCAGTACATTTGGTCAGAGTAGGTTGGAGCAGTACATTTGGTCAGAGTAGGTTGGAGCAGTACATTTGGTCAGTACAGGTTGGAGCAGTACATTTGGTCAGTGTCGGTTGGAGCAGTACATTTGGTCAGTGTCGGTTGGAGCAGTACATTTGGTCAGAGTAGGTTGGAGCACTACATTTGTTCAGTACAGGTTGGAGCAGTACATTTGGTCAGAGTAGGTTGGAGCAATACATTTGATCAGAGTAGGTTGGAGCAGTACATTTGGTCAATACAGGTTGGAGCAGTATTTTTGGTCAGTACAGGTTGGAGCAGTACATTTGGTCAGAGCAGGTTGGAGCAGTACATTTGGTCAGAGTAGGTTGGAGCAGTACATTTGGTTAGAGTAGGTTGGAGCAGTACATTTGGTCAGTACAGGTTGGAGCAATACATTTGGTCAGAGTAGGTTGGAGCAGTACATTTGTTCAGAGTAGGTTGGAGCAGTACATTTGGTCAGAGTAGGTTGGAGCAATACATTTGGTCAGAGTAGGTTGGAGCAGTACATTTGGTCAGAGTAGGTTGGAGCAGTACATTTGGTTAGAGTCGGTTGGAGCAGTACATTTGGTCAGTCCAGGTTGGAGCAATACATTTGGTCAGTACAGGTTGGAGCAGTAAATTTGGTCAGTAAAGGTTGGAGCAGTACATTTGGTCAGTACAGGTTGGAGCAGTACATTTGGTCAGTACAGGTTGGAGCAGTACATTTGGTCAGAGTAGGTTGGAGCAGTACATTTGGTCAGTGTAGGTTGGAGCAGTACATTTGGTCAGAGTAGGTTGGAGCAGTACATTTGGTCAGATAGGTTGGAGAAGCACATTTGGTCAGAGTAGGTTGGAGCAGTACATTTGGTCAGAGTAGGTTGGAGCAGTACATTTGGTCAGTTCAGGTTGGAGCAGTACATTTGGTCAGAGTAGGTTGGAGCAGTACATTTGGTCAGTGTAGTTTGGAGCAGTACATTTGGTCAGAGTAGGTTGGAGCAGTACATTTGGTCAGAGTAGGTTGGAGCACGACATTTGGTCAGTACAGGTTGGAGCAGTACATTTGGTCAGAGTAGGTTGGAGCAATACATTTGGTCAGAGTAGGTTGGAGCAATAAATTTGGTCAACAGGTTGGAGCAGTACATTTGGTCAGTGTAGGTTGGAGCAGTACATTTGGTCAGTGTAGGTTAGAGCAGTACATTTGGTCAATACAGGTTGGAGCAGTACATTTGGTCAATACAGATTGGAGCAGTACATTTGGTCAATACAGGTTGGAGCAGTACATTTGGTCAGAGTAGGTTGGAGCAGTACATTTGGTCAGAGTAGGTTGGAGCAGTACATTTGGTCAGAGTAGGTTGGAGCAATACATTTGGTCAGAGTAGGTTGGAGCAGTACATTTGGTCAGTGTAGATTGGAGCAGTACATTTGGTCAGAGTCGGTTGGAGCAGTACATTTGGTCAGAGTAGGTTGGAGCAGTACATTTGGTCAGAGTAGGTTGGAGCAGTACATTTGGTCAGAGTAGGTTGGAGCAGTACATTTGGTCAGAGTAGGTTGGAGCAGTACATTTGGTCAGAGTAGGTTGGAGCAATACATTTGGTCAGAGTAGGTTGGAGCAGTACATTTATTCAGTACAGGTTGGAGCAGTGCATTTGGTCAGAGTAGGTTGGAGCAGTACATTTGGTCAATACAGGTTGGAGCAGTACATTTGGTCAGTACAGGATGGAGCAATACATTTGGTCAGTACAGGTTGGAGCAGTACATTTGGTCAGTGCAGATTGGAGCAGTACATTTGGTCAGTACAGGTTGGAGCAGTACATTTGGTCAGTGTCGGTTGGAGCAGTACATTTGGTCAGTACAGGATGGAGCAATACATTTGGTCAGTACAGGTTGAGCAGTACATTTGGTCAGAGTAGGTTGGAGCAGTACATTTGGTCAGAGTAGGTTGGAGCAGTACATTTGGTCAGAGTAGGTTGGAGCAGTACATTTGGTCAGTACAGGTTGGAGCAGTACATTTGGTCAGTACAGGTTGGAGCAATACATTTGGTCAGAGTAGGTTGGAGCAGTACATTTGGTCAGAGTAGGTTGGAGCAGTACATTTCGTCAATACTGGTTGGAGCAGTACATTTGGTCAGTTCAGGATGGAGCAATACATTTGGTCAGTACAGGTTGGAGCAGTACATTTGGTCAGAGTAGGTTGGAGCAGTACATTTGGTCCGTACAGGTTGGAGCAGTACATTTCGTCAGTGTAGGATGGAGCAATACATTTGGTCAGTACAGGTTGGAGCAGTACATTTGGTCAGTGTCGGTTGGAGCAGTACATTTGGTCAGAGTAGGTTGGAGCAGTACATTTGGTCAGTGCAGGTTGGAGCAATACATTTGGTCAGAGTAGGATGGAGCAATACATTTGGTCAGAGTAGGTTGGAGCAGTACATTTGGTCAGAGTAGGTTGGAGCAGTACATTTGGTCAGAGTAGGTTGGAGCAGTACATTTGGTCAGAGTAGGTTGGAACAGTACATTTGGTCAGAGTAGGTTGGAGCAGTACATTTGGTCAGTACAGGTTGGAGCAGTACATTTGGTCAGAGTAGGTTGGAGCAATAATTTTGGTCAATACAGGTTGGAGCAGTACATTTGGTCACTGTAGGTTGGAGCAGTACATTTGGTCAGTGCAGGTTGGAGCAGTACATTTGGTCAATGCAGGTTGGAGCAGTACATTTGGTCAGTACAGGTTGGAGCAGTACATTTGGTCAGAGTAGGTTGGAGCAGTACATTTGGTCAGAGTAGGTTGGAGCAGTATATTTGGTCAGTGTAGGTTGGAGCAGTACATTTGGTCAGAGTAGGTTGGAGCAGTACATTTGCTCAGAGTAGGTTGGAGCAGTACATTTGGTCAGAGTAGGTTGGAGCAGTACATTTGGTCAGAGTAGGTTGGAGCAGTACATTTGGTCAGAGTAGGTTGGAGCAGTACATTTGGTCAGTACAGGTTGGAGCAGTACATTTGGTCAGTGTCGGTTGGAGCAGTACATTTGGTCAGTGTCGGTTGGAGCAGTACATTTGGTCAGAGTAGGTTGGAGCACTACATTTGTTCAGTACAGGTTGGAGCAGTACATTTGGTCAGAGTAGGTTGGAGCAATACATTTGATCAGAGTAGGTTGGAGCAGTACATTTGGTCAATACAGGTTGGAGCAGTATTTTTGGTCAGTACAGGTTGGAGCAGTACATTTGGTCAGAGTAGGTTGGAGCAGTACATTTGGTCAGAATAGGTTGGAGCAGTACATTTGGTTAGAGTAGGTTGGAGCAGTACATTTGGTCAGTACAGGTTGGAGCAATACATTTGGTCAGAGTAGGTTGGAGCAGTACATTTGTTCAGAGTAGGTTGGAGCAGTACATTTGGTCAGAGTAGGTTGGAGCAATACATTTGGTCAGAGTAGGTTGGAGCAGTACATTTGGTCAGAGTAGGTTGGAGCAGTACATTTGGTTAGAGTCGGTTGGAGCAGTACATTTGGTCAGTCCAGGTTGGAGCAATACATTTCGTCAGTACAGGTTGGAGCAGTAAATTTGGTCAGTAAAGGTTGGAGCAGTACATTTGGTCAGTACAGGTTGGAGCAGTACATTTGGTCAGTACAGGTTGGAGCAGTACATTTGGTCAGAGTAGGTTGGAGCAGTACATTTGGTCAGTGTAGGTTGGAGCAGTACATTTGGTCAGAGTAGGTTGGAGCAGTACATTTGGTCAGATAGGTTGGAGAAGCACATTTGATCAGAGTAGGTTGGAGCAGTACATTTGGTCAGAGTAGGTTGGAGCAGTAAATTTGGTCAGTTCAGGTTGGAGCAGTACATTTGGTCAGAGTAGGTTGGAGCAGTACATTTGGTCAGTGTAGTTTGGAGCAGTACATTTGGTCAGAGTAGGTTGGAGCAGTACATTTGGTCAGAGTAGGTTGGAGCACGACATTTGGTCAGTACAGGTTGGAGCAGTACATTTGGTCAGAGTAGGTTGGAGCAATACATTTGGTCAGAGTAGGTTGGAGCAATAAATTTGGTCAATACAGGTTGGAGCAGTACATTTGGTCAGTGTAGGTTGGAGCAGTACATTTGGTCAGTGTAGGTTAGAGCAGTACATTTGGTCAATACAGGTTGGAGCAGTACATTTGGTCAATACAGATTGGAGCAGTACATTTGGTCAATACAGGTTGGAGCAGTACATTTGGTCAGAGTAGGTTGGAGCAGTACATTTGGTCAGAGTAGGTTGGAGCAGTACATTTGGTCAGAGTAGGTTGGAGCAATACATTTGGTCAGAGTAGGTTGGAGCAGTACATTTGATCAGTACAGGTTGGAGCAATACATTTGGTCAGAGTAGGTTGGAGCAGTACATTTGGTCAGTGTAGATTGGAGCAGTACATTTGGTCAGAGTCGGTTGGAGCAGTACATTTGGTCAGAGTAGGTTGGAGCAGTACATTTGGTCAGAGTAGGTTGGAGCAGTACATTTGGTCAGAGTAGGTTGGAGCAGTACATTTGGTCAGAGTAGGTTGGAGCAGTACATTTGGTCAGAGTAGGTTGGAGCAATACATTTGGTCAGAGTAGGTTGGAGCAGTACATTTATTCAGTACAGGTTGGAGCAGTGCATTTGGTCAGAGTAGGCTGGAGCAGTACATTTGGTCAATACAGGTTGGAGCAGTACATTTGGTCAGTACAGGATGGAGCAATACATTTGGTCAGTACAGGTTGGAGCAGTACATTTGGTCAGTGCAGATTGGAGCAGTACATTTGGTCAGTACAGGTTGGAGCAGTACATTTGGTCAGTGTCGGTTGGAGCAGTACATTTTGTCAGTACAGGATGGAGCAATACATTTGGTCAGTACAGGTTGAGCAGTACATTTGGTCAGAGTAGGTTGGAGCAGTACATTTGGTCAGAGTAGGTTGGAGCAGTACATTTGGTCAGAGTAGGTTGGAGCAGTACATTTGGTCAGTACAGGTTGGAGCAGTACATTTGGTCAGTACAGGTTGGAGCAATACATTTGGTCAGAGTAGGTTGGAGCAGTACATTTGGTCAGAGTAGGTTGGAGCAGTACATTTCGTCAATACTGGTTGGAGCAGTACATTTGGTCAGTTCAGGATGGAGCAATACATTTGGTCAGTACAGGTTGGAGCAGTACATTTGGTCAGAGTAGGTTGGAGCAGTACATTTGGTCCGTACAGGTTGGAGCGGTACATTTCGTCAGTGTAGGATGGAGCAATACATTTGGTCAGTACAGGTTGGAGCAGTACATTTGGTCAGTGTCGGTTGGAGCAGTACATTTGGTCAGAGTAGGTTGGAGCAGTACATTTGGTCAGTGCAGGTTGGAGCAATACATTTGGTCAGAGTAGGATGGAGCAATACATTTGGTCAGTGTAGGTTGGAGCAGTACATTTGGTCAGTACAGATTGGAGCAGTACATTTGGTCAGTTCAGGTTGGAGCAATACATTTGGTCAGAGTAGGTTGGAGCAGTACATTTGGTCAGTACAGGTTGGAGCAGTACATTTGGTCATTACAGGTTGGAGCAGTACATTTGGTCAGAGTAGGTTGGAGCAGTACATTTGGTCAGACCAGGTTGGAGCAGTACATTTGGTCAGAGTAGGTTGGAGCAATACATTTGGTCAGAGTAGGTTGGAGCAGTACATTTGGTCAGAGTAGGTTGGAGCAGTACATTTGTTCAGAGTAGGTTGGAGCAGTACATTTGGTCAGTACAGGTTGGAGCAATACATTTGGTCAGAGTAGGTTGGAACATTACATTTGGTCAGAGTAGGTTGGAGCAGTACATTTGGTCAGAGTAGGTTGGAGCATTACATTTGGTCAGTACAGGTTGGAGCAGTACATTTGGTCAGTGTAGGTTGGAGCAGTACATTTGGTCAGAGTAGGTTGGAGCAGTACATTTGGTCAGAGTAGGTTGGAGCACTACATTTGGTCAGAGTAGGTTGGAGCAGTACATTTGGTCAGAGTAGGTTGGAGCAATACATTTGGTCAGAGTCGGTTGGAGCAATACATTTGGTCAATACAGGTTGGAGCAGTACATTTGGTCAGTGTAGGTTGGAGCAGTACATTTGGTCAGTGTAGGTTGGAGCAGTACATTTGGTCAATACAGGTTGGAGCAGCACATTTGGTCAATACAGGTTGGAGCAGTACATTTGGTCATTACAGGTTGGAGCAGTACATTTGGTCAGAGGAGGTTGGAGCAGTACATTTGGTCAGAGTAAGTTGGACCAATACATTTGGTCAGTGTAGGTTGGAGCAGTACATTTGGTCAGTGTAGGTTGGAGCAGTACATTTGGTCAATACAGGTTGGAGCAGCACATTTGGTCAATACAGGTTGGAGCAGTACATTTGGTCATTACAGGTTGGAGCAGTACATTTGGTCAGAGGAGGTTGGAGCAGTACATTTGGTCAGAGTAGGTTGGAGCAGTACATTTGGTCAGAGAAGGTTGGAGCAGTACATTTGGTTAGAGTAGGTTGGAGCAGTACATTTGGTCAGTGCAGGTTGGAGCAATTCATTTGGTCAGAGTAGGTTGGAGCAATATATTTGGTCAGAGTATGTTGGAGCAGTACATTTGGTCAGAGTATGTTGGAGCAGTACATTTGGTCAATACAGGTTGGAGCAGTACATTTCGTCAGTGAAGGTTGGAGCAGTACATTTGATCAGTGTAGGTTGGAGCAGTGCATTTGGTCAGTACAGGTTGGAGCAGTACATTTGGTCAGAGTAGGTTGGAGCAGTACATTTGGTCAGAGTAGGTTGGAGCAGTACATTTGGTCAGAGTAGGTTGGAGCAGTACATTTGGTCAGAGTAGGTTGGAACTGTGCATTTGGTGAGAGTAGGTTGGAGCAGTACATTTGGTCAGAGTAGGTTGGAACTGTGCATTTGGTCAGAGTAGGTTGGAGCAGTACATTTGGTCAGAGTCGGTTGGAGCATTACATTTGGTCAGAGTAGGTTGGAGCAGTACATTTGGTCAGAGTAGGTTGGAGCATTACATTTGGTCAGAGTAGGTTGGAGCAGTACATTTGGTCAGAGTAGTTTGGAGCTGTACATTTGGTCAGAGTAGGTTGGAGCAGTACATTTGGTCAGAGTAGGTTGGAGCAGTACATTTGGTCAGAGTAGGTTGGAGCAGTACATTTGGTCAGAGTAGGTTGGAGCAGTACATTTGGTCAGTACAGGTTGGAGCAGTAAATTTGGTCAGTACAGGTTGGAGCAGTACATTTGGTCAGTGTAGGTTGGAGCAGTACATTTGGTCAGAGTAGGTTGGAGCAGTGCATTTGGTCAGAGTAGGTTGGAGCACTACATTTGGTCAGAGTAGGTTGGAGCAGTACATTTGGTCAGAGTAGGTTGGAGCAATACATTTGGTCAGAGTCGGTTGGAGCAATACATTTGGTCAATACAGGTTGGAGCAGTACATTTGGTCAGTGTAGGTTGAAGCAGTACATTTGGTCAGAGAAGGTTGGAGCAGTACATTTGGTTAGAGTAGGGTTGGAGCAGTACATTTGGTCAGTGCAGGTTGGAGCAATTCATTTGGTCAGAGTAGGTTGGAGCAATACATTTGGTCAGAGTATGTTGGAGCAGTACATTTGGTCAGAGTATGTTGGAGCAGTACATTTGGTCAATACAGGTTGGAGCAGTACATTTCGTCAGTGAAGTTTGGAGCAGTACATTTGATCAGTGTAGGTTGGAGCAGTGCATTTGGTCAGTACAGGTTGGAGCAGTACATTTGGTCAGAGTAGGTTGGAGCAGTACATTTGGTCAGAGTCGGTTGGAGCAGTACATTTGGTCAGAGTAGGTTGGAGCAGTACATTTGGTCAGAGTAGGTTGGAACTGTGCATTTGGTCAGAGTAGGTTGGAGCAGTACATTTGGTCAGAGTAGGTTGGAACTGTGCATTTGGTCAGAGTAGGTTGGAGCAGTACATTTGGTCAGAGTAGGTTGGAGCAGTACTTTTGGTCAGAGTAGGTCGGAGCAGTACATTTGGTCAGAGTAGGTTGGAGCAGTACATTTGGTCAGAGTAGGTTGGAGCAGTACATTTGGTCAGAGTAGTTGGAGCAGTACATTTGGTCAGAGTAGGTTGGAACTGTGCATTTGGTCAGAGTAGGTTGGAGCAGTACATTTGGTCAGAGTAGGTTGGAGCAGTACATTTGGTCAGTACAGGTTGGAGCAGTACATTTGGTCAGAGTAGGTTGGAGCAGTACATTTGGTCAGTGTTGGTTGGAGCAGTACATTTGGTCAGTTCAGGTTGGAGCAGTACATTTGGTCAGTACAGGTTGGAGCAGTACATTTGGTCAGAGTAGGTTGGAGCATTACATTTGGTCAGTACAGGTTGGAGCAGTACATTTGGTCAGAGTAGGTTGGAGCAGTACATTTGTTCAGTGTAGGTTGGAGCAGTACATTTGGTCAGAGTAGGTTGGAGCAGTACATTTGGTCAGAGTAGGTTGGAGCAATACATTTGGTCAGTACAGGTTGGAGCAATACATTTGGTCAGTACAGGTTGGAGCAATACATTTGGTCAGTGCAGGTTGGAGCAGTACATTTGGTCAGTACAAGTTGGAGCAATACATTTGGTCAGTTCAGGTTGGAGCAATACATTTGGTCAGTGTAGGTTGGAGCAGTACATATGGTCAGTACAAGTTGGAGCAATACATTTGGTCAGTTCAGGTTGGAGCAATACATTTGGTCAGTGTAGGTTGGAGCAGTACATTTGGTCAGAGTCGGTTGGAGCAGTACATTTGGTCAGTGTAGGTTGGAGCAGTAGATTTGGTCAGAGTCGGTTGGAGCAGTACATTTGGTCAGTACAGGTTGGAGCAGTACATTTGGTCAGTACAGGTTCGAGCAGTACATTTGGTCAGTACAGGTTGGAACAGTTCATTTGGTCAGTATAGGTTGGAGCAGTACATTTGGTCAGAGTCGGTTGGAGCAGTACATTTGGTCAGAGTCGGTTGGAGCAGTACATTTGGTCAGTACAGGTTGGAGCAGTACATTTGGTCAGTACAGGTTCGAGCAGTACATTTGGTCAGTACAGGTTGGAACAGTACATTTGGTCAGTGTCGGTTGGAGCAGTACATTTGGTCAGAGTCGGTTGGAGCAGTACATTTGGTCAGAGTCGGTTCGAGCAGTACATTTGGTCAGTACAGATTGCAGCAGTACATTTGGTCAGAGTAGGTTGGAGGAGTACATTTGGTCAATACAGGTTGGAGCAGTACATTTGGTCAATACAGGTTGGAGCAGTACATTTGGTCAGTGTAGGGTGGAGCAGTACATTTGGACAGTACAGATTGCAGCAGTACATTTGGTCAGAGTAGGTTGGAGCAGTACATTTGGTCAGTCCAGGTTGGAGCAGTACATTTGGTCAGTACAGGTTGGAGCAGTACATTTGGTCAGTACAGATTGGAGCAGTACATTTGGTCAGAGTCGGTTGGAGCAGTACATTTGGTCAGAGTCGGTTGGAGCAGTACATTTGGTCAGTACAGGTTGGAGCAGTACATTTGGTCAATACAGATTGGAGCAGTACATTTGGTCAATACAGATTGGAGCAGTACATTTGGTCAGTACAGGTTGGAGCAGTACATTTGGTCAGTACAGATTGGAGCAGTACATTTGGTCAGAGTAGGTTGGAGCAGTACATTTGGTCAGAGTCGGTTGGAGCAGTACATTTGGTCAGAGTCGGTTGGAGCAGTACATTTGGTCAGTGTCGGTTGGAGCAGTACATTTGGTCAGTGTCGGTTGGAGCAGTACATTTGGTCAGTATAGGTTGGAGCAGTACATTTGGTCAGTGTCGGTTGGAGCAGTACATTTGGTCAATACAGATTGGAGCAGTACATTTGGTCAGTGTAGGTTGGAGCAGTACATTTGGTCAGTGTAGGTTGGAGCAGTACATTTGGTCAGAGTCGGTTGGAGCAGTACATTTGGTCAGTACAGGTTGGAGCAGTACATTTGGTCAGTACAGGTTGGAGCAGTACATTTGGTCAGTGTCGGTTGGAGCAGTACATTTGGTCAGTACAGGTTGGAGCAGTACATTTGGTCAGTGTCGGTTGGAGCAGTACATTTGGTCAATACAGATTGGAGCAGTACATTTGGTCAGTGTAGGTTGGAGCAGTACATTTGGTCAGTGTAGGTTGGAGCAGTACATTTGGTCAGAGTCGGTTTGAGCAGTACATTTGGTCAGTACAGGTTGGAGCAGTACATTTGGTCAGAGTAGGTTGGAGCAGTACATTTGGTCAGAGTCGGTTGGAGCAGTACATTTGGTCAGTGTACGTTGGAGCAGTACATTTGGTCAGAGTAGGTTGGAGCAGTACATTTGGTCAGAGTAGGTTGGAGCAGTACATTTGGTCAGTACAGGTTGGAGCAGTACATTTGGTCAGAGTAGGTTGGAGCAGTACATTTGGTCAGAGTAGGTTGGAGCAGTACATTTGGTCAGTAAAGGTTGGAGCAGTACATTTGGTCAGAGTAGGTTGGAGCAGTACATTTGGTCAGAGTAGGTTGGAGCAGTACATTTGGTCAGTACAGGTTGGAGCAGTACATTTGGTCAGTACAGGTTGGAGCAGTACATTTGGTCAGAGTAGGTTGGAGCAGTACATTTGGTCAGTACAGATTGGAGCAGTACATTTGGTCAGTGTAGGTTGGAGCAGTACATTTGGTCAATACAGATTGGAGCAGTACATTTGGTCAATCCAAGTTGGAGCAGTACATTTGGTCAGAGTAGGTTGGAGCAATACATTTGGTCAGAGTAGGTTGGAGCAGTACATTTGGTCAGTACAGGTTGGAGCAGTACATTTGGTCAGTACAGGTTGGAGCAATACATTGGGTCAGAGTAGGTTGGAGCAGTACATTGGGTCAGAGTAGGTTGGAGCAGTACATTTGGTCAGTACAGGTTGGAGCAGTACATTTGGTCAGTACAGGTTGGAGCAATACATTTGGTCAGTGTAGGTTGGAGCAGTACATTTGGTCAGTACAGGTTGGGGCAGTACATTTGGTCAGAGTAGGTTGGAGCAGTACATTTGGTCAGTACAGATTGGAGCAGTACATTTGGTCAATACAGGTTGGAGCAGTACATTTGGTCAGTACAGATTGGAGCAGTACACTTGGTCAGTACAGATTGCATCAGTACATTTGGTCAGAGTAGGTTGGAGCAGTACATTTGGTCAGTACAGATTGGAGGAGTACATTTGGTCATTACAGGTTGGAGCATTAGATTTGGTCAATACAGGTTGGAGCAGTACATTTGGTCAGTGTAGTGCGGAGCAGTACATTTGGTCAGTAGAGATTGCAGCAGTACATTTGGTCAGAGTAGTTTGGAGCAGTACATTTGGTCAGTACAGGTTGGAGCAGTACATTTGGTCAGTACAGATTGGAGCAGTACATTTGGTCAATACAGGTTGGAGCAGTACATTTGGTCAGTGTAGGTTGGAGCAGTACATTTGGTCAGTACAGGTTGGAGCAGTACATTTGGTCAGTCGGTTGGAGCAGTACATTTGGTCATTGTAGGTTGGAGCAGTACATTTGGTCAGTGCAGGTTGGAGCAGTACATTTGGTCAGTGTAGGTTGGAGCAGTACATTTGGTCAGTGTAGGTTGGAGCAGTACATTTGGTCAGAGTAGGTTGGAGCAATACATTTGGTCAGAGTAGGTTGGAGCAGTACATTTGGTCAGTGTCGGTTGGAGCACTACATTTGGTCAATACAGATTGGAGCAGTACATTTGGTCAATACAGGTTGCAGCAGTACATTTGGTCAGTGTAGGTTGGAGAAATACATTTGGTCAGTGCAGGTTGGAGCAGTACATTTGGTCAGTATAGGTTGGAGCAGTACTTTTGGTCAGAGTCGGTTGGAGTAGTACATTTGGTCAGTGTAGGTTGGAGCAGTACATTTGGTCAGTACAGGTTGGAGCAGTACATTTGGTCAGTACAGGTTGGAGCAGTACATTTGGTCAGTGCAGGTTGGAGCAATACATTTGGTCAGTACAGGTTGGAGCAATACATTTGGTCAGTGTAGTTTGGAGCAATACATTTGGTCAGTGCAGGTTGGAGCTGTACATTTGGTCAGTACAGGTTGGAGCAATACATTTGGTCAGTACAGGTTGGAGCAGTAGATTTGGTCAGTACAGGTTGGAGCAATACATTTGGTCAGTGTAGGTTGGAGCAGTACATTTGGTCAGTACAGGTTGGAGCAGTACATTTGGTCAGTACAGTTTGGAGCAGTACATTTGGTCAGTACAGGTTGGAGCAGTACATTTGGTCAGTACAGGTTGGAGCAATACATTTGGTCAGTACAGGTTGGAGCAATACATTTGGTCAGTGTAGGTTGGAGCAGTACATTTGGTCAGTGCAGGTTGGAGCAGTACATTTGGTCAGTACAGGTTGGAGCAGTACATTTGGTGAGTGTAGGTTGGAGCAGTACATTTGGTCAGTACAGGTTGGAGCAATACATTTGGTCAGAGTAGGTTGGAGCAGTACATTTGGTCAGTACAGATTGGAGCAGTACATTTGGTCAGAGTAGGTTGGAGCAGTACATTTGGTCAGTGTAGGTTGGAGCAGTACATTTGGTCAGTGTCGGTTGGAGCAGTACATTTGGTCAATACAGATTGGAGCAGTACATTTGGTCAGTGTAGGTTGGAGCAGTACATTTGGTCAATACAGGTTGCAGCAGTACATTTGGTCAGTGTAGGTTGGAGCAGTACATTTGGTCAGAGTAGGTTGGAGCAGTACATTTGGTCAGTGTAGGTTGGAGCAGTACATTTGGTCAATACAGGTTGCAGCAGTACATTTGGTCAGTGTAGGTTGGAGCAGTACATTTGGTCAATACAGATTGGAGCAGTTCATTTGGTCAATCCAAGTTGGAGCAGTACATTTGGTCAGTGTAGGTTGGAGCAATACATTTGGTCAGAGTAGGTTGGAGCAATACATTTGATCAGTGTAGGTTGGAGCAATACATTTGGTCAGTACAGGTTGGAGCAGTACATTTGGTCCGTACAGGTTGGAGCAGTACATTTGGTCAGTGCAGGTTGGAGCAGTACCTTTGGTCAGTGTAGGTTGGAGCAGTACATTTGGTCAGTACAGGTTGGAGCAGTACATTTGGTCAGTGTAGGTTGGAGCAGTACATTTGGTCAGTACAGGTTGGAGCAGTACATTTGGTCAGTACAGGTTGGAGCAGTACATTTGGTCAGTGTAGTTTGGAGCAGTACATTTGGTCAGTACAGGTTGGAGCAATACATTTGGTCAGTACAGGTTGGAGCAATACATTTGATCAGTACTCGTTGGAGCAATACATTTGGTCAGTACAGGTTGGAGCAATACATTTGATTAGTACTCGTTGGAGCAGTACATTTGGTCAGTGTATGTTGGAGCAGTACATTTGGTCAGTACAGGATGGAGCAATACATTTGGTCAGTACAGGTTGGAGCAATACATTTGGTCAGAGTAGGTCGGAGCAGTACATTTGGTCAGTACAGATTGGTCAGAGTAGGTTGGAGCAGTACATTTAGTGAATACAGGTTGCAGCAGTACATTTGGTCAGTGTCGGTTGGAGCAGTACATTTGGTCAATACAGATTGGAGCACTACATTTTGTCAGTTAAGGTTGGAGCAGTACATTTGGTCAGTACAGGTTGGAGCAGTACATTTGGTCAGTGTAGGTTGGAGCAGTACATTTGGTCAGTACAGGTTGGAGCAATACATTTAGTCAGAGTAGGTTGGAGCAGTACATTTGGTCAGTACAGATTGGTCAGAGTAGGTTGGAGCAGTACATTTAGTGAATACAGGTTGCAGCAGTACATTTGGTCAGTGTCGGTTGGAGCAGTACATTTGGTCAGTATAGGTTGGAGCAGTACATATGGTCAGTACAAGTTGGAGCAATACATTTGGTCAGTTCAGGTTGGAGCAATACATTTGGTCAGTGTAGGTTGGAGCAGTACATTTGGTCAGAGTCGGTTGGAGCAGTACATTTGGTCAGTGTAGGTTGGAGCAGTAGATTTGGTCAGAGTCGGTTGGAGCAGTACATTTGGTCAGTACAGGTTGGAGCAGTACATTTGGTCAGTACAGGTTCGAGCAGTACATTTGGTCAGTACAGGTTGGAACAGTTCATTTGGTCAGTATAGGTTGGAGCAGTACATTTGGTCAGAGTCGGTTGGAGCAGTACATTTGGTCAGAGTCGGTTGGAGCAGTACATTTGGTCAGTACAGGTTGGAGCAGTACATTTGGTCAGTACAGGTTCGAGCAGTACATTTGGTCAGTACAGGTTGGAACAGTACATTTGGTCAGTGTCGGTTGGAGCAGTACATTTGGTCAGAGTCGGTTGGAGCAGTACATTTGGTCAGAGTCGGTTCGAGCAGTACATTTGGTCAGTACAGATTGCAGCAGTACATTTGGTCAGAGTAGGTTGGAGGAGTACATTTGGTCAATACAGGTTGGAGCAGTACATTTGGTCAATACAGGTTGGAGCAGTACATTTGGTCAGTGTAGGGTGGAGCAGTACATTTGGACAGTACAGATTGCAGCAGTACATTTGGTCAGAGTAGGTTGGAGCAGTACATTTGGTCAGTCCAGGTTGGAGCAGTACATTTGGTCAGTACAGGTTGGAGCAGTACATTTGGTCAGTACAGATTGGAGCAGTACATTTGGTCAGAGTCGGTTGGAGCAGTACATTTGGTCAGAGTCGGTTGGAGCAGTACATTTGGTCAGTACAGGTTGGAGCAGTACATTTGGTCAATACAGATTGGAGCAGTACATTTGGTCAATACAGATTGGAGCAGTACATTTGGTCAGTACAGGTTGGAGCAGTACATTTGGTCAGTACAGATTGGAGCAGTACATTTGGTCAGAGTAGGTTGGAGCAGTACATTTGGTCAGAGTCGGTTGGAGCAGTACATTTGGTCAGAGTCGGTTGGAGCAGTACATTTGGTCAGTGTCGGTTGGAGCAGTACATTTGGTCAGTGTCGGTTGGAGCAGTACATTTGGTCAGTATAGGTTGGAGCAGTACATTTGGTCAGTGTCGGTTGGAGCAGTACATTTGGTCAATACAGATTGGAGCAGTACATTTGGTCAGTGTAGGTTGGAGCAGTACATTTGGTCAGTGTAGGTTGGAGCAGTACATTTGGTCAGAGTCGGTTGGAGCAGTACATTTGGTCAGTACAGGTTGGAGCAGTACATTTGGTCAGTACAGGTTGGAGCAGTACATTTGGTCAGTGTCGGTTGGAGCAGTACATTTGGTCAGTACAGGTTGGAGCAGTACATTTGGTCAGTGTCGGTTGGAGCAGTACATTTGGTCAATACAGATTGGAGCAGTACATTTGGTCAGTGTAGGTTGGAGCAGTACATTTGGTCAGTGTAGGTTGGAGCAGTACATTTGGTCAGAGTCGGTTTGAGCAGTACATTTGGTCAGTACAGGTTGGAGCAGTACATTTGGTCAGAGTAGGTTGGAGCAGTACATTTGGTCAGAGTCGGTTGGAGCAGTACATTTGGTCAGTGTACGTTGGAGCAGTACATTTGGTCAGAGTAGGTTGGAGCAGTACATTTGGTCAGAGTAGGTTGGAGCAGTACATTTGGTCAGTACAGGTTGGAGCAGTACATTTGGTCAGAGTAGGTTGGAGCAGTACATTTGGTCAGAGTAGGTTGGAGCAGTACATTTGGTCAGTAAAGGTTGGAGCAGTACATTTGGTCAGAGTAGGTTGGAGCAGTACATTTGGTCAGAGTAGGTTGGAGCAGTACATTTGGTCAGTACAGGTTGGAGCAGTACATTTGGTCAGTACAGGTTGGAGCAGTACATTTGGTCAGAGTAGGTTGGAGCAGTACATTTGGTCAGTACAGATTGGAGCAGTACATTTGGTCAGTGTAGGTTGGAGCAGTACATTTGGTCAATACAGATTGGAGCAGTACATTTGGTCAATCCAAGTTGGAGCAGTACATTTGGTCAGAGTAGGTTGGAGCAATACATTTGGTCAGAGTAGGTTGGAGCAGTACATTTGGTCAGTACAGGTTGGAGCAGTACATTTGGTCAGTACAGGTTGGAGCAATACATTGGGTCAGAGTAGGTTGGAGCAGTACATTGGGTCAGAGTAGGTTGGAGCAGTACATTTGGTCAGTACAGGTTGGAGCAGTACATTTGGTCAGTACAGGTTGGAGCAATACATTTGGTCAGTGTAGGTTGGAGCAGTACATTTGGTCAGTACAGGTTGGGGCAGTACATTTGGTCAGAGTAGGTTGGAGCAGTACATTTGGTCAGTACAGATTGGAGCAGTACATTTGGTCAATACAGGTTGGAGCAGTACATTTGGTCAGTACAGATTGGAGCAGTACACTTGGTCAGTACAGATTGCATCAGTACATTTGGTCAGAGTAGGTTGGAGCAGTACATTTGGTCAGTACAGATTGGAGGAGTACATTTGGTCATTACAGGTTGGAGCATTAGATTTGGTCAATACAGGTTGGAGCAGTACATTTGGTCAGTGTAGTGCGGAGCAGTACATTTGGTCAGTAGAGATTGCAGCAGTACATTTGGTCAGAGTAGTTTGGAGCAGTACATTTGGTCAGTACAGGTTGGAGCAGTACATTTGGTCAGTACAGATTGGAGCAGTACATTTGGTCAATACAGGTTGGAGCAGTACATTTGGTCAGTGTAGGTTGGAGCAGTACATTTGGTCAGTACAGGTTGGAGCAGTACATTTGGTCAGTCGGTTGGAGCAGTACATTTGGTCATTGTAGGTTGGAGCAGTACATTTGGTCAGTGCAGGTTGGAGCAGTACATTTGGTCAGTGTAGGTTGGAGCAGTACATTTGGTCAGTGTAGGTTGGAGCAGTACATTTGGTCAGAGTAGGTTGGAGCAATACATTTGGTCAGAGTAGGTTGGAGCAGTACATTTGGTCAGTGTCGGTTGGAGCACTACATTTGGTCAATACAGATTGGAGCAGTACATTTGGTCAATACAGGTTGCAGCAGTACATTTGGTCAGTGTAGGTTGGAGAAATACATTTGGTCAGTGCAGGTTGGAGCAGTACATTTGGTCAGTATAGGTTGGAGCAGTACTTTTGGTCAGAGTCGGTTGGAGTAGTACATTTGGTCAGTGTAGGTTGGAGCAGTACATTTGGTCAGTACAGGTTGGAGCAGTACATTTGGTCAGTACAGGTTGGAGCAGTACATTTGGTCAGTGCAGGTTGGAGCAATACATTTGGTCAGTACAGGTTGGAGCAATACATTTGGTCAGTGTAGTTTGGAGCAATACATTTGGTCAGTGCAGGTTGGAGCTGTACATTTGGTCAGTACAGGTTGGAGCAATACATTTGGTCAGTACAGGTTGGAGCAGTAGATTTGGTCAGTACAGGTTGGAGCAATACATTTGGTCAGTGTAGGTTGGAGCAGTACATTTGGTCAGTACAGGTTGGAGCAGTACATTTGGTCAGTACAGTTTGGAGCAGTACATTTGGTCAGTACAGGTTGGAGCAGTACATTTGGTCAGTACAGGTTGGAGCAATACATTTGGTCAGTACAGGTTGGAGCAATACATTTGGTCAGTGTAGGTTGGAGCAGTACATTTGGTCAGTGCAGGTTGGAGCAGTACATTTGGTCAGTACAGGTTGGAGCAGTACATTTGGTGAGTGTAGGTTGGAGCAGTACATTTGGTCAGTACAGGTTGGAGCAATACATTTGGTCAGAGTAGGTTGGAGCAGTACATTTGGTCAGTACAGATTGGAGCAGTACATTTGGTCAGAGTAGGTTGGAGCAGTACATTTGGTCAGTGTAGGTTGGAGCAGTACATTTGGTCAGTGTCGGTTGGAGCAGTACATTTGGTCAATACAGATTGGAGCAGTACATTTGGTCAGTGTAGGTTGGAGCAGTACATTTGGTCAATACAGGTTGCAGCAGTACATTTGGTCAGTGTAGGTTGGAGCAGTACATTTGGTCAGAGTAGGTTGGAGCAGTACATTTGGTCAGTGTAGGTTGGAGCAGTACATTTGGTCAATACAGGTTGCAGCAGTACATTTGGTCAGTGTAGGTTGGAGCAGTACATTTGGTCAATACAGATTGGAGCAGTTCATTTGGTCAATCCAAGTTGGAGCAGTACATTTGGTCAGTGTAGGTTGGAGCAATACATTTGGTCAGAGTAGGTTGGAGCAATACATTTGATCAGTGTAGGTTGGAGCAATACATTTGGTCAGTACAGGTTGGAGCAGTACATTTGGTCCGTACAGGTTGGAGCAGTACATTTGGTCAGTGCAGGTTGGAGCAGTACCTTTGGTCAGTGTAGGTTGGAGCAGTACATTTGGTCAGTACAGGTTGGAGCAGTACATTTGGTCAGTGTAGGTTGGAGCAGTACATTTGGTCAGTACAGGTTGGAGCAGTACATTTGGTCAGTACAGGTTGGAGCAGTACATTTGGTCAGTGTAGTTTGGAGCAGTACATTTGGTCAGTACAGGTTGGAGCAATACATTTGGTCAGTACAGGTTGGAGCAATACATTTGATCAGTACTCGTTGGAGCAATACATTTGGTCAGTACAGGTTGGAGCAATACATTTGATTAGTACTCGTTGGAGCAGTACATTTGGTCAGTGTATGTTGGAGCAGTACATTTGGTCAGTACAGGATGGAGCAATACATTTGGTCAGTACAGGTTGGAGCAATACATTTGGTCAGAGTAGGTCGGAGCAGTACATTTGGTCAGTACAGATTGGTCAGAGTAGGTTGGAGCAGTACATTTAGTGAATACAGGTTGCAGCAGTACATTTGGTCAGTGTCGGTTGGAGCAGTACATTTGGTCAATACAGATTGGAGCACTACATTTTGTCAGTTAAGGTTGGAGCAGTACATTTGGTCAGTACAGGTTGGAGCAGTACATTTGGTCAGTGTAGGTTGGAGCAGTACATTTGGTCAGTACAGGTTGGAGCAATACATTTAGTCAGAGTAGGTTGGAGCAGTACATTTGGTCAGTACAGATTGGTCAGAGTAGGTTGGAGCAGTACATTTAGTGAATACAGGTTGCAGCAGTACATTTGGTCAGTGTCGGTTGGAGCAGTACATTTGGTCAGTATAGGTTGGAGCAGTACATTTGGTCAGTGTAGGTTGGAGCAGTACATTTGGTCAATACAGATTGCAGCAGTACATTTGGTCAATACAGGTTGCAGCAGTACATTTGGTCAGTGTAGGTTGGAGCAGTACATTTGGTCAGTATATGTTGGAGCAGTACATTTGGTCAGAGTCGGTTGGAGCAGTACATTTGGTCAGTATAGGTTGGAGCAGTACATTTGGTCAGAGTAGGTTGGAGCAGTACATTTGGTCAGTGTCGGTTGGAGCAGTACATTTGGTCAGTACAGGTTGGAGCAGTACATTTGGTCAGTACAGGCTGGAGCAATACATTTTGTCAGTACAAGTTGGAGCAATACATTTGGTCAGTGTAGGTTGGAGCAATACATTTGGTCAGTGTAGGTTGGAGCAGTAGATTTGGTCAGTGTAGGTTGGAGCAGTACATTTGGTCAGAGTAGGTTGGAGCAGTACATTTGGTCAGTATAGGTTGGAGCAGTACATTTGGTCAGAGTAGGTTGGAGCAGTACATTTGGTCAGTGTAGGTTGGAGCAGTACATTTGGTCAGTACAGGTTGGAGCAGTACATTTGGTCAGTACAGATTGGAGCAGTACATTTGGTCAGTACAGGTTGGAGCAGTACATTTGATCAGAGTCGGTTGGAGCAGTACATTTGGTCAGAGTAGGTTGGAGCAGTAGATTTGGTCAGTGTAGGTTGGAGCAGTACATTTGGTCAGAGTTGGTTGGAGCAGTACATTTGGTCAGTATAGGTTGGAGCAGTACATTTGGTCAGAGTCGGTTGGAGCAGTACATTTGGTCAGTGTAGGTTGGAGCAGTACATTTGGTCAGAGTAGGTTGGAGCAGTACATTTGGTCAATACAGATTGGAGCAGTACATTTGGTCAATCCAAGTTGGAGCAGTACATTTGGTCAGTGTCGGTTGGAGCAATACATTTGGTAAGAGTAGGTTGGAGCAATACATTTTATCAGTGTAGGTTGGAGCAGTACATTTGGTCAATACAGATTGGAGCAGTACATTTGGTCAATCCAAGTTGGAGCAGTACATTTGGTCAGAGTCGGTTGGAGCAGTACATTTGGTCAGTACAGGTTGGAGCAATACATTGGGTCAGAGTAGGTTGGAGCAGTACATTTCGTCAGTGTAGGTTGGAGCAGTACATTTGGTCAGTACAGGTTGGAGCAATACATGGGTCAGAGTAAGTTGGAGCAGTACATTTGGTCAGTGTAGGTTGGAGCAGTACATTTGGTCAGTACAGGTTGGAGCAATACATTGGGTCAGAGTAGGTTGGAGCAGTACATTTGGTCAGTGTAGGTTGGAGCAGTACATTTGGTCAGTACAGGTTGGAGCAGTACATTTGGTCAGTACAGGTTGGAGCAGTACATTTGGTCAGAGTAGGTTGGAGCAGTACATTTGGTCAGTACAGATTGGAGCAGTACATTTGGTCAATACAGGTTGGAGCAGTACATTTGGTCAGTACAGATTGCAGCAGTACATTTGGTCAGAGTTGGTTGGAGCATTACATTTGGTCAGTACAGATTGGAGCAGTACATTTGGTCAGTACAGATTGCAGCAGTACATTTGGTCAGAGTAGGTTGGAGCAGTACATTTGGTCAGTACAGATTGGAGGAGTACATTTGGTCATTACAGGTTGGAGCAGTACATTTGGTCAATACAGTTTGGAGCAGTACATTTGGTCAGTGTAGGGCGGAGCAGTACATTTGGTCAGTCGAGATTGCAGCAGTACATTTGGTCAGAGTAGGTTGGAGCAGTACATTTGGTCAGTACAGATTGGAGCAGTACATTTGGTCAATACAGGTTGGAGCAGTACATTTGTTCAGTGTAGGTTGGAGCAGTACATTTGGTCAGTACAGGTTGGAGCAGTACATTTGGTCAGTGTAGGTTGGAGCAGTACATTTCGTCAGTCGGTTGGAGCAGTACATTTGGTCAGTACAGGTTGGAGCAGTACATTTGGTCATTGTAGGTTGGAGCAGTACATTTGGTCAGTGTAGGTTGGAGCAGTACATTTGGTCAGTGCAGGTTGGACCAGTACATTTGGTCAGTACAGGTTGGAGCAGTACATTTGGTCAGTGTAGGTTGGAGCAGTACATTTGGTCAGTACAGGTTGGAGCAATACATTTGGTCAGAGTAGGTTGGAGCAGTACATTTGGTCAGTACAGATTGGAGCAGTACATTTGGTCAGAGTAGGTTGGAGCAGTACATTTGGTCAATACAGGTTGCAGCAGTACATTTGGTCAGTGTCGGTTGGAGCAGTACATTTGGTCAATACAGATTGGAGCAGTACATTTGGTCAATACAGGTTGCAGCAGTACATTTGGTCAGTGTAGGTTGGAGAAGTACATTTGGTCAGTACAGGTTGGAGCAATACATTTGGTCAGTACAGGTTGGAGCAATACATTTGGTCAGTGTAGGTTGGAGCAGTACATTTGGTCAGTGCAGGTTGGAGCAGTACATTTGGTCAGTACAGGTTGGAGCAGTACATTTGGTCAGAGTCGGTTGGAGCAGTACATTTGGTCAGTGCAGGTTGGAGCAGTACATTTGGTCAGTACAGGTTGGAGCAGTACATTTGGTCAGAGTTGGTTGGAGCAGTACATTTGGTCAATACAGATTGGAGCAGTACATTTGGTCAATACAGGTTGCAGCAGTACATTTGGTCAGTACGGGTTGGAGCAATACATTTGGTCAGAGTAGGTTGGAGCAGTACATTTGGTCAGAGTAGGTTGGAGCAGTACATTGGTCAGTGTAGGTTGGAGCAGTACATTTGGTCAATACAGGTTGCAGCAGTACATTTGGTCAGTGTAGGTTGGAGCAGTACATTTGGTCAATACAGATTGGAGCAGTACATTTGGTCAATGCAGATTGGAGCAGTACATTTGGTCAATCCAAGTTGGAGCAGTACATTTGGTCAGTGTAGGTTGGAGCAATACATTTGGTCAGAGTCGGTTGGAGCAATACATTTGATCAGTGTAGGTTGGAGCAATACATTTGGTCAGTACAGGTTGGAGCAGTACATTTGGTCCGTACAGATTGGAGCAGTACATTTGGTCAGTACAGATTGCAGCAGTACATTTGGTCAGAGTAGGTTGGAGCAGTACATTTGGTCAGTACAGATTGGAGCAGTACATTTGGTCAGTACAGTTTGCAGCAGTACATTTGGTCAGAGTAGGTTGGAGCAGTACATTTGGTCAGTACAGATTGGAGCAGTACATTTGGTCAATACAGGTTGGAGCAGTACATTTGGTCAGTACAGATTGCAGCAGTACATTTGGTCAGAGTAGGTTGGAGCAGTACATTTGGTCAGTACAGATTGGAGCAGTACATTTGGTCAGTACAGATTGCAGCAGTACATTTGGTCAGAGTAGGTTGGAGCAGTACATTTGGTCAGTACAGATTGGAGGAGTACATTTGGTCAATACAGGTTGGAGCAGTACATTTGGTCAATACAGGTTGGAGCAGTACATTTGGTCAGTGTAGGGTGGAGCAGTACTTTTGGTCAGAACAGGTTGGAGCAGTACATTAGGTCAGTACAGGTTGGAGCAGTACATTTGTTCAGTGCAGATTGGAGCAGTACATTTGGTCAATGCAGGTTGGAGCAGTACATTTGGTCAGTGTAGGTTGGAGCAGTACATTTGGTCAGTACAGGTTGGAGCAGTACATTTGGTCAGTGCAGATTGGAGCAGTACATTTGGTCAATACAGGTTGGAGCAGTACATTTGGTCAGTGTAGGTTGGAGCAGTACATTTGGTCAGTACAGGTTGGAGCAGTACATTTGGTCAGTACAGGTTGGAGCAGGACATTTGGTCAATACAGGTTGCAGCAGTACATTTGGTCAGTGTAGGTTGGAGCAGTACATTTGGTCAGTACAGGATGGAGCAGTACATTTGGTCAGAGTCGGTTGGAGCAGTACATTTGGTCAGTACAGCTTGGAGCAGTACATTTGGTCAGAGTAGGTTGGAGCAGTACATTTTCCCTCCGAGATCTTTGCTGCTTCTTACCCAATGACCGCTCGGCCTTGGCTGTGATGATCTCCAGTTGGTTAGTCCATTAATACACATTGCCCTTGGGATGCTTTACTACAATAAAGGCCTATATCCATGGAAATTGTTATCCAGGTTGATGTGGGAATAATGGCAACTTGGGTAAGGTGTCAGCAGGGGGAGAAAACCAAACCTGGTTAGAATCGTATAATCTTACAGCACAGAGAGGCCACTTGGCCCATTGATGCAACATTGAGGCCTGTGTTAGCTCTGTGAAAGAGCTATCCATTTAGTTTTATCCAATTCCCTTTTGAAAGTTATGAGTGAATCTGTTTCCATTGCCCTTTCAAGCAGCGAATTCCAGACCATAATAACTTGCTGCGTTAAAAAAATTCTCATCTCCCTCTGGATTTTTTTGCCAATTACTTTAAATCTGGTTATTGATCCTCCTGCAAGTGGAAACATTTCATCCTGACTGATTCTATTAAAACCCCTCTATTAAATCGCCACAGCTTCTCCAGTCTCTCCCCATAACTGAAGTATCTCATCCCTGGAACCAGTCCAGTCAATCTCTGCACCCTCACCAAGGCCTTGACATCCTTCCTAGAGTGCGGTGCCCAGAATTGAACATGATACTCCAGCTGAGGCCTAACTAGTGATTTATAAATGTTTACCAGAATTTCCTTGCTTTTGTTCTGTCTTTATTTATAAATCCCTGGATCCCGATGCTTTTTAACCAGCCTTCTCAACTTATCGACTTATCCAGCCATTTTCAAAGATTTGTTTGTGAAATCCCCAAGTGTATCTTACACCTCATTTAAAATTGTACCCTTTAATTGATATTGATTCTTCTCATTTTTCCTTCCAAAATGCATCACATCGCTCTTACTAGTCTGTCGATGTCCTCCTGAAATCTGCTACCATCCTTCTCACTGGTTACATCTCTGCTGTGCGATACGTAACTTGGACACGTTTGGCCTCCTCCAATGTCTCTCCACCATCGTCCAGCTGGGTGGCACTGCACTCGCCTGGTTCCATTCTTATCTATTCAGTCATAGCCTGAGGATATCCTGCAACGGCTTCTCTTCCTGCTCCTGCACCGTTACCTCTGGACTCCCCCAAGGCTCTGTCCATGGTCCCCTACTATTTCTCATCTACAGGCTGCCCCTTGGCAACATCATCTAAAACACGTCAGGTTCCACGTGTATGCTGCGACACCCACTACATCTCACGATCTCTCCACTGTCTGATTTGTCAGGTTGCTTATCCAACATCCAGTACTGGATGAGCAGAAATTTCCTCCAATTAAATATTGGGAAGACTTAATATTGTCTTCAGTTCCTGCCACCATCTCCATTCCCTAGCCATCCTTGTCCCTGGGCCTTGTCCGAAGCTCAACCAGACTATTTGCAACCTTGGTGTCCTATTTGACCTGAGCTGACCTTCCGACCCCATATCCCTTCCTCACCAAGGCCCCTGCCTCAGCTCATCTGCTGCTGAAATCTTCATCCATGCCTTGGTTACCTCTAGACCTGACTATTCCAATGCTCTCTTAGCTGACCTCCCACTTTGGAACCTTTGGAAATTTGAACTCATCCAAAACTCTGCTGCCTATATACTAATTCGCACCAAGTCCCTTTCCTCCATCACCCATGTGCTCGCTGACCTACATTGGCTCCCGGTCTCTCTCAAAATTCTCATCCTTGTTTTCAAATCCGTCTGTGGCCTCAGCCCTCCCTACTTCTAACCTCCTCCTCCAGCCCCACAACCCTACAACTTATCTGCACTCCTCCAATTGTCCAAAGTTGCTTTCAGCTGCCCAGACCCTAAGCTCTGGAATTCCCTCCATAAACCTCTCTGCAGCTCCATCTCTCGGTGGTTCATTCATTCTCTCCTTAAAACCAATCCCTTTGACCAAGTTCTTGGTCATCTGTCCTAATATCTCTTTTGTGGCTCAGTATCAAATTTTGTCCGATCGCTCCTGTGACGTGTCTTGGGAAGTTTTTCTACATTAAAGGTGCTATATAAATACAAGTTGATGTTGTATAGCAGAGTCCCTGCTGGTGACAGAGCCCCCTGCTGGTCACAGCTGGTGACAGAGCCCCCTGCTGGTCACAGCTGGTGACAGAGCCCCCTGCTGGTCACAGCTGGTGACAGAGCCCCCTGCTGGTCACAGCTGGTGACAGAGCCCCCTGCTGGTCACAGCTGGTGACAGAGCCCCCTGCTGGTCACAGCTGGTGACAGAGCCCCCTGCTGGTCACAGCTGGTGACAGAGCCCCCTGCTGGTCACAGCTGGTGACAGAGCCCCCTGCTGGTCACAGCTGGTGACAGAGCCCCCAGCTGGTCACAGCTGGTGGCAGAGCCCCCTGCTGGTCACAGCTGGTGGCAGAGCCCCCTGCTGGTCACAGCTGGTGGCAGAGCCCCCTGCTGGTCACAGCTGGTGACAGAGCCCCCTGCTGGTCACAGCTGGTGACAGAGCCCCCTGCTGGTCACAGCTGGTGACAGAGCCCCCAGCTGGTCACAGCTGGTGACAGAGCCCCCTGCTGGTCACAGCGCCCCCGCCTTGCTGGTCACAGCCTTTCTCAATGTTGCCAGATCTATAACAGAGCTTCTTGTGTGTAATACATGTTTTGTAGAAACTCTCGATTTAGGAATTGTCCCCTTGGATTGGAAATTTCCAATGTCACACCATTATTTAAGAAAGGGAAGAGAGATAAAGTAAGAAATTATCGGTCTATTATCTAACGTCTGCTGTGGGAAGTTAGAACAATCTATAATTCGGGACCGTGACAGTGTAGATGGCCCACGATGAAATGATCAGAGACTAGCAGGGATTGTAAAGGGTAAATCATGTCTGATCAATTTAATAGAATTTTTTGAGAAGGTCACTAACGTGTTGGATAAGGAAGTGTAAGAACACAAGAACATAAGAATTAGGAGCAAGAGTAGGCCATTCAGCCCCTCGAGCCTGCTCCACCATTCAGTGAGATCATGGCTGCTCTTCTAACTCAACATCCCTGCACTATCCCCCTATCCCTTGAGTCCCTTAATATCCAAAAATCTATCGATCTCTGTCTTGAATATACTCAGACTGAGCCTCCACAGCCTTCTGGAGCAGAGAATTTCAAAGATTCGCCACTCTCCGAGTGAAGAAATTCCTCCTCATCTCAGTCCTAAATGGCCGACCCCTTATTCCGAGACTGTGACCCCTGGTTCTAGACTCCCCAGCTCGGAGGAAACATCCTCCCGGCATCTATCCTGCCAAACTCCCTGTAAGAATTTTATATGTTTCAATGAGATCACCTCTCATTCTTCTAAACTTTAGAGAATATAGCCCTAGTCTCCTCAATCTCTCCCCATAGGACAATCCCCCTGTAGTGTATGGAGAAAGAGTCAGACTGAACACTGAGCTCAAAGTAAGTATGACTTAATCTTTTATTCCAGGTCTCCAGAGTGCCTCTCCAACCTGTGAAGCTTTCTTAAATATCTGCGCTCCAAAGGGATTATGGGATCCCTTGGGACTCTGGGGAATGAGCCCTCTGGTGGCTGTACAGAGTAAATACAAGTTCACATATATAACAACATTCCACCACCCCCCCCCCCACCAAAAAAAAGTCATTGTAACTATTTACAATGTGAGTCGATCTGGGGCCCTTCATGTCCTGGTTGATCGTCTCGGTGTGAAAGCTGGTGTTGTTGGGGTGCTGTGCAGCTGGCCTTGCTGGGCTGCCTGGTGTGTTGGGTCCTGCAGGGCTGCTGTGGATGATGGCTTCTGCTTCGTGGTCAACCTTGGTGTCGGTTGCTACAGGTGTGTGTGTTGGGGGATCAAAAAAGGTAGGGTCCAAGGTGGGTTGCTCAGGGTAGTCCGTGAATCTGAGTTTGATTTGGTCCAAGTGTTTCCGGTGAATGAGTCCATTTGAAAGTTTGACCTGAAACACCCTACTCCCCTCTTTGGCCACGACAATGCCGGGAAGCCACTTGGGACCTTGTCCATAATTTAATACAAATACAGGATCATTGACTTCAATCTCGCGTGACATATTTGCGCTATCATGGTATGCACTTTGTTGAATCAGGGTGAACTAACGAGAGCCTTGTCTTAAGTGCTCTTTTCATGAGCAGTTCAGCAGGTGGGATCCCAGTGAGTGAGTGAGTGTGGCCTCGTGCAGTAGCTAAGCAGGACTCGGGATAGTGAACCTTCAGTTATCCTCTTCAAGCTTTGCACTGCTCTCTCTGCCTGACCATTGGACGCTGGTTTAAACGGGGCAGATGTGACATGTTTGATCCCGTTACGGATCATAAATTCTTTGAACTCAGCACTGGTAAAACGTGGCCTGTTGTCGCTCACCAGGACATCGGGTAAGCCGTGTGTGGCAAACATGGCCCGCAGGCTTTCAGTAGTCGCAGCGGACGTACTAGCCGACATTATCTCACATTCAATTCTCTTGGAGTACGCGTCTACAATCACAAGGAACATTTTACCCAAGAACAGGCCTGCATAGTCAATGTGTACCCTAGACCACGGTTTGGAGGGCCAAGACCATAAACTTAGCGGCGCCTCCCTGGGTACATTGCTTAACTGCGAGCATGTATTACATCTGTGAACACAGGACTCTAAGTCCGCATCGATACCAGGCCACCACACGTGGGATCTGGCTATCGCTTTCATCATTACGATGCCTGGGTGGGTACGGTGGAGGTCATTGATGAAGGTGTCTCTGCCCTTCTTGGGGACCACTACTCGATTGCCCCACAGAAGGCAGTCTGCCTGTATAGACATTTCATCTTTGCGCCGCTGGAACGGCTTTATCTCTTCCTGCATTTCCACTGGGACACTGGAACAGCTCCCGTGAAGCACACAGCTTTTGACTAGAGATAACAAGGGGTCCTGGCTTGTCCAGGTTTTGATCTGCCGGGCAGTGACGGGTGATTGCTCACTCTCAAATGCTTCCATAACCATGGCTAGATCTGCGGGCTGCGCCATTTCCATCCCCCTGGTGGGCAATGGCAGCCTACTGAGAGCATCGGTGCAGTTTTCTGTACCTGTCCTGTGGCGGATGGCGTAGTTGTATGTGGACGTGAGCGCCCATATCTGGATATGGCCGATGCATTGGTATTTATCCCTTTACTCTCGGAAAACAGGGACCTAAGTGGCTTAGGGTCAGTTTCCAATTCGAATTTTAGCCCAAACAGGTATTGATGCATTTTCTTTACCCCCTAGACACACGCTAATGCTTCTTTTTCAATCATGCTGTAGGCTCTCTTGGCCTTAGACAGACTCCTGGTTGCAGTTTCCCAAAATCATTAGCTTGTCGCAATACACACCCGACGCCATATGACGACACATCACATATGCTCGTACCAAACGCTTACATGGATCATACAACAGAAGCAATTTGTTTGAGCATAACAATTTTCTCGCTTTTACAAAGGCATTTTTTCTTGGCTTTTGCCCCAAACCCATTCGCCCCCTTTTCGTAGTAAGACATGTAGTGGTTCTAGCAGGGTGCTGAGACCCGGTAAGAAGTTACCAAAGTAGTTCAAGAGTCCCAGAAACGCCCGCAGCTCCGTCATGTTCTGTGGCCTCGGTGCGTTCTCGATTGCCTCGGTCTTCATGTTGCTGGGCCTGATGCCATCCGCTGCAATCCTCCTTCCCAGGAACTCCACTTCAGGCGTCAGGAAAATGCACTTCGAGCATTTTAACCTGAGCCCCACGTGGTTGAATCGACTAAGAACCTCTTCCAGGTTCTGCAGGTGCTCGACTGTGTTCCAACCTGTGACCAAGATGTTGATCTGGAAGACCACGGTGTGCGGGACCGACTTCAGTAAACTTTCCATGTTTCTCCGGAATATCGCCGCCGTTGATCGGATTCCAAATGGGCATCTGTTATAAACAAAAAGACCTTTTGTGCGTGTTGATGCAGGTGAGGGCTTTCGATGATTCCTCCAGTTCTTGCGTCATGTAGGCTGAGGTCAGATCCAGCTTCCTGAATGTCTTTCCTCCCGACAGCGTTGCAAAGAGGTCATCGACTCCTGATAGTGGGTATTGGTCCTAAGGGAGAAACGATTGATAGTTACTTTGGAATCGCCACAGATTCTGACGGTGCCATCTCCCTTGAGGACTGGGACGATAGGACTGGCCCACTCGCTGAACTCGATCGGTGAAATGATGCCCTCTCGTGGCAGCCAGTCTAGCTCGATCTCTACCCTCTCATCATGTACGGTACTGCTCTCGCCTTGTGATGGATGGATCGTGCCCCTGGAATTAGGTGGATCTGCACTTTTGCTTCTTGGAATTTCCCGATGCCTGGTTCGAACAGCGAAGGAAATTTGTTTAAGACCTGGGCACACGAAGTTTCATCAGCAGGCGATAGCGCTCGGATGTCATCCCAGTCCCAGCGTATCTTTCCCAGCCAGCTCCTGCCGAGCAGCGTGGGACCATCGCCCGGTACCACCCAGAGTGGTAGCTTGTGCACCACTCCATCGTAGGAGACCTTTATGGTAACACTGCCGATTACAGGAATCAGTTCTTTAGTGTAAGTTCTTAGTCTCGTGCGAACTGGAATTAAGACTGGCCTTAAGGCCTTGTTGCACCACAACCTTTCGAAAGTCTTTTTGCCCATGATGGACTGGATTGCGCCCGTGTCCAGTTCCATTGACACTGGGAGTCCATTTAGTTCAACATTCAGCATTATCGGGGGACAATTCGTGGTGAATATGTGCACCCCATGTACCTCTGCCTCCTCTATCTGAGGCTCTGGTTCATAGTGATCCTCCGTGGATCTGTCCTCCTCTACAACGTGGTTTGCAGGTTTAACAGACTTAGCAGCTCTCCTGCACACTTGTTGGAGGTGTCCCATTGTTCCACAGCCCTTGCAAAACATACCCTTTGACTCGGCATGAATGGAAACGATGATCACCCCCGCAGCGCCAACAAAGTGTTAATGGCCTTGCATTAATCACCCTTGATGGTGGACTCCGAGACATCTGCGGACGTGTAGCTGCAGGTATGTGCGACCTGCCCTGTATGTTACGATTTTAAAACATCACTTTGCTCACAGTACTTGTAGCAACACTTGTGTGCTGAGAGATTTGCTTAGTATTGTCACTGTTGGCAATGAACGCCTGGGCTATCGCTATGGCCTTACTCAAGGTTGGAGTCTCTACAGTCAAAAACTTGCGAAGTATGGTTTTGTGGCCAATGCCAAGTACGAAAAAGTCTCTGAGCATGTGCTTCAAATTCGCAATGTCCTGCAAGGCATCTCAGTTCGGCGACATAACTCGCCACTTCCTGGCCTTCAGACCTTTTGTAGGTGTAGAACCGGTACCTCGCCATCAGAACGCTTTCCTTCAGGTTCAAATGCTCTTGGACCAGTGTGCACAAATCGTGGTACGATTTGTCCGTAGGTTTCGCTGGAGTGAGCAGATTCTTCATGAGGCCATACGTTGATGCCCCACAGATGGTGAGGAGGATCGCTCTACGTTTGGCAGCGCTCTCTTCCCCATCTAGCTCGTTGGCCACGCAGTATTGGTCGAGTCGCTCTGCTAAAGTTTCCCAATCATCTCCCTCCGAAAATTTCTCCAGGATGCCCACTGTTCTCTGCATCTTTGGGTTCAGTATCTGTATCTCATCACCAGTTGTAGTGTATGGAGAAAGAGTCAGACTGAACACTGTGAGCTCAAAGTAAAGTGTGACCTTAGTCTTTTATTGCAGGTCTCCTGAGTGCCTCTCCAACTTGTGAAGCCTCCTTAAATACCTGTGCTCCCAAGGGATTATGAGATCCCTTGGGACTCCGGGGAATGAGCCCTCTGGTGGCTGTACAGAGTAAATACAAGTCCACATATGTAACACCCCCGCTCCCAGGGATCAGTCTGGTGAACCTTTGTTGTACTCCCTCTATGGCAAGTATATCCTTCCTTGGGTAAGGAGACCAAAACTGTACACAATACTCCAGGTGTGGTCTCACCAGGGCCCTATATAATTGCAGTCTTTAATCTTATACTCAAATCCTCTTTTAATAAAGGACAACATATATAGAAAACAGAGAAACATAGAAATTTACAGCACAGGAGGCCATTTCAGCCCATCGTGACCGCACCGACCGACAAAGAGCCACACAGCCCTCAGTCAGCAGCCCTGAAGGTTACATATAAACCTATGAACAATGAACAATGACGGAAAGGTAAAGAGCACCCAGCCCAACCAGTCCGCCCCACACAACTGCGACACCCCTTATACTGAAACATTCTACACTCCACCCCAACCGGAGCCATGTGATCTCCTGGGAGAGGCAAAAAACCAGATAAAAACCCAGGCCAATTGGGAAAAAAAATCTGGGAAAATTCCTCTCCGACCCATCCAGGCGATCGAAACTAGTCCAGGAGATCACCCTGGCCGTAATCGATTCCCTGCAGTACTTACCATTATATCTGCACCGTCCAACAAAAGGTCATCCAGTCTAATCCCAATTACCAGCTCTGGGTGAGGGGCAGGGGGATTTACTTTTGCGACATCACTAACAAACACACTTTACAAGATGGCTCCAATACATCATGTGACTTTTATTGTATTTACAGCAGTAGTTGCATTACCACAGTAGTCCAGTAGGTGGAGCCGTAGTCCACTAGGGGAGCTCTATATTGCAGGGTGGCATTTTAGTCTCTGCACAAAGGTAAAGAGCCTACAGCTGCGAGTGGGAAAGGGGTGTCGATCCCCGACTCTGGGGGTTCTGCCCGGGGTGGGGGGGGGGGGGGTGTTGATCCCCTACTCTGGGGGTTCAGGCCCTGGGGGAGCTCTGACTCCTGGGGGAGGGGTCATTGATCCCCGACTCTGGGGGTTCCGACCCCGGGGACGGTTCCGACCCCGGGGGCGGTTCCGACCCCGGGAGGATGTGTCCAATGCTCAATTCCTAATCGGGGAGTGGGATCTATTGCATGGAGGGGTCTGATGGGCAGGGACCCAATACCAGAGATGCAGGTAGTTTGGGGCTGTGAGGGGGAGCATCCCTTCTCCTGGCCCACAAGCAGTGCTATAAGGGCACATATCGTCTCCCAGAAGCTGTCCTTGCCTCCCTGAGCTGCCAGATTTCTCAATTTCTGGGTAACAGGTTAAATGTGATACATCCAGCCTCATTATAATCTTTAAATATCAGACCCAGCTCCTGGGAGTGGGATACCTGACCCCACCCCGACCCCTGTCCAGACGCCATTAAACACAGATGTGAGCGGGTTAGAAGCGAGTTGGGGTTTGGGTTTGAGGTTATTAACATTTTAATCCATCATTACACCCCACCTGCTTTTTGGGGGTTAAAATTCCCCCCAGTGTGCCCAGTTTTGGTCTCCTCACATGGTGGGTGATATTGAATCTTTGGAGTGGTTGCGGAGGAGGTGCACTGGATTAATCCCCAGTATAAAGCATCTTAGTTATGAAGAGGGGCTAAAAGAGTTGGGACTCTACATTTTAGAGAGGCACAGACTCGGGCGTTATCTGATAGAGATTTAAAAAGAAAAAGAAAGACTTGGATTTATATAGTGTCTTTAATGATCACCACACATCCCAAAGCACTTTACAGCAAATGAAGTACTTTTGAAGAGGAGTCACTGCTGTAATTTAGGAAACGCGACAGCCAATTTGCGCACAGCAAGCTCCCATAAACAGCAGCGTGATAATGACCAGAAAATCTGTTTCTTAGTGATGTTGATTGAGGGATAATTATCGACCAGGATACCGGGGATAACTCCCCTGCTCTTCTTCAAAATAATGCCATGGGATCTTTTACGTCCAGCTCAGAGGGCTGGTTTATGGTTTAACATCTCATCTGAGAGGCAGCCCCTCCGATAGCCCAGTGCTCCCTCAGCACGGCTCATGTGTCAGTCTAGATCTTCGTGCGGAAGTCCCTGGTGTGGAACTTGAACCCACAACCTTCTGACTTGGGCGACTGAGCTACAGATGGCACAGAATAATTATTTAATTTATAAGATAACGAAGGGAATAAATTGTGTTCAGTTAACAGTTTGTTCCAATTAAATAGGTGAGGCAGGACCAGGGCTCACAAAGTCAAGTTGTATGAGGCTAGATTCTAGGGGAGATGTCAGGAGCTGGGTCTTTTCCCAGAGAACAGGCTGCCGTCTTGTGCACTGGATGCTGAATCGCTCAACTCCTTCAAGCGCGAGCTGGAGCTGTTTCTGGCTGGGCGGACATTATCTTACTGAAGGTAGGTCATTCAGGGACAAAGTGGTGATCTAGACTAATTTCCATCGCCTAGGTGGGTCAGAGTGGAATTTCCCAGATTTATTTTTCCCCAAATTAGCCTGTGTTTTTAAATCTGGTTTAGTGCCTCTCCCAGGAGATCACATGGTTTGGGGTGGGGTGGAGTGTACATGTTATGATACACAAGGTATCACAACTGTGTGGGACTGGCTCGATGGACCAGATGCTCTTTACCTGTCCGCCATGGTTCATAAGTTCGATTCAGTTCTGGGCGCCGCATCTCAGGAAAGATATATTGGACCAACACGGGAGGGGGCGGTTCTGGATTTAGTTTTGGGGAATGAAGCTGGGCAGGTGGAAGGGGTATCAGTGGGAGAGCACTTGGGTACCAGTGACCATAATTCAGTCAGATTCAAAGTAGTTATGGATAAGGACAAGAATAGACCAGGAATAAAAGTCCCAAATTGGGGAAAGCTAACTTTGCTAAGTTGAGGAGTGATTTGGCCGCAGTGGACTGGAAACAGCTACTTGTGGGTAAATCAGTGTCGGAACAGTGGGAGGCATTCAAGGAGGAGATCCAGAAGGCTCAAGCCAAACATGTGCCCTTAAAGAAAAAGAGTGGGAATAACAATTCTAGATCCCCTGGATGTCTAGGGACTTACAAGGGAGGATAAAGAAAAAAAGGGAAGCGGATGTCATATACCAACGGCTAAATACGATAGAATCTTGAGGAATATAGAAAGTTTAGAGGTAAAATTAAAAAGGATATTAGGAATGCTAAAAGAGAGCATGAAAAATTCTTGGCAAGTAAAATTAAGGAAAACCCAAAGATGTTCTATAAATATATTAAGAACAAGAGGATAACTAAAGAAAGGGTAGGGCCTATTAGAGACCATGAGGCTAATCTTCGTGTGGAGGTGGAAAATGTTGGTACGGTTCTTAATGAATACTTTGCGTCTGTTTTCACAAAGGAAGGGGGCGATGCAAATACTGCTATCGAGGAGGAGTGTGAAATTGTGGATGAAATATACAGTGAGAGAGGAGGTAGTAAGGGGTTTAGCAGCTTTGAAAATGGATAAGTCCCCAGGCCCAGATCAAATGCATCCCAGGCTGTTGAGCAAAGTAAAAGAGGAAATAGCAGAGGCTTTGACCATCATTTTCCAGTCCTCTTTGGATTTGGGCATGGTGCCAGAGGATTGGAGGACTGCTAATGTGGTATCCTTGTTTAAGGAGGTAAAAAGGGATAGGCCAAGTAATTACAGGCCTGTCAGCCTAATCTCAGTGGTGGGAAAATTATTGGAAAATATCCTGAAGGACAGGAGAAATCTACATTTAGAAAGGCAAGGATTAATTAGGGACAGTCAGCACGGATTTGTTAAGGGAAGATCATGTTTGAATTTTTCAAGCAGGTAACCAGGAGGGTTGATGAGGGTAGTGCATACGATGTAGTGTATATGGACTTTAGAAAATCTTTTGATAAGGTCTCACATGGCAGACTGGTCATGAAGACGCCCACGGGATCCACAGCAAAGTGGCAAGTTGGATCCAAAATTGGCTTAGAGGCAGGAAGCAAAGGTTGATGGATATTTGTGTGACTGGAAGGATGTTTCCAGTGGGGTTCCGCAGGGCTCAGTGCTGGGTCCCTTGCTTTTTATGCTATACATCAATGATCTAGATTTGAATATAGGGAGTATGATTAAGACATTTGCAGATGACACTAAAATTGGCTGTGTGGTTGATAATGAAGAGGAAAGTCATGGGCTGCAGGAGGATATCAATCTACTGGTCAGGTGGGCAGAGCAGTGGCAAATGGAATTTAATTCAGAGAAGTGTGAGGTGATGTACTTTGGGAGGACTAATAAGGAAAGGATATACACATTAAATGTTAGGCTACTTAGAAGTGTAGATGAACAAAGGGACCTTGGAGTGCTTGTCCACAGATCCCTGAACGTAGCAGGCCAGGTGGATAAGGTGGTTAAGAAGGCATATGGAATGCTTGCCTCTATTGGCCGAGGCATAGAATATAAGAGCAGGAAGGTTATGCTTAAATTGTATAATACTCTGGTTAGGCCACAACTGGAGTACTGCGTGCAGTTCTAGTTGCCGTATTATAGGAAGGATGAGGTGCCGAGGAGATTTATGAGGATGCTGCCTGGAATGGAGAATCTTAGCTATGAGGACAGATTGGATAGGCTGGGTTTGTTCTCTTTGGAACAGAGAAGGCTGAGAGGAGACCTCATTGAGGTGTATAAAATTTTGAGGGGCATGGACATAGTGGATAGTAAGGGCCTATTTCCCTTGATGGAGGGGTCTATTATGAGGGGGCATAGTTTTAAGGTGGTTGGTGGAAGGTTCAGAGGGGATTTGAGGGAAAGCTTCTTCACAGAGGGTTGAGGGGGTCTGGAACTCGCTGCCTGGAAGGGTGGTGGATGTAGAAACTCTCACCACATTTAAAAGGTGCTTGGATGGGCACTTAAAATGCAGCAACCTGCAGGGTTACAGACCCAGAGCTGGTAATTGGGATTAGACTGGATAACCTCTTGTTGGACGGCGCAGATATAATGGTAAGTACTGCAGAGAATCGAATATGGCCAGGGTGATCTCCTGGACTAGTTTCGATCGCCTTGATGGGTCGGAGAGGAATTTCCCCAGATTTTTTTTCCCCAATTGGCCTGGGTTTTTAATCTGGTTTTTGCCTCTCCCAGGAGATCACATGGCTCCGGTTGGGGTGGAGTGTAGAATGTTTCAGTATAAGGGGTGTCGCCGTTGTGTGGGGCGGACTGGTTGGGCCGGGTGCTCTTTACCTTTCCGCCATTGTTCATTGGTTTATATGTAACCTTCAGGGCTGCTGACCGAGGGCCGTGTGGCTCTTTGTCGGCCGGCGCGGACACGATGGGCTGAAATGGCCTCCTCCTGCGCTGTAAATTTCTATGGTCTTGGAGAGGGTGCAGTGCAGATTCACCAGAATGATACCGGGGCTAAAAGGGTAAAATTACGAGAACAGGTTACACTGACCAGGCTTATATTCCCTCGAGTATAGAAGATAAAGGGGTGATCTAGTTGAGGTATTAAGATGATTGAAAGATATGATCGAGTAGAGAGCAAGTATTTCCTCTGGTGGGGAAATCCAGAACAAGAGGCATAATCTTAAAAGTAGAGCCAGGTTCAGGAGTGATGTCAGGAAGCACTTCTTCACACAAAAGGCAGTGGGAATCTGGAACACTCTCCCCTAAAAAGCTGTTGAGGCCAGAGGTCAATTGAAAATGTCGAAACTGAGATTGATAAATTTTTGGTAGGCAAGGGTATCAGTGGTTACGGAACCAAGGCAGGTAGATGGAGTTAAGATACAGATCAGCCGCGATCTAATTGAATGGCGGAACAGGATCGAGGGGCTGAACAGCCTCCTATTCCTATGTTACTATTTTCCTGACACCAATCAGCATTCTCTCTACGATGTATTTCCCCTCGCAGGAAACTTGACGCCTTTATTTACGACGCCGCTGTTCTGAATTACATGGCTGGCAAGGATGAGGGCTGCAAGCTGGTCACCATCGGGAGTGGGAAGGTGTTTGCAACGACTGGTTATGGCATAGCTCTGCAGAAAAGCTCCAAGTGGAAGAGAGCCATTGACCTGGCCTTGTTACAGTTTCTGGGTGATGGTAAGTTTGAAGATTAATATCTCAGCATGGAATGGGTGGCACCGGATAAAGGCTGTGGAGACCAGCACTGAATTAATCAGGAGCAAAGCAGGGACTGTTCTGCAATATAACTGAAGGCACGATATAGAGCTGTAATCAGTCAAAATTGGATAAATAGATGCTAAGCCAAATAAAGAGGTATTCGGACAGGTGAGAGGTAGGCTTTTAGGGGGGTGTTAAAGGATGTGGGAAAGATGGAGAGGCAGAGGGTGGGGCTGGGGTGATTGACGGCTGTCAATGTTGGGGAGGAGGGGGATAAACAAGAGGCCAGAATTGGAGGAGCAGAGTGTTGTCGGAGGGCTGCAGGACTGGAGGAGGTTACAGAGAAACAGCAGGGCGAGGCCATGGAGCGATTTGAACACGAGGATGGGAATTGTAAATTGGAGGCACTTGGGGTCAGTGAGCAGAGGGGTGATGGGTGAACGGGACTTGGTGCAAGTTAGGGTAAGGGCAGCAGAGTTTTAGTTGAGGTGAAGTTTATGGAGGATGGAGGTTGGGAGGCTGGCTAGGAAAGCATTGGAATAGTTAAGTATTACATCCAGTCTAATCCCACATTCACTGAACTCACCATCACACACAGACAATTCGTACACCTCTGCTCACTCCCCACACCCTTCAATATCCCACCCATCCAATCCCACTCTCCCCCTCACTCCCCACACCCTTTAATACCTTTTGAGGCCATTTTCAAAAAGCCTTCGATAAGATACTTGAGAGCAGACTGCTGACTAAGGTCAGAACCTGTGAATCAGGACCTGTGGCAGAATGGATTGCGAACAGGCTACAAAACCGAGAGTAGGGTTATAGGTCGTTACTCAGACTGGCAGAAGGTGGGAAGTAGTTCCACAGGGATCGGTGCTGGGTCCACTGCTGTTCACCATTTACATAAACCATTTGGACGGGAATCCAAGTACAATTTCAAAATTTGCGGACACCAAATTGAGGGGTGTAGTTAATACAGAGGGGGACTGTCACAATACAGGAAGACATTAATAAACCTGCAGAATGGGCGTGTCATTGGCAAATTAACTTCAATATAGATAAGTCACGTGGCACATTTTGGTGGGAAGAATGAGGAGGCCAAATACCGCTTGGGAAACAAGGAGAAATTCGGGGGCCCATTAGGGGCACTAACTTTTGAAAAGTGGAAAAATGAGCGTCAGGCGCTAATAATTCTCAGCTTTCTGTAAATTGGGTGTTAGCGCCAGGAAGGAGGTGGCGCACTAACTCAAGTGCTGCCACTTCCGTTGGAGCACTACAGACTGTAGGTGGGGCGCGATTGGTGCAGTGCTGCCAGGATCTGGGGCTCCTCCCCTTCCTTAAAGGGACAGACCATCACTGCAGGTTCTGAATTGGGCCCCGTGAGCTGGTCTCCGACAGCAGCCGCTGTCCGGCCCGATCAGCCCCGGGCACTCCCGCCATCCGGCCCCGCACGCGCCCGCAGAGTGCCCGGCTGATTGATGGCGGCCGAGGAGAAATGGAAAACTTTGAAAATAAGCATTTTAACAATTTTCCCACTTACTGTGCCAACATCCCGTGTGACCTGCACCCTCCAAGCGCCCAGCCTGCAGCTGTCGGTGTTGCCCGGCGATGCTGCAGGAGACGGAACCCAAGTTCTGGTCTGGGCGCTACCGGGGCATTGGACAATGGCGCAGTGTTACCGATGCCGCAAACCTATCGCCCGATTTAGCACGAGTTGTTCATCCCACTGTACCCGGTTGGCAAGTCGTTATTAGCGCCCCCCCCCCCCTCAAAGGCGAGGCGATAACGGGAGGTGCTGAGCAGACCAATTTTCTAGGCCCAAGCGTCTAAACGGGGCAGAGGACCAGAGGGATCTGGAGGTGCAGAGACACAAATCACTAAAATTACCGACTCAGGTTAATAAGGTAATTTAAAAACAGCAAACAGAGCACTGGGGTTCATTTCTCAAGGGATAGAATTGAAAAGCAGAGACATTATGTTAAACTTGTATAGAACCTTGGTTAGACCGCACTTGGGGGCGAAATTGCCCTGTGGCCCATCTGGGGGCAGCCCCATTGGTGGGCAGCACTGGGTCATCAGCGCATTCTCCACCATGAGAGACAGTGCCGGGCAGCCTGATGAGAGCCCGGTCGAAACAAGGGCCACCGTTGTCGAGCTGACAATAAAACATGGCGGCCCGGGGCGCACACTCCCGTGAAGCTGGTGCTGCCATCGGCCCGCGCCAGCCTGGCATCCCACGGGGCGCGGAGAGGCTGGCGGGCATGGTGATGACATCATTACCATTCGCGCCCCGACCCGGGCACAAAACGCAGGGCGCTGCACTAACTGCCAATCATCCCCAAAATCCCCGGGAACAATGTCATGGAGGGGCTGCCCCCCTGCCCCCACCCCCGGGGGGGGGGGGGGAAGGCCTTTGCACCTGCCAGCGGCGCTAACGGGAACATTTCGGCCCCTTGGAGTATTGTGAACTGTTCTGGTCTCCATTTTATAACACGGATATTGAGGCTCTGGGGAAGGTGCAGAAAAGATTTATCGAATGATACCAGAACTGAGAGGTTATAACCATCAGGAACGATTGAACGGGCTGGCATTTTCTGTAGAGAAGAGGAAGCTGAGGGTCGAGCGGACCTTTACGATGATGAAAGGCTTTGATTGGGTGGACGGAGAGAGGATGTTTCCACTTGTGGGGAGACCAGGACCAGGGGCCAGAAATATCAGAGAGTCACTAATAAACCCCATAGGGAAATCGGGAGTAACTTCTTTACCCAGAGAGTGGCGAGGTTGTGGAACTCACCGCCACAGGGAGTGGTTGAGGAGAATGGCTTAGATACATTTAGGGGAAGTAAGATAAGTACACGAGGGAGAAAGGAATTGCAGGATATGTTGATGGGGTGTGAAGAGGTACATTGTGAGTACGAAGCTGGCACGATCCAGTTGGGTGCAATGGCCTGTTTCTGTGTTGTAAAGATTATGTGATACTATGTAAATCCACCCATTCTAATCCCATTCTCCTGCTCACTCCCCGTACCCTTTAATACCCCACCCAGTCTAACAAATGGAGCTTTTCTGCTATTCGTATCCCTGCAGGAGACACACACAAGCTACACACTGTCTGGCTGACAGGAATCTGTCAGAATGAGAAGAATGAAGCTATGAGCAGTAAGCTGGACATTGATAACATGGCGGGAGTGTTCTACATGCTGCTCGTGGCCATGGGCCTCAGCCTGCTGGTCTTCGCCTGGGAGCACCTGCTGTACTGGAAGCTCAGACACCACGTCAAAAAATCCAGCAACACCGATTTTCTGCTGGCAATCAGCAGGGTAAGGATCACAGGGCCGAGGGGCTGAGGGTCACGGGGCCAAGGGTCACGGGGCCGAGGGGCCAAGGGTCACGGGGCCGAGGGGCCAAGGGTCACGGGGCCGAGGGGCCAAGGGTCACGGGGCCGAGGGGCCAAGGGTCACGGGGTCGGAATACGTACAGTTAATGAGGAGGGCTACCTGCAGATGGACCCACTCTGTCATAGGAACATTGAACAGAATGAAGCCATTCAGCCCCTTGACCCTGTTCCGCCATTCAATGAGATCGTGGCTGATCTGCGGCCTAACTCCATATACCCGCCTTTGGCCCATATCCCTTAATACTTTTGGTAAATAGAAAGCTATCAATCTCCCATTTTAAAATGAACAGTTGACCCAGCATCAATTGTCATTTGCGGAAGAGAGTTTCAAACCTCTCCCACCCTTTGTGTGTAGAAATGTTTCCGAATTTCACTCCTGAAAGATCTGGCTCTAATGTTTAGACTCTGCCCCCAGTCCCAGACTCCCCAACCAGCGGCAATAGTGTCTCTCTATCTACCCTCTCTGTTCCCCTTAATATCCTGAAAACTTTGATCAGATCACCCTTAACCTTCTAAATTGTATGGAATACAACCCTAATTTATGTACAAAAGCAAACGAATGCAGATGCCAGAATCTGAAATAAAAACAGAGAATGCCGGAAATCTCAGCGGGTCAGGCAGTGTCTGTGGGGAGAGAAAGAGTTAACGTTTCAGGTCGATGACCCTTCGTTAGAATTTGTGTAATCTCTCCTCATAACTTAACCCTTGGAGTCCGGGTATCAGTCTGGTAAACCTACGCTGCACTCCCTCCAAGACCAATATACCCTCCCCAAGGTGTGGTGCCCAGAACTGCTCACAGTGCTCCAGGTGTGGTCTAACCAGGACTTTGTACAGCTGCAGCATAACCTCTACCCCCTTGTATTCTAGTCCTCGAGATATAAAGGCCAGCATTCCATGAGCGTTTCTAATTATTTCCTGTACCTGTCCAGGACATTTAATGATCTGTGCACCTGGATCCCAAGTCTCTTTGGACCTCCACTGCTTCTAGCTTTTCACCATTTACAAAGAACCCTGTTCTATCCTTTTTAGGTCCAAAATGGATGACCTCACAGTTACTTGAGGGAAACATTGCTCCAAAATGTCCTACACACATTTTTCGACTGTAGACTGCATCGACCACCCGCCCACCAACCCTTCAATCTTGTCTTCACCCTCCTGTGTCTTTTACACCCCATCGTAATTTGCCACAAAACTTCTATATTGTTCACTCTGTACCCACGGCCACAACGTAATGTATATAAATGCTTCCCTGGCTGGCTTCCCATTCTTCATAAACTGCTGCTCGAATACAATTCTGCATCAGTTTCTCTCCATGCAGAAATTGCCCAGTGTAGTGCCTCCTTTAACCTGAGGACGGTATTGCTGGGAGCCCCAGCACACCAATGAGGGGTGATAAATTACTGGCTTTGAGTGGAGAGGAGAGCTGGCAGGAATGTGTGGCCATCTCCACTGAGATATTCACTTTGAATGAAAGAGGATGAGAGAGACTTGGGACACTGTGCCAGGTTTTGGGAGAGAATTGTTACCCTGCCCTATCGTTAGGAGACAGAGGGCTGTAGAGACCTCTCCAGGTGTGTATGATGCGTGCTCGCGCCTAAAGAGCTGGTTCTCGGTGCACATGCGGCAAGAACTGGCATTTGTGATTTTTGACACATCGCACGCATCCCTGGGAGAGGGACGTTCACGAGCAGAGATTTGCGCTATTTGCCCAACTCCTGCCCAGTGAATGTCCTTCAAATTCTTATGCCTGCTAAATCATAGAATCATAGAAATTTACAGCACGGAAGGAGGCCATTTCGGCCCATCGTGTCCGCGCCGGTCGATCAAGAGCTATGCAGCTTAATCCCACTTTCCAGCTCTTGGTCCGTAGCCCTATAGGTTACAGCACTTCAGGTGCACATCCAAGTATCTTTTAAATGATTCCTGCCTCTACCACCCTTTCAGGCAGTGAGTTCCAGACCCCCACCACCCTCTGGGTGAAGAAATTTCCCCTCAAATCTCCTCTAAACCTCCCCCCAATTACTTTAAATCAATGCCCCCTGGTTGTTGACCCCTCTCCCAAAGGAAACAGGTCCTTCATATCCACTCTATCCAGGCCCCTCATAAATTTTATACACCTCAATGAGGTCTCCCCTCAGCCTCCTCTGTTCCAAAGAAAACAGACCCAGCCTATCCAATCTTTCCTCATATCCAAAACTCTCCAGTCCAGGCAACATTTAAGGTCCTGGTAAAAGATAGAAAAATTAAATGTTATCACTAATTCTTATTATAAAAACTCTGCCCATTAAGGTAAGTTTATTTTTACCTCTATAAAACATTTTTTTGTCTAAAACATTTAATTAAATTCAATTTCAATTAATTTTAAATACATGAGATTTTCTTTTATTTATTGTGTTGTGTGTGTGTTTTTGGGGGACAGTATTAGGGGGATAGATACTGTTCTCTGCAGCCGAGAGCGTGAGTCCCGAAGGCTGTGTTGCCTGCCCAGTGCCAGGGTTAAGGACATCTCCTCAGGGCTTCAGAGGAATTGGAGTGGGAGGGGGAAGATCCAGTTGCTGTGGTCCACACGGGTACCAACAACATAGATAGGACAAAGAGGTTCTGCTGAGGGAGTATGAGCAGCTAGGGCCCAAATTAAAAAGCAGAACCACGAAGGTAATAATCTCTGGATTACTACCTGAGCCACGAGCAAATTTGCATAGGGTATATAGGATCAGAGAGTTAAATACGTGGCTCAAAGACTGGTGTGGAAGAAACGGGTTTTGGTTCGTGGGACACTGGCACCAGGACTGGGGTAAGAGGGAGCTATTCCGTCGGGATGGGCTTCACTTAGACCGTGCTGGGACTAGGGTCCTGGCAAATCAAATAACTAGGGCTGTAGAGAGGGCTTTAAACTAAATAATGGGGTTGGAGGCAGGGAAATAGAGGGTTCAGGTGAGCAGAAATTTAAAAAGTCAAAGAACAAGGAAAAGGCAATAGAGCAGGGTAGCACTGTGGGAAATAAAAACCAGAGTGTGGCAGGAAAGGACAGAATGTATAAACATAAAAGTGCATCAGTAAGTGGAGTCAAAGCAAGGAAAAATGGTAAAAAAAATGTGTTAAAGCTCTTTATCTGAATGCATGCAGCATTCGAAATAGAAAGGAAAAGGAGGTGGGATAGCTCTGTTAGTAAAGGATGAGATCAGTGCGTTAATGAGAAACGATATTGGCTCAAAAGAGCAAGCTGTTGAATCCAGTTTGGATGGAGATAAGGAATAATAAGAGGGGAAAAGTCGCTGGTGGGCAGAGTCTATAGATCCCCTAACAGTAGTTACTCTGTTGGACGGAGTATAAATCAAGAAATAATGGAGGCTTGTAATAAAGGAACGACAATAATCATGGGCGATTTTAAACTTCATATTGATTGGAGAAAGCAAATTGGCCAAGGTAGCCTTGAGGGAGAGTTCATAGAGTGTATCCGGGATAGTTTCCTTGAACAGTACGTTGCGGAACCAACCAGGGAGCAGGCTATCTTAGATCTAGTCCTGTGTAATGAGACAGGATTAAAAAATGATCTCCCAGTAAAGGATCCTCAAGGAATGAGTGACCATAACATGGTTGAATTTCAAATTCAGTTGGAGGGTGAGAAAGTTGGATCTCAAGCTAGGGTTCTAAGCTTAATTAAAAGGAGACTACAAAGGTATGAAGGCAGAGTTGGCTAAAGTGGACTGAGAAAATAGGTTAAAGGGTGGGACAGTTGATGAACAGTGGCAGACATTTAAGGAGATATTTCATAACTCTCAACAAAAATATATCCCAATGAGAAGGAAGGACTGTAAGAGAAGGGATAACCATCCGTGGGTAACTAAGGAAATAAAGGAGGGTATCAAATTGAAAACAACGGCATACAAAACTAGTGGGAGGCCAAAGGATTGGGAATCTTTTAAAAGCCAACAAAAAACGACTAAAAAAATAATGAAAGGGAAAATAGATTATGAAAGTAAATTAGCACAAAATATTAAAAAGTTAGTATAGATTGTGTAGTATAGTATAGTAAAGTGGCCAAAACTAGTGGGAGGACAGAAGATTGGGAAGCTTTTAAAAGCCAGCAAAGAATTACTTAAGAAAATGATTAAGGGAAGATACACTATGAAAGTAAACTAGCACAAAATATAAAAACAGATAGTTTTTACAGGTATATAAAAAAGGAAAAAAGAGTGGCTAAAGTAAATGTTGGTCCCTTAGAGGACGAGGACAGGGAATTAGTAATGGGGAACATGGAGAAGGCAGAAACTCTGAACAAATATTTTGTATCAGTCTTTACGGTAGAGGACACTAAAAATATCCTAACAGTGGATAGTCAAGGGCTGGGGGGGGTGGGGGGGGGGGAAAGAGAGACTTAATACAATCACTAAGGAGGTGGTACTCAGTAAGATAATGGGACTAAAGGCAGATAAATCACCTGGACCTGATGGCTTGCATCCTAGGGTCTTAAGAGAAGTAGCGACAGGGATAGTGGATGCATTGGTTGTAATTTACCAAAATTCCCTGGATTCTGAGGAGGTCCCAGCAGATTGGAAAACTGCAAATGTAACACCCCTATTTAAAAAAGGAGGCAGACAAAAAGCAGGAAACTATAGACCAGTTAGCCTAACATCTGTGGTTGGGAAAATGTTGGAGTCCATTATTAAAGAAGCAGTAGCAGGACATTTGGAAAAACATAATTCGGTCAGGCAGAGTCAGCATGGATTTATGAAGGGGAAGTCATGTTTAACAAATTTGCTGGAGTTCTTTGAGGATGTAATGAACAGGGTGGATAAAGGGGAACCAGTGGATGTGGTGTATTTGGACTTCCAGAAGGCATTCGATAAGGTGCCACATAAAAGGTTACTGCACAGGCTTCGGGGTAATATATTAGCATGGATAGAGGGTTGGCTAACAAACAGAAAACAGATAGTCGGGTTAAATGGGTAATTTTCTGGTTGGCAAACTACTGTTACTAATTAGTGGAGTGCCGCAGGGATCGGTGCTGGGGCCTCAACTATTTACAATCTATATTAATGATTTAGATGAAGGGACTGAGTGTAATGTAGCCAAGTTTGCTGATGATACAAAGATGGGTGGGAAAGCAAATTGTGAGGAGGACACAAAAAATCTGCAAAGGGATATAGACAGGCTAAGTGAGTGGGCAAAAAGTTGGCAGATGGAGTATAATTTGGGAAACTGTGAGGTTATCCACTTTGGCAGAAAGAATAGAAAAGCAAATTATTTTTTAAATGGAGAAAAATTACAAAATGCTGCAGTACAGAGGGACCTGGGGGTCCTTGTACATGAAACACAAAAAGTTAGTATGCAGGTACAGCAAGTAATCAGGAAGGCAAATGGAATATTGGCCTTTATTGCAAGGGGGAGAGAGTATAAAAGCAGAGAAGTCCTGCTACAACTGTACAGGGTATTGGTGAGGCCACACCTGGAGTACTGCGTACAGTTTTGGTCTCAGTATTTAAGGAAGAATATACTTGCATTGGAGGCAGTTCAGAGAAGGTTCACTGGTTGATTCCTGAGATGAGAGGATTGACTTATGAGGATAGGTTGAGTAGGTTGGGCCTATACTCATTAGAGTTCAGAAGAATGAGAGGTGATCTTATCGAAACATATATGATAATGAGGGGGCTTGACAAAGTGGATGCAGAGAAGATATTTCCACTCATAGGGGAAACTAAAACAAGGGGACATAGTCTCAGAATAAGAGTCTGCCCATTTAAAACTGAGATGAGGAGGAATTTCTTCTCTGAGGATTGTAAATCTGTGAATTCTCTGCCCCAGAGCTCTGTGGAGGCTAGGTCATTGAATATATTTAAGGCAGAGATACACGGATTTTTAAGCGATAAGGGAATAAAGGGTTATGGGGAGCGGACGGGGAAGTGGAGCTGAGCCCATGATCAGATCAGCCATGATCATATTGAATGGCGGAGCAGGCACGAGGGGCCGTATGGCCGACTCCTGCTCCTATTTCTTATGTTGTTATTGATAGTAATGGGAACTTGTACAAACGGTGCTGCCATTATTATCAATAAGAATACTCCATGTTGATTGGTGATCTCAGGTTGCACTTACACCTCGGCCTCGCACAGCAAGTATACATTCCTCCGGGACTACCAGCTACTTTCGTTAAAAATATTTTCGCAGGAAGCTCCGACCACAATTTTTGGGCCTATGAGCAGGGATAATGGGCAGCTACTCCAATTGACAGGATGTAACTGGGATCTGTGTTGAGGCCTCAACTATTTACAGTATTAACTAACGATGGGAAGAGAGCCAGATATCCAAGTTTACCGATGACACAAAGATAGGCGGCAGTGTAGGAAGCATAAAATGACAGATATTAATGGATCAAGTGAATGGACACAAATATGGCAAATGAATTTCAATATAAGCAAGTGTGAGGTCATCCACATTGGACCTAAAAAGGAGTGCTTTATGAATGGTGAAAAGCTAGAAACAGTGAAGGTCCAAAGAGACTTAGGTGTCCATTTACATCGATCATTAAAATGTCATGGACAGGTGCAGAAAATAGCCAAAAAGGCTAATAGAATGCTGGCCTTATTATCTAGAGGACTGGAATACAAGTTATGCTACAGCTATACAAAGGCCCAAGTTAGACCTGACCTGGAGTACTGTGAGCAGTTCTGGGCACCACACCATGGGAGGGGTACATTGGAGGGAGGGCTGGGTAGATTTACTAGAATGATTCTCGTATTCCAAGAAGTAAATTAAGAGAGATTACACAAACGAGGTTTGTATTCACTGGAATTTATAAGGCTAACGGGCGATTTGATCGAAGTTCTGGATATATTGGGGTCGAAGTTGAGCCCACCCCAAACGGTACGCAACTACCGTTTTAGAAAGTTTTTCTGGGGCGGAGATATCGGAGGAATTCAGCTCTTGCTCATTGTTTTCCCTCGGTGCAGTGTTGGAAGTGTCCTTGCGACAAGTCCGTCGCCCTGACCAGACATCAGTGCCGCGTTTTGCTGATGACATCATGGTGCTGGCGTGTCACAACGTCTCTCCCCATCAGTTAAAGGGGAAGGCCACTTGCAGCGGCAATCACTGGGCCACCAGGGAGGGTTTCGGCCAGGCCAGTGGCCCAGTACCCAGGAGGGGGTGCCAACGGCCTGGTGGCGATCCCAGCCAAACCCGTGGCCGTAATTGGTGGCCCGACCTGGCAGTCGACTGACAAAAAACAATTAACATGGCGTCGGCAGCAGCACCACCTCCCCTTTAAGGATAGCCACGCAGCCCAGGCACAGATCGGGCACAGACATCACAAGCTGGGAGTGGCACTGACAGGCGGGGCGGTGACTTCCCCGGGGCAATTCTGGGAAAGGGCCAGATTCCCCAGGGGGCAAATTTCGGGAAGGGGTCCCCGGCAGTCACGTGTGCTGCTGCGGCGGGAAAAGGGGTGGAGCAGACCCGGACACCACTCCAAGCCTGAGGAAGGGCAATTTATAAAACAGCGGCCCCTCTGCGGAGACTCGGCAGCCAGTGGCCTTATAGAAGGGGGCAATTTCAGCACCGTTTAGTCTAGGACAAGGGGACATAGTCTAAAAATTAGAGCCAGACCTTTCAGGAGCGAAGTTGGAAAACAAAAGTGGCAGAAGTTTGGAACTCTCTTCCGCAAACAACAGTTGATGCGGGGTAAGGAGTTCATTTTAAATCTGAGATTGATACATTTTTATTAACCAAAGGTATTAAAGGATTTGGGGCAAAGGCGGGTATATGGAGTTAGGTCACAATTCATCCACAAACTCATTGATTGCCCGTGCTGTACCTGCCCTGGGAGTGTTTGATGGGACAGTGTAGAGGGAATTTTACTCTGTATCTAACCTGTGCTGTACTGCCCTGGGAGTGTTTAATGGGACAGTGCGAGGGGAGCTTTACTCTGTATCTAACCCGTGCTGTACTTGCCCTGGAAGTGTTTGATGGGACAGTGTAGAGGGAATTTTACTCTGTATCTAACCCGTGCTGTACCTGCCCTGGGAGTGTTTGATGGGACAGTGTAGAGGGAGCTTTTCTTTGTATCTAGAAACATAGAAAATAGGTGCAGGAGCAGGCCATTCAATATGATCATGGCTGATCATTCAACCTCAGTACCCCACCCCTGCCTTCTCTCCATACCCTCTGATCCCTTTAGCTGTAAGGGCCACATCTAACTCCCTTTTGAATATATTTAGTGAATTGGCCTCAACTTTCTGTGGTAGAGAATTCCACAGGTTCACAATTCTCTGGGTGAAAAAGTTTCTCCTCATCTCGGTCCTATATATCTTACCCCTTATCCTTAGACTGTGTCCCCTGGTTCTGGACTTCCCAACATCGGGAACATTCTTCCTGCATCTAACCTGTCCCGTCCCGTCAGAATCTTATATGTTTCTATGAGATCCCCTCTCATCCTTCTAAATTCCAGTGAGTATAAGCCTAGCCGATCTAGTCTTTCCTCATATATCAGTCCTGCCATTCAGGGAATCAGTCTGGTGAACCTTCACTGCACTCCCTCAATAGCAAGCACGTCCTTCCTCAGATTAGGAGACCAAAACTGCATACGATACTCAAGGTGTGGTCTCACCAAGGCCCTGTACAACTGCTGTAAGACCTCCCTGCTCCTATACTCAAATCCCCTCGCTATGAAGACCAGCATGCCATTTGCTTTCTTTTCTGCCTGCTGTACCTGCATGTCTACCTTCAATGACTAATGTACCATGACATCCAGGTCTCGTTGCACCTCCCCTTTTACTAATCTGTCACCATTCAGATAATTGCCTTCCTGTTTTTGCCATCAAAGTGGATAACCTCAAATTTATCCACATTATACTGCGTTTGCCCATTCACCTAACCTGTCCAAGTCACCCTGCAGCCTCTTAGCGTCCTCCTCACAGCTCACACCGCCACCCAGCTTAGTGTCATCTGCAAACTTGGAGATATTACATTCAATTCCTTCGTCTAAATTATTAATGTATATTCTAAATAGCTGAGGTCCCAGCACTGAGCCCTGCGGCACTCCACTAGTCACTGCCTGCCATTCTGAAAAGGACCCGTTTATTCCCACTCTTTGCTTCCTGTCTGCCAACCATTTCTCTATCCACATCAATACATTACCCCCAATACTATGTGCCTTAATTTTGCACACTAATCTCTTGTGTGGGACCTTGTCAAAAGCCTTTTGAAACTCGACATAGACCAAATCCACTCTACTAGTTACATCCTCAAAAAACTCAACTTGTCAAGCATGATTTCCCTTTTATAAATCCATACTACTTGGACCGATTCTGTCACTGCTTTCCAAATGTGCTGCTATTTCATCCTTAATAATTGATTCCAGCATTTTCCCCGCCACTGATGTCAGGCTAACCAGTCTATAATTCCCTGTTTTCTCTCTCCCTCCTTTTGTAAAAAGTGGGGTTACATTAGCTACCCTCCAATCCTTAGGAACTGATTCAGAATCCATGGAATGCTGGAAAGTGACCACCAATGCATCCACTATTTCTTGGGCCACTTCCTTAAGTACTCTGGGATGCAGGCTATCAGGCCCTGGGGCTTTATCGGCCTTCAGTCCCTTCAATTTCCCTAACACCATTTCCTGACTAATAAGGATTTCCCTCAGTTCGCCCTTCTCACTAGACCCTCGGTCCCCTAGTATTTTCTGGAGGTTATTCGTGTCTTCCTTAGTGAAGACAGAACCAAAGTATTTGTTCAATTGGTCTGACATTTCCTTGTTCCCCATTATGCATTCACCTGATTCTGACTGCAAAGAACCTACATTAGTCTTCACTAATCTTTTTCTCTTCACATATGTATAGAAGCTTTTGCAGTCAGTTTTTGTTTCCTGCAAGCTTACTCTCATACTCTATTTTACCTCTCCTAATTAAACCCTTAGTCTTCCTCTGCTGAATTCTAAATATCTCCCAGTCCTCAGGTTTGCTGCTTTTTCTAGCCAATTTATATGCCTCTTCCTTGGATTTAACACTTTCTCTAATTTCCCTTGTTAGCCACCTTCCCCATTTTTATTTTTACGCCACACAGGGATGTACTTCTCTATCTCCCTACATAGATTCCCATCCCCCTGCCATATTAGTTTAACTCCTCCCAACAGCACTAGCAAACACTCCCCCTAGGACATTGGTTCCGGTCCTGCCCAGGTGAGCTGAGCTATCCTGCGATTCCTGCTCTGACTAGCACATGGCACTGGTAGCAATCCTGAGATTACTACATTTGAGGTCCTACTTTTTAATTTAACTCCTAGCCTCCTAAATTCAGCTTGTAGAACCTCATCCCATTTTTTTACCTCTACTGTTGGTACCTATATGCACCACGACAGCTAGCTGTTCACCCTCCCCCTCCAGAATGCGCTGCAGCCTCTCCAAGACATCCTTGACCTTTGCACCAGGGAAGCAACATACCATCCTGGAGTCTCGTTTGCGGCCGCAGAAACACCCATCTATTCCCCTTACAATAGAATCCCCTATCACTATAGCTCTCCCTCATTTTCCTGCCCTCCTGTGCAGCAGAGCTACCCCTGGTGCTATGGACTTGGCGGCTGCTGCTGCCTTCCCCTGATGAGCCACCTCCCTCAATAGTACGCAAAACGGTGTGTCTGTTTTGGGGGGAGATGATCGCAGGGGACCCCTGCACTACCTGCCTTCCCTTGCTCTTCCTGATGGTCACCCATTCCCTATCTGGCTGTGCAACCTTTACCTGCGGTGTGACCAACTCAATAAACGTGCTATTCACGACATCCTCAGCATCGCGGATGCTCCAGAGTGAATCCATCCGCAGCTCCAGTGCCGCAATGCGGTCTGTCAGGAGCTGCAGCTGGGTACACTTCTCGCACACGTAGTAGTCAGGGACACTGGTAGTATCCCTGATTTCCCACATAGAACAGGAGGAGCATGACATGAGTCTGGGCTCTCCTGCCATGACTTAAACCTTAGATTAACTTAATTTGTAACAATGCCAAAGGTTCTTTACTGCTAAGAAAAATAAAAAATCAAATACTCACCAACCAGCCAATCACTTACCCGCTTGGCTGTGATGTCCCACTTCGATTTCTTCTTACTTCTTTGTTAACCTTCTGCCCCTGCACCAGCGAGCCTCCTCCGACTCTGGGGCCTTTACTGCCCGAACTCCCGCTCCTAACCCCGTGCTGTATCTGTCCTGTGTTTGATGGGACAGTGTAGAGGAAGCTTTACTCTGTATCTAACCCGTGCTATACTGCCCTGGGAGAGCAGAGATTAGAGAGACGGGTTCTCCAGAACTGATATATCTCACTTTGACAAATTGAAATGTTCTGACCCTCGTCCTCGATGTGTGATTGGGGAGCTGATCTCTCAGCGGGTTGGGGGAGTGCAAGAGTTCCAGTTACCCTGGGCCCTGCTCTTTTAAGGTGTACAGAATTGTAACAAAGCCTCCTGTCTCACTCCCGCCATCCTATTGCAGGGAATCTACAGCTGTTTCAGTGGTGTGCAGGAGATCTCCAGCCCACTTCACGTAGCATCACCCGTTGTCTCCTCGAGCTTTTCTCAAGCCAACATGTTGAAGATGCTGCAGGCGGCCAAAGAATTGGTCTCATCCACAAATGTGGAAAGTTCCTTGGAGAACGCCACCCAGACAATCGAACATTGGACACGTGCAGGTGACACCATCACAAGTGGTTTTCCTAAAGCAGCAAAGCAGCACATGGAAAGACCATGCCCCCCGGAGAGCAGACACCTTCCAGCAATAATATCTCCAGCGCACTCTGCAACTGTTCCAGCATTCCCACGAACGGAGGCAAGATGGTCAGATCGGCCAATCATTAAATACAAGAGCAGATCAGTTGGCAAATATCTATCTCCAGTGATACACAACCCCCATCCTATTGCCCCAGCTGAGCACCCTGTGCTGCAACACAGCAGGGCGACTGATGTGGGCAATGATCTCAAGGCTCCTCGCATTCCATTTATCAGCAATGATGACTTACACCATCAGGATATTTACAACAGGAAATATTTCATAAGTGGACTGCCCTTGCCGTGTCGGCACCTGTCGGGTTTCTCGGTGGGCAGTGCTGGCTCTAACACTGGCACAGAGACGCTGACTACAATGAAATCTTGTATTGGAATAAATGAGAAGTGGCTTGTGGGAAATGTGCTCCCCGCAGTGTCCTATCCCAACCAGAGAAACTGTCGTTCCTGCATCAGCTTTCATTCTGGGACACAGGCCGAAGAATTGCCCTTACTGATCAGACAATCTTCATACATCAGAGCAACAAGGGATCAGGAGGGAAACTCAAGATTCCGAGACAGATCAGCAAACTTGGAAAAGCCAGCAGCACGAGGAGAAATTGCTAATTTATCCCCCAGTCTAAACAGTGAGATCCTGGAACCGACAGCAAACACTGCCAAGCACTCTTCAGATCAAAGGGAAGGGTTCCCTGGCTATAAGGCCCACATAGACTCTCGGTCACCGAGCAGACTCAAGTATTCTCAGTCTGCCAAGCTTCCCTCTTACAGAGAGGCCTGCCTGCAAAGCTCGGCAGCCCTGACACATCCCCCCATGGCCCTGCACCGACACTCATGGCTCAATTCCTGTCCAAGCCCCTCCGTCTACATCTGGCATCGTCGAGTGGGTGCCCAGCGCTTCAACTGGTTGGCCAGGCCTGGGCACCCGCCCTGGGACAAACGCATTAGGACTTCAGCCCTGGACAGTACTTTGAGAGAGCCCACACCTGGCAGGGGTAGGATGATCCATCAGAAGATGAGAGGCACGGTAAACCATCAGCTGGAGTCGGGAAGTGCAAGAGAGAGTTCCTCTTATTTGCGAAAATCGTGTGTAAGGGTTTCCAGCCTGGAATCCGAGGTATAGATTCAGTAAAATTTAAAGAATTAAACCCCTGCAGTGGAATTGTTTCTTTCATTCTGATCCCCTTCGCGGTTCAATTACTTGCAATGTTTTTTGGCTGTGCCTGTTCTCCCTAGCAGAGCCCAGAGACGGATTATCTGGCTTACAGTAACTTGTCCCCAACACCTGGGCTATTTACCCATATTGCCACGTGGGGAACAAGATGGCCTCAGTGAGTAAGCACAGTGCTGGGGGCAAACGAATAGGAATTAGGTTGAGAGCAGAGTGAAGGGATCCACTGGACTCAGGGCTATGGTTCAATGTTCCACATCACAGGGAGATCTGAGAGTGAATTACAACAGTGACTACACTCCAAAAATACTTAATTGCCTGAAAAGCGCTTTGAAATGTCCAGTGGTCATGAAAGGCGCTATATAAATGCAAGTCATTCTTTTCTCTTTTACAGAGATATCGCAGAGTGAGTTAGAGAAAACCAGGACATGGGAGATCACAGTAACCAATACACAGAATCATAGAAATTTACAGCACGGAAGGAGGCCATTTCACCCCATCGTGTCCACGTCGGCCGACAAGAGGCTATCCAGTCTAACCCCACTTTCCAGCTCTAGGTCCATAGCCCTGTGGGTTACGACATTGCAGGTGCACATCCAAGTACTCTTTAAATGTGGTGAGGGTTTCTGCCTCTACCACCCTTTCAGGCAGTGAGTTACAGATCCCCACAACTCTCAGCGTTTTGGATCCAACTTGTCACTTTGCCCTGGATTCAATGGGCTTTTACTTTCGTGACCGGTCCGCCATGTTGGACCTTATCAAAAGCCTTGCTAAAATCCATATACTCTATATCGTACGCACTACCCTCATTGACCCTCCTCGAAAACTTCAATCAAATTAGTCAGGCACAGCCTTCCTTTAACAAATCCGTGCTGACTGTCCTTCATTAATCCAGGTCTTTCTAAATATAGATTTATCCTGTCCTTCAGGATTTTTCCCAATAATTTTCCTACCAGAGATTAGGCTGACTGGCTTGTAATTACTCGGTCTATCCCTTTCTCCCTTCTTAAACAGAAGTACCACATTAGCAGTCCTCCAGCTTCAGGTGTGGTGCCAGAGAGGATCGGAAAATGATGGTCAAAGCCTCTTTTTTTTTTTGCTTAACAGCCTGGGATACATTTCATCCAGGCCTGGGGACTTATCCACTTTCAAAGCTGCTAAACCCCTTAATACCGCCTCTCTCACTAAGCTTATTTCATCTAATATTTCACACTCCTCCTCGATAAGTGTCTGCATCATCCCTCTCTTGTGAAATAACCACATCTTCCGCCTCCACACACCGATTACGCTCATGGTCTCTGATAGGCCCTACCCTTTCTTTAGTTATCCTCTTGCTCTTAATATATTTATAAAACATCTTTGGGTTTTCTTTGATTTTACTTGCCAATAATTTTTCAGGCTCTCTCCTTGCTTTCCTAATATCCTTTTTAATTTCACCCCGGACTTTCTATACACCTCTAGAGTTTCTGCAGTATTTAGCCCTCGCTATCGGTCATAAACCTCCCTTTTTTTCTTTATCCCACCCTGTAAGTCCCTCGACATCCAGGGGGTGCTAGATTTGTCAGTCCCACCCTTTTTCTTTAAGGGCACATATTTAGTCTGAACCCTACGGATCTCCTCCTTGAATGCCTCCCACTGCTCTGACACTGATTTACCTTCAAGTAGCTGTTTCCAGTCCACTGTGGCCAAATCACTTCTCAGCTTAGCAAAGTTGGCTTTTTCCCAATTTAGAACTTTTATTCCTGGTCTATCCTTGTCCTTTTCCAGAACTACCTTAAATCTAACTGAATTATGATCACTAGCACCTAAATGCTCTCCCACTTACACCCCTTCCACCTGCCCAGCTTAATTCTCTAAAACAAAATCCAGAACCGCCCCTCCCGTGTTGGGCTTGCTACATTCTGGCTAAAAAAGTTCTCTTGAATGCATTTTTGAAATTCTGGACCCTCTAGACCCTTCACACTAATTTTGTCCTAGTTAATATTAGGATAGTTGAAATCCCCTCCTATTACTGCTCTATAGTTTTAGCACTTCTCAGAAATTTGCCTACATATTTGCTCTTCTATCTCCCTTTCACTGTTTGGGGGTCTATAGTACACGCCCAGCAGTGTGATCGCCCATTTTTTGTTTTTCAGTTCAACCCATTTGGCGATTCCTGTAACATATCATCCCTCCTCACAGCTGTAATAGTTTCTTTAATCAATACCGCGAACCACCCCCCTCCCTTTTTACCTCCCTCTCTATCCCATCTAAAAATCCTGTAACCAGGAATGTTAACCTGCCATACCTGCCCCTCTTTTAGCCATGTCTCTGTATTAGTTGTAATATACTCCCAAGTGTCTACCTCTGCTCTGAGCTCATCTGCCTTATTCGCTATACTCCTTGCATTGAAGTATAAACCATTTAGTACAGCCAGACCTCCTTGTTGACTACTTTCTAGCCCTTGTTTCCTGTGTCTTTCAAATTCACTTTCTACATTCTTGCTTTCCAATTCCAGCTTTACTTCTCGCCCTACTGAATCTATCCCCCTGCCAAGGTAGTTTAAACTCACCCCAACAGCATTAGCAACCCTCCACTCCCGCAGATATTTGCCCTGGCTCTTTGTTCTGGTTACTGTGATCTCCCATGTCCTGTGAGGATATTGGTTTCGGCTCGAGGGACAGGTCCCACCTCCCCCAGAAACGGTCCCAATGCCTCATGAATCTAAAGCCCTCCCTCTTGCACTCTCTCCAGCCACGCATCCATCTGCTCTATCCTCCTATTTCTGTACTCACTAGCTCGTGGCACCGCGAGTAATCCAGAGATTACGACCTTGAGGATCTGCTTTTTAATCTCTTTCCAGCTCCCTAATATCTGCCTGTAGGACTTCATACCTTTTTCTGGTGTTCACCCTCTGCCCCCAGAATGCCCTGCAGCTGCTCGGTGACATCCTTGACCCTGGCACCAGGGAGGCAACATACCATCCTGGAGTCACGTCTGCAGCCGCAGAAACACCTGTCTGTTCCCATGACTATTGAATCCCCTACCACTATTGCTCTTCCACTCTTCTCATCCCTGCCTGTGCAGCTAAGGCACCCGTGAACTTGGCTGAGGTCCTCCCCTTCTGTCTTGCGGTCACCCACTTCCTCTGCCTGCACACTCTTAAACTGTAGGGTGGCCACCTTCTAAAATGTGCCGTGAGAAGCGTCCAGGACTTCCCATATAGCACAGGATGTGCACCCCATGGGACTGAGCTGCACTGCCATGCCTCTATTTAATAAACTATGAATGAACTTAACAGAAATGTGTATTGGTTACTGTGATCTCCCATATATTGGTTACTGTGATTTGTGGTCAGGTGGGCAGAACAGTGGCAAATGGAATTCAATCCGGAGAAATGTGAGGTAATGCATTTGGTGAGGGCTAACAAGGCAAGGGAATACACATTAAATGGTAGGACACTGAGAAGTGTAGAGGAACAAAGGGACCTTGGAGTGCAGGTCCACAGATCCCTGAAGGTAACAGGCCAGGTAGATAAGGTGGTTAAGGCGGCATATGGAATGCTTGCCTTTATTAGCTGAGGCATAGAATATAAGAACAGGGAGGTTATGTTTGAACTGTATAAAACACTGGTTAGGCCGCAGCTGGAGTACTGCGTGCAGTTCTGGTCACCGCATTACAGGAAGGATGTGATTGCACTGGAGAGGGTACAGAGGAGATTTACGAGGATATTGCCGGGACTGGAGAACCTTAGCTACGAGGACAGATTGGATAGGCTGGGTTTGTTTTCCTGGGAACATAGGAGGGGAGACCTCATTGAGGTGTATAAAATTATGAGGGGCCTAGATATAGTAGATAGATAGGGCCTATTTCCCTTCACAGAGGGGTCAACAACCATAAATTTAAAGTAATTGGTAGAAGGTTTAGAGGGGATTTGAGGGGATATTTCTTCACCCAGAGGGTGGTGGGGGTCTAGAACTCACTGCCTGAAAGGGTGGTAATGAGTTCCAGACCCCCACATTTAAAAAGTACTTGGATGTGCACATGAAGTGCTGTAACCTACAGGGCTACGGACCAAGAGCTGGAAAGTGGGATTAGGCTGGATAGCTCTCTGCCGGCTGGCGTGGACACGATGGGCTGAAATGGCCTTCCGTGCTGTAAACCTCTGATTCTACAATACTGGGTCATATTCTCACCATCGGGGCAAGTTCTGGTTAATCCAAATGGTAATTGCTTTTTGAGTGCATCCAGCAGCTCTCCCGTTGTACTGTGTGTCCTCGGCCAGTGAACTCCACACGTCACTGACATACTTATCCACAGGGACGGGGTAGGTGAGGAGACAGGGCACAACTGTTGCTGTGTTGAGGCCAGCATGGTGACATGACACAGAACCAAAAGTTTCACACCTCCTCATAAGGAACTGACGACAATTGAACCCTCAACACGTCTAGTATCTCCGAGACCTGGTTCCAAAGTTCACTGCCTTGTCTTTTAATGCATGAGCACAGTGGTCCCCATTGGAACCGCGGGGGTGTCGGTCGGTCAGCCCTCTGAAGACCATGACGAACAAGTTGCCCAGCTGGTCATGGGGCAAACAAGGCAAGGGCGGTGATGACATTATTCCCAGTTATTCAGCGCCCTGCTCGTTCACTGCAACTCTTGAGTCAATGTTTCTTGGTTCAATGGCTTTGCTCCTGATGATAAATCGAACCAGAGACAATTCTCAGCTCAGTTTCACACACCGAGATGCAGAGATGTGTGGCGGATCTGTGTGAGACATTAAAGGACCTACTAGCTTGGACAAATAATAAAGAGGTCGTGATTTCCATGGCAAACAGTGGAGGATAGGACCAGAGGAAGAATTTCGGCATATTGGACAAGGGGGTTGTGTCGTTGGCCAGAGCAATGGTGCAATATGCTGCATCAGCCTGGCACTGTGGATCAGCTGGCAGCTTAGACCCTTCCTGTCCAACACTCTCAGGCACTCACCATGGTGAGCTATACAAATCTCCACTGGTTTCCCAGCTCACAGACACTCCAGTGAGCAGATTGCTGAAGTGTTTGCTTGACACTTGGCCAGTTAGAGGGCGAGAAACTTGGGTCTGATACTAGGGTCTTAAACCTAAAAGGCAATTAACAAGGTATGAAGACAGAAGGGTAGTGGTTGATGGATGTTTTCGTGATTGGAAGGCTGTTTCCAGTGGGGTTCCGCAGGGCTCAGTGCTGGGTTCCTTGCTTTTTGTGGTATATATCAATGACTTGAATGTTGGGGGTATGATTAAGAAGTTTACAAATGACATTAAAATAGGCTGTGCATTTGATAAAGAAGAAGAAAGCTGCAGACTGCAGGAAGATATAGAAACATGGAAATTTACAGCGCAGAAGGAGGCCATTTCGGCCCTCGTGTCCACGCCGGCCGACAAAGAGCTGCACGACCCTCGGTCAGCAGCCCTGAAGGTTACATATAAACCTATTAACTATGAACAATGGCGGAAAGGTAAAGAGCACCCAGCCCAACCAGTCCGCCCCACACAACTGCGACACCCCTTACATAGAAACATAGAAAATAGGTGGAGTAGGCCATTCGGCCCTTCGAGCCTGCACCGCCATTCAATAAGATCATGGCTGATCGTTCCTTCAGTACCCCTTTCCTGCTTTCTCTCCATACCCCTTGATCCCTTTAGCCGTAAGGGCCATATCTCACACTCTCTTGAAATATATCCAATAAACTGGCATCAACAACTCTCTGCGGCAGGGAATTCCACAGGTTAACAACTCTCCTGAGTGAAGAAGTTTCTCCTCATCTCAGTCCTAAATGGCCTGCCCCCTTATCCTAAGACTGTATTTCCTGGTTCTGGACTTCCCCAACATCGGGAACATTCTTCCTGCATCTAACCTGTCCAGTCCTGTCAGAATCTTGTATGTTTCTATGAGATCCCCTCTCATCCTTCTAAACTCCAGTGAATAAAGGCCCAGTTGCTCCAGTCTCTCCTCATATGTCAGTCCTGCCATCGCTGGAATCAGTCTGGTGAACCTTCGCTGCACTCCCTCAATAGCAAGAACGTCCTTCCTCAGATTAGGAGACCAAAACTGAACACAAATATTCCAGATGAGGCCTCACCAAGGCCCTGTACAACTGCAGTAAGACCTCCCTGCTCTTATACTCAAATCCCCTAGCTATGAAGACCAACATACCATTTGCCTTCTTCACCGCCTGCTGTACCTGCATGCCAACTTTCAGTGACTGATGTACCATGACACCCAGGTCTCGTTGCACCTCCCCTTTTCCTAATCTGCCGCCATTCAGATAATATTCTGTCTTCGTGTTTTTGCTGAACGCCACAAGTGTGAAGAGGTCAGGCACAGGCAGCGGAAGGAGCGTGCAGAAAATCAGTCCCACCCCCTTCCCCGATGAATGTCTGTCCCACTGTGACAGGGTCTGTGGCTCTCGCATTGGACTGTTCAGCCATCAAAGGACTCACTTTAGGAGTGGAAGCAAGTCTTCCCCGATTCTGAGGGACTGCCTATGATGATGGCCCACCTGACCAGTAGATTGATATCTTCCTGAAGTCCATGACTTTCCTCTTCATTATCAACCACACAGCCAATTTTAGTGTCATCTGCAAACTTCTTAATCATATCCCCTATATTCAAATCTGGATCATTGATGTATGCCAAGGGACCCAGTGCTGAGCCCTGCGGAACCCCACTGGAAACATCCTTCCAGTCAAAAAAACATCCAGCAACCATTACCCTTTGCTTCCTACTTCGAAGCCAATTTTGGATCTAACTTGCCACTTTGCCCTGGATCCCATGGGCTTTAACCTTTGTGGGATGCCATGTGGGACCTTATCAAAAGCTTTGCTAAAGTCTATTGTATGCATGACTATCATCGACCCTCCTGGTTACCCCCTTGAAAAATTCAATGTTAGTCAAACACGATCTTCCCTTAACAAATCCGTGCTGACTGTCCCCAATTAATCCTTGTCTTTCCAAATCCAGTCTTGCAGGATTTTTTCCAATAATTTTCCCACCACTGAGATTAGGCTGACAGGCCTGTAATTACTCGGCCTATCCCTTTCTCCCTTCTTAAACAAGAGTACCACATTAGCAGTCGTCTGGCACCATGCCCAAATCCAAAGAGGACTGGAAAATGATGGTCAAGGCCTCTGCTATTTCCTCTCTTGCTTCGCTTAACAGCCTGGGATGTATTTCATCCGGGCCTGGGGACTTATCTACTTTCAAAGCTGCTAAACCCCTTACTACCTCCTCTCTCACTATGTTTATTTCATCCACAATTTCACACTCCTCCTCGATAGCAGTATCTGCATTACCCCTTTCCTTTGTGAAAACAGCCACAAAGTATTCATTAAGAACCGTACCAACATTTTCCACCTCCACACAAAGATTAGCCTCATGGTCTCCATTAGGCCTTACCCTTTCTTTAGTTATCCTCTTGTTCTTAATATATTTATAGAACATCTTTAGATTTTCCTCAATTTTTCTTGCCAAGAATTTTTCATGCTCTCGCTTAGCATTCCTCATATCCTTTTTAATTTTACCTCTGAACTTTATATTCCTCCAAAGATATTACAGTATTTAGCCGTCGGTATATGGCATAAGCTTCCCTTTTTTCTTTATCCTCCCCTGTAAGTTTCTAGACATCCAGGGAGCTCTAGAACTGTTATTCCCAGCCTTTTTCTTTAAGGGCATGTTTGGCCTGAGCCTTCCAGATCTCCTCCCTGAATGCTTCCCACTGTTCCGACACTGATTGACCGACAAGTAGCTGTTTCCAGTCCACTGTGGCCAAATCACTTCTCAACTTAGCTTTTCCCCAATTTGGGACTTTTATTCCTGGTCTATCCTTGGCCTTATCCTAAACTTACTTGAATCTGACTGAATTATGGTCACCGGTATCCCCCACTGATACCCCTTCCACCTGCCCAGCTTCATTCCCCAAAACTAAATCCAAAACCGCACCCCCCTCGTGTTGAGCTGGTTACATACTGACTAGAAATGTTCTCTTGCATTTTAAGAATTCTGCACCCTCTATACCCTTCCCACTATATTTGTCCCAAATAATATTAGGATAATTAAAATCCCCTACTATTTGCCCTATGGTTTTTGGACTTCATTGGACATTATGCATTATTCTAGCTCTGGTGTAGCAGTTTGTGTCCTGAACGCTTACTTTGGCTGAGTAGCTCTCAAGAATGCGAGTATCAAAGAACATAAGAATTAGGATCAGGTGTAGGCCACTCAGCCCCTGGAGCCTGCTCAATGAGATCTTGGCTCATCTTCTTCCTCAACTCCCCATATCCCTTGATTCCCATACTATCCAAAAATCTATCAATCTCCATCTTGAATATAATCAAAGGCCGAGCCTCCACAGCCCTCTGGGGCAGAGAATTCCAGAGAGTCACCGCTCTCTGAGTGAAGAAGTTTCTCCTCATTTCAATCCCAAATGGCTGACCCCTTATCCTGAGACTGTGACCTCTGGCTCCAGACTCCCCAGCCAGAGGAAACATCCACCCACATTACAATAGTGACTACACTACAAAAGTATTGCATTAGCTGGAAACACGTTGAGACATCTGGGGCCATGAAAGGTGCTATATAAGTCTTTCTTTTTCCCTGCATCTACACTGTAAAAATGTTGTATGTTTCAATGACATCACCTCTCATTCTTCTAAACTCGAGAGAATATAGGCCTAGTCTACTCAATCTCTCCTCATAGGACAATCCCCCCATCCCAGGAATCGGTCTGGTAAACCTTTGACGCACCCCCTCTATGGCCAGTATATCCTTCCTTAGGTAAGACCACCAAAACTGTACACAATACTCCAGGTGCGGTCTCACCAAGGCCCAATATAATTGCAATAAGATGTCTTATACTCAATCCTCTTGTAATAACCATGCACTTTCTTAATTGCTTGCTGTACCTGCATGTTAACTTTTAGTGATTGGTGTACAAGGGCACCCAGGTCCCTCTGAACACCAACATTTCCCAAACCTTCACCATTTAAAAAATATTCTGCTTTTCTATTTTTCCTACCAAAGTGGATAACTCACATTTCTCCACATTATATTCCATTTGCCATGTTCTTGCCCACTCACTCAGCCTGTCTATAGCCCCTTGAAGTCTCTCTGCATCCTCCTCACAACTTACATTCCCACCTCATCATCGGCGGTCCCTCGTATCGAGGATGACTTGCTTCCACGCCAAAAAGGGATGACTTCACAGGTGTTTCAATGAAGGACCTAATATTCCAGGTCCCGAACTACATGTTGAAAGGTGGAAGATGCCTCTGCGGGACTTTTTTAACATGGGATGGCCGTTGCACATCAGCCACCACATGGACTTGACAGAGCTAGGTCTTGGTCCAGTGGCAAGGATTAACCAGGACGACTGGAGACCTGCTCTGCTGCACGGCCCTAGTGTGCACACATCGCAGTGTGGGCTGGCCCGTGCTGTCCCTGGACCCTCACCTCTTCTGGGCCCCGATTATGTTGCTCTACAATTTCTCGCCGCTCCTTTGCCCCAATGTATCATCAGCAAATTTGGATATATTACATTTGGTCCCCTCATCAAAATCATGGATATAGCTTGTGAATAGCTGGGGCCCAAGCACCAATCCTGCGGTACCCCACTAGTTACAGCCTGCTAATCCGAAAATGACCCGTTTATTCCTACTCTATTTTATGTCCGTGAACCAATCCTCAATCCATGCTAGTATATTACCCCAAATCTGGTTAATAACCTCTAGTGTGGCACCTTATCGAATGCCTTCTGAAAATCCAAATACACAACCACTGGTGCTCTTTTATCTATTCTACTAGTTACAATCTTAAAAAACGAACAAGATTTGTCAAACAAGATTTCCTTTTCATAAATCTGTGTTGACTCTGCCCAATCCTATTATGTTTTAAGTGCCCTGTTACCACATCCTTAATAATAGATTCCAACATTTTCCCTACTACTGATGTCAGGCTAATTGGTCTGTAGTTTCCCCTTTTCTCTCTCCCTCCTTTCTTAAATAGCGGGGTTACATTAGCTACCTTCCAATTTGCGGGAACCGTTTTAGAATCTGGAGTTTTGGAAAATGACAACCAATGCATCCACTATCTCTATAGCCACCTCTTTCAAAATCCTAGGATGTAGGCCATCAGGTCCAGGGGATTTATCGGCTTTCAGTCCCATTAATTTCTCCAGCACTATTTTATTATTACTAATTTCTTTCATTTCCTCATTCTCGCCAGACCCTTGGTTTTCCACTAGTTCTGGGAGGTTTTTTTGTGTCTTCTTCCGTGAAGACCGACACAAATTTGTTTAATTTCCCTGCCATTTCCTTGTTCCCCAGTATTATTTCTTCTGTCTCAGCCTGTAAGGGACCATATTTACTTTCACTAATCTTTTCCTTTTTACATACCTATAGAAGCTTTTACATTGTTTTTATGTCTCTTGCTAGTTTACTCTCATATTCTATTTTCCCTTTCTTTATCAATTTCTTGGTCCTCCTTTGCTGAATTCTAAAATCCTCAATCCCCAGGTTTACTGCTATTTTTGGCAACATTATAAGCCTTTTCCTTTGATCTAATACTATCTTTAACTTCTCGTTAGCCACGGTTGGACCACTTTTCCTGAGCGGTTTTTGTGCCTTAAAGGAATGCATGTTTGTTGTAAATGTTGTATTAATTCTTTAAATGCTTGTCATTGCTTGTCTACCGTCATACCTTCAATGTAGTTTCCCAATCTACTGTAGCCAACTCACCTCTCAAACCTATGTAATTTGCTTTGTTTAGATTTAAGACCCTAGTTTCGGATTGAACTAAATCACGTTCAAACTCGATATAAAATTCTATCATACTATGGTCATTCCTTCCTAAAGGCCCCTTTACTACAAAGTTATTAATTAACCCTTTCTCGTGGCACAATAATAGATGTAAAATAGCCTGTTCCCTAGATGGTTCCTCAACATACTGATCTAGAAAACCATCTTGTATACATTCCATGAATTCGTCCTCCACACTATTACTGCAAATTTGGTTTGCCCAGTGTATATGTCGATTAAAGTCCCCCATGATTACTGTATTACCCTTGTTACATGCACCTCTAATTGCCTGATTTATACTCTGCCCTACATTACGACTGTTTGGGGGCCTATAAACAATGCTCATCAATGTCTGCTGCCTCTTGCTGTTTCTTAGCTCCAAACTGATTCAACTTCTTGATTTTCCAAGCTCCTTTTTCTACTTTCTTTATCCTATCCTTTATCAGGGCTACCCCTCTTCCTTTTCCATTTTGCCCATCTCTTCTAAAAGTTAAGTATCCTGGAATATTTAGTTCCCAATCTTGGTCACTTTGCAACCACATCTCCGTAATAGCTATTAAATCAAACCTATTCATTTCTATCTGCGCTATAAATTCATCTATTTTTTTTTTAGAATGCTTTGCGCATTCAGATATAGCGCCTTTAGCTTTGACTTTTTTCTATTTGTCCCTGATGTCACCTTAGTCACTGATGTCCTATGACCTTTGTTACTCTCGCTGTCCCTTCCTGACCAACTCGCCTTATTTTTACCAAAAACTCTGCTCTGCTCTAGAGCCCTGACATATCTCTTGCTGCTTTTAAATTTATTTTCCTCAAACCACTTCCCCTGCCCCTTCATTAGTTTAAAGCCCTGTCTACTGCCCTAGTTATTCGATTCGTCAGGACACTGGTTCCAGCCCGGTTTAAGTGGAGCCAGTCCCAATGGAACAACCCCCTTTTTCCCCCGGTACTGGTGCCAGTGCCCCATGAAGCAAAACCTCTGCCTCCCACACCACTATCTGAGCCGCGCATTTAACTCTTTAATCTGCTTGTCCCTATACCAATTGGCACGTGGCTCAGGTAACAATCCAGAGATTATTGCCTTTGAAATTCTTTTTAATTTGGGCCCCAACTCCTCAAACTCTTTCAGCAGAACCTCATTCCTAGTTCTACCTATGTCGTTGGTTCCTACGTGGACCACGACAACTGGATCCTGCCCCTCCCACTCCAAGTTCTTCTCCAGCCACGAGGAGATATCTTTAACCCTGACAGGCAACACAACCTTCAGAACTCCCGGTCGCGGCTGCAGAGAACTGTATCTATCCCTCTGACTGTCTGTCCCCTACCACAGCTACATTCCCTTTCACTCCTGTACTTGAATGGCCTCCTGCATCATGGTGCCATGGTTAACCTGTTCATCCATCCTGCAGGCCTTTCCCTCATCCACACAGGCAGTAAAAACCTCATAGCTGTTGGATAAAAGCAAAGGCTGGGGTTCCTTCAGCACTGCACCTGGGGTCCCCTTACCTGTCTGAGTTGCAGTTGCACCCACCTGTCCCTGACCACTACCTAACTTAAGGGGTGTGACTGCTCCTGTTTGAAAGTGTCCAGGGTGCTCTTCCCCTTCCTGATGCATCGCAATGTCTGCTATCGATGAGCTGAAGTTCCTCGAGCTGCAGACACTGCAGATGTGGTTGCTCGGGATCGTGACGCTCTCTGCCAACTCCCACATGATGCAGTTACCACACACCTGCCCTGCCCTCTCTGACCTGGTTTTATTTGTTAATTCATTAGTTAAAGTTTTTATTCAATCAGTTTTTAATATTGTTTTATTATTTCATCTGTTCTAAGTTATTAATTTAATAAGTACCAGCAAGTTACAGTTTCTCAGCTCGTAATTTAAAACCCTTCCCTAACTTAGAGCAAATAAAAGCTGTAATACTCACCAACCAATCGCCGACGTGCTCTCTCCTGTGATGTCATGCCTTTATTTATTTATTTTCCGCCGCGCTCTTTACGGAGCATATCAAAATGTGATGTTGGTAAACCTTACTTGGTTATTCTGTGGCCATCCAATCATGTTGGGTGTATGGGTCTCCGGGTCTCCAAGCAACCAACTTTTTATGGAGGGGAGGGTCAGGTCTTGACCTGGACGTTGCAGCCACAGGAAACTTTCAGTGTTGTTTCTAAGCTGTCTTTGTTCCCAAGCACTGAGATACAGAGACAAAGATTCCTAGCCTCTTCTTTCAGATTTGCTCTCTGGCTAAACCACTTTAAAATATACCAACACAGACCACCCCAACCACGCCGAGAGCTTAATATACAGATTAGCTCTCCCCGCAACCCCCCCCCCCCCACTCATTGCTGCCCAACCCTCAACGCACAGCAACCCCCCCCTGCTGATCATTGTAGTGCCACCAAACTGTCAACATAAAGACTCTCCCTCACTCCCAAACAACTATGCTGAGTTCTGCCCAGTGTTGCCCTGACATCATCAGCATTTGACTTTGCCCTATGGACTCCATACAGGAAGGGGAAACTGGTCAGAAATCAGGAGCAGGAACTATAACTGATTCAATCTTCCTCCTCCCCCTAGCACAGTGGATCTGAGGCCAGCTGTAATACCTCATTGCCATCTGCATGCATGGCAGATCATTATTGTACCTGGGCTACCCCAGCTTGTGCACCTAACTACCGTACTGGGTGGCAGTTCTGGACTTAGTGTTAGGAAACGAAGCTGGGCAGGTGGAAGGAATATCAGTGGGGGAGCATTTTTGTGTAGTGATCATAATTCAGTTAGTTTTAACATAATTATGGATAAGGACAAAGAAAAAAAACAGGAATAAAGGTTCTAAATTGGGGAAAGGCCAATTTTACTGGGCTGAGAAGTGATTTAGCAAAAGTGGACTGGAAACAGCTACTTGAAGGTAAATCAGTATCAGAGCAGTGGGAGGCATTCAAGAGGGAGAGTTCACAAATAAAAAGGGTCGAACTGCCAAATTTAGAGCCCCCTGGATCTGTCGAAATCTCGACTCACAATGTATGACTCTAACACAATCAGTTCCAGTAGATATTACTTTAATTTTTACTTGCAGCAAGGAAGAGTCTTACTCAGTCAATGTCTAAGCGACGACTCCCAAAATGATACAGTTTCACAAAGTATTTATACAGTAAAAAACAAGTTATGGTTCCATCCTGCGTATTGGTTCTGCCTTTGCAGTCAGTTAAAACAGATAGCGTTAATGATTACCACATCCTTGTCTTTACATTTTTCTCAAATGTCTCTTTTGTAAGTGATTTTGGTGGGCCAGACAGCACTGACCCGATTAGGATGTGATAATGTGCTATTACCGGCTTTTCACCATTGTTTTAGGATTGTCCAGTTTCCCGGCCAATTATTTGGGCCCATGATTTCCATAGTGGTTGATTGGGTACTTGGCTTCTGGCAGATGAGTTCTGTACAAGAGATAATGGCTGGTAATTTGAGTATCTCTTAGGGGGTGAATTGATAATATAGGGAGCACAATGGGTGGTACTTATCTCAGCAAGACAGTTTAATGTTGTCTGGTGGCTATTAATCAGCTATTAGCAGTTCCAGTCAGGGTTAGCATGTTTATGCAAACAGACCGTCTGTTGCAGAAGTTTCTAGCAGGTTCTGGATTCCATTTTGTTTTATGGCCAAAAGGGTACAAAAACAGTGTAATGCAACTTTTAACAAAATACTTTTCCACATTCCCCCCTTTTGTCCTTCACAAGGCCAACTTAATCCATTCTGATCTTGCATAGTCTTTCTATTTCCATTTCCACACACGAACCTTCAGTAGTTGTTGCTACCATAACTCTAGCCATGGTCTCGGTAGGTAACACTGTTTTACCCAACCTGGCACAGCAACACTTAACCATGAGAAACAAAAGACATAGGGCGAAGACATCAGCAAGAATATGATCAAACCTTGTACCACAGATCTCCCTAGGGATCCCAACCATCCCGATGCCCAATTCCACAAGGTGGTACCGTCCTGGCCAACAGTCTGTTTATACTCTATTATTTTGTTCCTAATATATTCAGTTAGACTGCCGACCTCTTCTGACTTATCCGGGATATACGTACAGCATTCTTCACCAATTAATGCGTATGTTCCTCCTTCTTTGGCTAGGAGATAATCTAAGGCCATACGATTTTGGAGAGCCACTGTTCGAATGGCTACCATTTCGCCATTCACCCCTTCGAAGGCTTGGGAAGTTGCGTTGGCTACTGATTCTACTAAATTAGCCAGTTCCCATAATTGCCATTCCATAGGGTGGTATCATTATCATGAATATTCCATTTAGCCATGTCAAATCCCGTTTAAGTCTATGACTTCCATAGGCATCCCTGAGAGTTTTTGTTGTCCTATTAAAAGGTACCACATATCCTACGTAACAGGACCCTGTCCAATTGACTGGTAACCATGGGTAGGCTTTGTGGCCACAAATAAAGTACATGCAATTATAAGATGTCAGCTTTTGGTCCTTTCATGCCATCCATACTCGAGTGGTCTCCCCGTCCCACCCTTCACCTGAGGCTTTATTATGGACCATAATCCAGTTAATGGTTGCTATCTTTCTCCCGTCAGGGAAATTTGTTATGGCTGGCCACTTAGTCATTTGGGAACACTTGCTGTGTCCCATTTCTGGTCCTTTAGTCTCATTACTCACTAGGCATATCATACCTTTCAGGATTTTCTATTCCAGGAGTAATACTTAGGAAGGGAGGCTGACGGTTATTATTATAATTTGGCTGGTACCATCCCCGGAAGGTTGTAAGTTTATACCCCGCTGACCTCCATTCTGTTAGATCCTTCGGTTCTGACACCTTGGTTAGGTTTGTCCTATTTTGCACCATCAACCATTGTACCATTTCTGAATCATTAAAGGGGACGGATCCTAGGGGAATACCCTCTTTGGAGTGGACAGGTACATGAGAACATATCCAACAACTAGACAAGTTTCTTTCTTGAGCATACTTATGACTCAGCGTCATAAATACATTTACCTGTAGTTCCCTTTGTTCACGTTTCTGTACCCCGGGTACTATCAATAACGTAAAGCACAACCCTGTTAAGCATAGAACTATCAGTCCCCATAAGCTGTACAGTTCCTTATTCGGTCTTCCTTTTTCTGTTCCTCTGGTTCCTTCTTCCCTTCCTCTTGGTCGGGTGCCCTTTTGCAATGGGACGCATGGATCCATGTCGGTCTTTCCTTTACCTTGATTGCAGTATTAGTCGCCAGCAAGACCTGGTATGGTCCTTCAAATCTTGGCTATACACTGCTTTTCCTTTTAAAGATTTTGATGTAAACAAATTCCCCGGGCTCCCTTCCGCTGGCTCGATTTGAGCTTCTTTTACCTGTGAATGAAAGCTGGAAATACATTTGGTTAGTGCAACACAATAATTCAACATATTTTCTTCCATTTTGTGGATGTCCATTTGTTTTGCAGTAAACGGTGGTCATTGGGGACGTCCCATAACTATCTCATGCGATGACAGGCCTGTTGTTCTGTTGGTTGCGGATCACATTACCATCAAGGCTAAAGGCAGCAGTTCTACCCATTTTAGTCCAGTGTCATTACATAATTTTGCCAGCTTATTTTTAAGCATTCCATTATATCTTTCAACAAATCCAGCTGATTGTGGATGATAACTGCAATGAAAACGTTGGTTAATCTGTAAAGCTTTACACATTTCTTTTATAACAGTTCCTGTGAAATGTGACCCATTCACTAGAAAGCTTAGCAGGGATTCCGAAGCGCGGTACGATTTATTTTAACAAAAATTTAGCAACAGTAGTGGCATCGGCCTTTTTACATGGAAAGGCTTCAATCCATCTAGAGAACACATCTACAATAACTAATACATACTTGAATCCCATACACATGGATTGTATTGAATTACCTATTTGTAAATGTACAAAAGGCCCCATTGGATTTGGGTGGGAGGCAGATTCTACTTTTTCCGTCTTACCTGGGTTAATTGTCTGAAAGTTAACACAATTTTCACAGATTTGTTTTGCAATAGCCGAAATACTTGGCGCATACCAAGTTGCCAAAATATAATCTGCCATCCCCCCTTTGCCCGCATGTGTGAATGTATGAACACATCGGGCAATCCATGAAAGTAAGGATCTGGGCGCCACCACGCGGCCGTCATGGTGAACCCATGTTCCTCCTGGATTTTTATAACATTGATCCTTTGTCCAGGTCACCACCTCCTCCGTACTGGCCTGTGTCTGAAAGGTCAGCACATCATTAATAGTGGGTGGCGGATCTGAGCAATTATTTTTCCTTAGTGGAAACAATGACACCTGCATCCCCCCTTTTGACAGAGCTGCTGACTTAGCTGCATCATCAGCTCTGGCGTTTCCAAGTTCTACCTCATTCAACTGGCCTGTATGTGCTTGGCATTTGATAATGGCAAGTTTTAAGGGGCATTGAATGGCTCGCAGAAGATTTCTACTTGTTCTGCATTCTTGATAGTAGTTCCTGAAGAAGTCAGGTACCCGCAAATTTTCCAAATTTGTCCATAGTCATGTGTTACCCCAAAAGCATACCTGGAGTCAGTGTAGATATTAACTGTTTGTCCTTCAGCCAGAATACAGACTCGAGTTAACGCAAACAATTCGGCTTGTTGGGCTGAAAAGGAGTCTGGAAGAGAGGCTGTTTTGACAACATTAAACTGGGTTCCAACTGCATAAGCCGCTTTAGGTTGGCCCCTATCATTTCGTAAGGCTGATTCGTCAACACAGTACACTAGATCAGGGTTACACATTGGTACATCTGTTAAATTGATACATGGTTTAGTCACTAGTTCGGTTACCATTTCACATGAATGGGGTTCGCCGGCTTCTTCCGTGGGGAGTAGAGTGGCTGGATTTAAGTACATCTTTTGATGATAAGGTTCGGATTTGACAACAGTTCAACTTCATATTTAGTGGTTCTTGCAGAACTTAGGTGTTGGGTGGCACATTTAGTGAGTAAAATCTCAACAGAGTGTGGGATATATAAAACGGTTTGATGATTTAGAGTTATTGTCTGAGCCTGTTGTACAGCGTAATAAGCTGCTGCCAAAGAAGGAAGACACCCTGATAGTCCGCGTGCCATTGGGTCTAAGTTGGGTACTGAAATACGCTACCGGTTGCTGTCTGTCCCCATGTAACTGAGTCAAAACAGATTGTGCAAAACCCGACTTGTGATGAACAAATAAGTTGAATGGCTTAGTGTAATCTGGTAATCCCAAGGCTGGTGCTGAAGTGAGGGACTGCTTAAGATTCTGGAAAACATTCTGGGATACTTCATTCCAAATCAACTTTTCTGGTAGTGAGGGCATGGACATGTCTAACAATGGTCTAACGATCTCGGAATAATTCATAATCCATTGCCTGCAATATCCTGACATGCCGAGGAAATGTTTCATTTCTCTCTTGGTAATGGTAGTGGAGCAGAGCAGATTGCTTTTACTCGGTCGTGTGTCAATTGTCTCGTATCTCTGACCAATTCGTGTCCTAGACACCGAACCCTTTGAGACAAATTGTAACTTTGCTTTTGACACTGTGTCCTTTCGAGGCCAAGGCTTTTAATAACACAAGAGAATCTGTTTCGCAGGCTAATTTGGAGGGTGAGGCGAGCAGTAAGTCATCAACGTACTGTACAAGTGTAGAACCCGCTGGTAAAATTACATCTTCCAGATCCTTCTTTAAGCATTGTGAATATGGTGGGACTTTCGGTAAATCCCTGCGGGAGTCTTGTCCACGTATATTGGCGTCCTTTATACGCGAAGACAAACAGGAATTGGGACTCTGGGTGAATGGGTATTGAGAAAAACGCTGAACATAGATCAATCACCGTATAATACGTTGAGTTTGCCGGAACACCAGTAAGTATAGTCGCAGGATTGGGCACCACCGGATAATTTGGAAATACAGATTCATTTACAGCTCGTAGGTTTTGGACAAACCTCCATTTGTCACTATTGGGTTTCTGAATCGGAAAAATCGGTGTGTTACACGGACTTTTCATTTATGCTTAGTGATTTACAGATCACAGAATGCAAAGTACTTGTTTTATAATTGTGTGCCCAACTTGTTTTAGAAGCTGAATATCAAAAACTCCAATCTTCTGCTCTGTAAATTCAATTTTATGGTAGTGTCTCATAAATTACATCTTTTTAAGCTTCAGCTTCTGACGCAGCAGTTGTGTAATTTTATTAAAAGGCTTCTAAACCCAAGATTTTCCAATACAACCAAAATGTTTATCAAGGAGAATCATCTGAAATATCTCAAAATCCCAATTCAGATATTGTACTGCCAATCTTTTATTTAAAACTCTTTTTACTGAGCTAGAAGCTTTCATGTCAAAGTTTTACACAAAGGAAAATGGGTGTGCCCTTCCTTCCCCAGCCTCGAGGGACCCACACAGGCTTTTTTTTTTTAAATAAAAAAAAGGCATTACAACTTCCCTTCTCCGTTCTTTATCTCATTCCTAGACTAAATTTATTGTCTTTCAACCCAAATTTTTTTTAAAAAACCAAAAGGACCACACATTTAAAAAAAAAAATCTTTTGCTCAACAAAGCTATCCTTTGTGCATTTCCTAGCTCCGTAACTGATCATCCGAATAAATCCACACTTGCGTTTCTAACTTAAAATGTAATTCAATTCTAGGTTCACACTTTCTTAAAACTTCCCACATACAGGACAACACTACGAAGGGTTAAAAAAAACCTTCACTCTGTCCGAAAAAGTGGGTGGAGCTAAAACAGCTTTCTCAAACAGGCTTTCAGACACATGAAAAATCAAAAATCACACAAGCACTCTCATTCAAAGACATTCACAAAAGTCTCTCTTCATTCAACAAAGCTTATTGTTTGGCCAGCTCTATTTTTGGATCCATACGTCACTATCAGGTTTTTTTTTCTTACATATTGATTTACTTCCTCTGTTAATTTTACGTGGGCTCGAAGAATCGGAACCCAGGCCTTTTTTAATTACTTTCTTTTTTAAACCTCGTCTACCTGGGTCTCTGTCTATAAGACACTCCTCTAGACATGTTATTCTCTCTAAATTAAATGAACCATTGGGTGGAAATGGCCTGTTTTCACCCTTAGTCCATTTTACCCATTTTTTTCCCTTTTCGGTGGTCAGTTGAAACTGACCATAATTCTGGAGCATAAAATAGGCTGCTGTGCCCTTTGGTGGTGTTTTACTTGCTCCAGCACCCATTCTGGATGATTAAGATTTTTCACAATTTCTGATCTCACAATCCTTTCGGTCAACCGAGTTCTCTACGCCTACTTCACGTGGCCTGAAAAGGCTCTTAATTCGGGCTTAGTCTGGGTGTGTGAGATATGTTGACACGAACCAACCGTAGTTGATGAATCAGTTATTGTTTCTTTTCTCAATCAATCCTTGTTTTTTTTTTCCGAATCACAATTTTCCCTAGTTACTCTTCCCGTTTCTCTAATTGCAATGTTGCATAAAAGTATTGAACACAACAGTATAACAAAGACAACTAGGACAAACAACATTCACGCGGGTATACAAATCATAGCCTTAAATTCTATCGATACAAATAGTCAATTCTCAGTCTGCGTTGTACGCCACTACAGACCAAGTCCTTAACTTATCTTAATAAAATTTATGGTCCTATCACACAAGGACCCGGATCCTATTGCACAAGGACCCTGTCCCTTCTAAGGCAGTTCCTTTAGGGACTTGTATTATCCTATCGAACGAGGATAATTCCCTTTATGGTCCTATTGCACAAGGACCCTGATCCTATCACACAAGGATCATCGATCGCTAGCGCTCTTTTTAAAAAACCTTTTCCTAATGAAAATCTTCCCAGGCTGATTCCAGATCGGATATTTTCAGGATCAGATTCCTTCTGCCTACAAGCTGAGAAGGAAATGATTACAAAAATAACTTTAGCTCTTAAATGTCGAGTCTCGTAGATCGCAGTACTTCCACTGTGGACAACAGATTACATATGCGATTCAACAGTAAAGAGACCTCTTGTGAGCAAAAGGCTCAGCTTATTCTGGCCAGTGAAGCCCTTCACTGAAGAGGCACTATGCCGGCATCTGTTTACTCACAGGGTAGCGAGTAAGCGATCTCGGAGGAACCTCCAGGAAGTAACTGTCGAAATATCGACTCGCAATATACGACTAACACAATCAGCTCCGGGAGATGTCCCTTTAATTTTTACTTGCAGCAAGGAAGAGTCTCACTCAGTCAAAGGCTAAGCGACAACTCCCACTATGGTACAATTTCACAAAGTATTTATACAGTAAAAAAACAAGTTATGGTTCCATCTTGTGTATTGGTTCTGCCTTTGCAGTCAGCGAAAACAAATAAAGAATTAATGATTGCCACATCCTTGTCTTTACATTTTTCTCAAATGTCTCTTGTAAGTGATTTTAGTGGGCCAGACAGCACTGACCAGATTAGGGCGTGATAATGTGCTATTACCGGCTTTTCATTGTTTTAGGATTGTCCAGTTTCCCGGCCAGTTATTTAGGCCCATGATTTCCACAGTGGTTGATTGGGTACTTGGTTTCTTGCATATTATGGATCAGTTCTGTACAAGAGATAATGGCTGGTAATTTGAGCATCTCTTAGGGGGTGAATTGATAATACAGGGAGCACAATGGGTGGTACTTATCTCAGCAAGACAGTTTAATGTTGTCTGGTGGCTATTAATCAGCTATTAGCAGTTCCAGTCAGGGTTAGCATGTTTATGCAAACAGACTGTCTGTTGCAGAAGTTTCTAGCAGGTTCTGGATTCCATTTTGTTTTATGGCCAAAAGGGTACAAAAACAGTGTAATGCAACTTTTAACAAAATACTTTTCCACAATGACAAGGTGCATACAGGGCAAGATAAGGCAAAAAAGGGACTCTTATATCAGATATCAAAAGCTTAATACTGCAGAAAGCCTATAGAAAGTGTAGGGGTGAAATTAAGAAGAAAATTAGGAAAGCAAAGCGAGAGCATGAAAAAATACTGGCAAGTAGAATTAAAGAAAACCCAAAGATGTTTTATAATTACATAAAGAACAAGAAGTAAAGCGTAGGACCAAAATGGTGATCTGCGTGTGGAGACGGAGGATGTGGGTAAGGTACTTAATGAATACTTTGCGGCTTTCTTCACAAAAGAGGACGATAATGCTGATGTTGAAGTTAAGGAGGAAGAGTGTGAAATTTTGGATGAGATAAACAGAGTGAGAGGGGAAGTATTAAAGGGTTTAGCATCCTTGAAAGTAGATAAAATGCCAGGACTGGATGAAATATATCTTAGGCTATTAAAAGAAGCAAGGGAGGAAATTGCAGAGGCTCTGACCATCATTTTCCAATCCTCCCTGTCCATAGGAATGGCTACAGGAGTTGTGCCAGAGCATTGGAGAACTGCTAGTGCTGTACAGTACCTTTGTTTAAAAAGGGAGGAAGGGATAAACCAAGTAATTATAGGCCAGTTCGTTTAACCTCAGTGGTGGAAAAATTACTGGAATCAATTCTGAGCAACAGTATAAACCTTCATTTAGAAAGACACAGATCAATCAAGGACAGTCAGTGTGGATTTGTTAAGGGAAGGTCATGTCTGACTAACTTAATTGAATTTTTTGAGGCGGTAACAAGGAGGGTCGATGAGGGCAGTGTGTTTGATGTAGTGTATATGGATTTTAGCAAGGCTTTTGACAAGGTCCCAAATGGCATGCTGATCAAAACAGTAAAAGCCCATGGGATCTAAGGGAGAGTGGCAAATTGGATCCAAAATTGGCCCAGAAGCAGGAAGCAAAGGGTAATGGTTGCTGGAGTTTTTGTGAATGAAAGATTGTTTCCAGTAGGGTTCTACAGGGCTCAGTACTCGATCCCTTACTTTTTGTAGTATATAATAATGATTTAAACTTAAATGTAGAGGGCATGATAAAGAAATTTTAGATGATACATAAATTATCCGTGTGGTTGACAGTGAGGTGTAGACTGCAGGAGGATATCGATGAACTGGTCAGGTGGGCAGAAAGTGGAAAATAGAATTCAATCCTGAAAAGTGTGAGGTAATGCATTTGGGGAGCAGCAGCAAGGCAAGGGAATACACAATAAATGGGAGGATATTAAGAGGTGTGGAGGAACAGAGAGACCTTGGAGTGTATGTCCACAGATCCTTAAAGGTAGCAGGACAGGTCGATAAAGTAGTTAAAAAGTCATAGGGAATGCTTTCCTTTATTAGCCGAGGCATACAATACAAGAGCTAGAACTGTATAAAACACTAGTTAGGCCACAGCTGGAGTACTGTGTTCAGTTCCGGTCACCACATTACAGGAAAGATGTGATTGCACTAGAGAGGATAGAGAACTTATACAAGGATGTTACCAGGACTGCAGAATTTTAGCAATGAGGAAAGATTGGATAGGCTGGGACTATTTTCTTTAGAACAGAAGAGGCTGAGGGGAGACCTCATTGAGGTGTATAAAATTATGAGGGGCCTGGAGAGAGTGGATCGGAAGGACCTATTTCCCTTAGCAGAGGGGTCAATAATCAGGGGGCACAGATTTAAAGTAATAGGTAGGAGTTTAGAGGGGATTTGAGGGGAATTTTTTTCACCCAGAGGGTGGTGGGGGTCTGGAACTCACTACCTGAAAGGGTGGTAGAGGCAGAAACTCTCACCACATTTAAAAAGTACTTGGATGTGCTCCTGAAGTGCCGTAACCTGCTGGAAAGTGGAATTCGCCTGGATAGCTTTTTATTGGCCGGCGTGGACACGATGGGCTGAATGGCCTCCTTCTGTGCTGTAAATTTCTGTGATTCTATGATGGATGTGTTACCATGCTAATGACCTTCAATTCTCAGTGCCTTTTTTTGAGCCCGTCATCAATGGCCTTAAGTGGCTGCACGTTATCGTTAAATGGGTGAACTTCTGTATTACTGGGTTCCACAGAACCTTGGGACACTCACAGGTCAGGTTAAGGCGAAAAATAGCCAGTTTGCTGAATGGGAACCGTCAGTGCCGGTGATGAAGGGGCAGCAGAGAGATCAGAGTTCAGTCGGTGTAGGTGGATTCAAAGACTTTACTTTACAATAATAACAGAGGATGCAGAAATACACAGTACGTCTACCCACACTCACAACTAACCCCTCTCCCCTTCACACACCCATTTGCATTTACAGCTTCCTACACAAAACATCATGCACTCTGCTCCAGTTAGTGTGTGAAGGATGAGACAATATTGCACATGATGGAGAGCAGAGGCTGGTGATTGGACCGGGATCCCATCGCTGCCTCCACTGCTCGTGGTACAAGCCAGTCCAGGCAGCTGAGAGGACCACCATCCCGTCCCCGTCACATACATCCATGTGTTCCTGATGGGGGAGAAAGTTTATAAACAGGCACGGCTCCACAGGCTGAGTAAACATGAAGTGCGAGGCTCCTCACAGATAAGTACAAGGCACTGGTGAGAAGGTAAGCAATGGGTTACTGGGGGGGGGGGGGGGGCAAGGTTATTGGGAGAGGGCTCTGTGGGGCTGGGGTTATTGGAGGGGGGGGGGGGGGGGAGGAGGAGGGGGAGAGGGTGTTGTGGGCCCAGGGTTATTGGGGTGGGGGGTGTGGGGCTGTGGGCCCTGGGTTATTGGAGGTTGCAGGGTTAAAATTGTACCTATATAGTTCACCCAAGCAGAACGGCACCAGGAGCAGCCCACACAGCCTGTCTGATCAGCAACCGAGGGATACAGGAGTGCGTACATTCTTTGAACAACAAACATTTTCCCACTATGTTCAAACCAGACTCGGGCAAGTCCACAGGTGCCAGGGTGTATCGAGCAGCATCACTCAGTTACAAGCCGTTTCTTCCCGTATAACTCCACCAAGTGCTTTCACAGATTCCGGGGGCATTTCCAGCAGCTTTTACAGTCCCAAGTTTTATAACCTTAATGTTTGTAGTCATCTCCTTTGTTTGTCACCGATAATTTAAAACTATAGAAAGGAACCGTTTTAGTTTATAAGAATATTCCTGGGGCAGGACAGTGAGGGCCAGGCCACCTTTAACTGACCCACATTCAAGGCTGTGCCCGGAACAGGATGGTGGAGACCACTTCAATGTCAGGGTGAGTTACACAATGCCGAGGGGCACTCATTTCATTCATAAACTGCCCGGGTTACAAAATCTGGCCCCAATTTTTGCCAAACTGAAAAGTGAAATGAATGAAAATGTTTGATGGGGAGGGGGGTGGGGGGGGGGGGGAAATAGGATTCAGATGTAGATTTTGGAAACTGCAACCATTTGGCATGGTATGGTGACCTACAGTTCACTGAATTGATGATATTTATCACGGTGAAGGCAGTCGGTGAGGTTATGGGAGCAAACCAGGGCTTTGAGTGTGACGGACTGGGTGGGACTCCTCGCGGGCAGGGGAAGGGCTCAGGGTTTGGTTTCCGTCAGAACAATGTTGGTGGTTACAAAGATGAAACAGGATATTGACCACACCAACACGAAAATGACCCAGAAGGTATGCTTGAAGGGAGATCGGTACTTATTCTGAACGTCATTACCAAACACAAGCCCAACGTCCTTTCGGCTGAAGTAGACCAAGCATGCAGGGATGATGTACTGAATCCCCGTGCCTGCGTAAGAACCAGTGATGCCCACCAGAGTCTCCAGGTCATGGGTGCAGAACGCCACCACTATGGCAGGAATGATGGTGATTAGGGGAAAGACGACTCGATCAATTAGCCAAGGATACATTCCCCCGTCTCTGTGGAAGACCGTTTTCCAGTTATTGCGTAACGTAACTGCAATTATTGGGAAGTTTGTACTGATTGTGAAAACTGGGAAGAGTCCCAAGAAGTACCGGATGAAGGGCACACTGACCACGTCGCAGTTGCTGGTGAAGTTGAGGGTGTACATGTCCTTCAGGTTACTGAAGCAGAAAATGGCAGTGAAGGCCAGCAGGCTGTAGAAGGCCAGGATGAGCACATAGTCGACCAGAACCAGCTTGATCACGTGCTTCTTCTTGCTGATGGGTGTAATGAGCGAGGGCAGGGAGTGCTGACACATGAAGGAGTAGACACACACACCAAACAGGTTAGGGATACCAGAGAAGTTGGCGACAGGGGGGTGGCCTTCTCCTCCACCCTTACTGATCCTGATCAAAGCCAGAATGATCATGATTATAAAAGCTGCAAAGCAAGGGAAAAGATAAGTCAGAAAATAAAACACATCGTAAACCAAAGCCACAGGTCATCTACATATCTACTTATCTATGCTGAAAATAGCCTTGACTGGCAGCATCGGTGGAGAGAGAAACACATGGTTCAGGTCCATGATTGTTCATCAGAACTGGCAAACGTCAGAACTACAACAGATTTCAAGCAAGTACAGAGGCAGAGAATGCAGGAGGGGAGAAAAGAACAAAAGGGAAGGTCCATGACTGGGTGGAAAGCAGGTGAAATTAAATTTCATAAACAGCACAAAAACAGGCCATTCGGCCCAACCAGTTCATGCTGGCATTTATGCTCCACTCGAGCCTCCTCGCATCCTTCCTCATCTAACCATCAGCATTACCCTCGATTCCCTTCTACCTCATGTTTACCGAGCTCCCCTGAAATGCATCGGCTCTATTCGCCTCAAACACCCCACCCTGTGGCAGCGAGTTCCATATTCACACCACTCTCTGGGTAAAGACATTGCTTCTGAATTTCCCACTGGATTTCTTATTAAATGGCAAAAATGAAGTGGATTAGATTTTTGATGGCACTACGCAAAGGGGTGGTAATAGGACAAGTAAAGAAACAAAAAGGTGGATCTAGAGGTGGTGTAAATGGTAACAGCAAAATTACCAGCATTAGCTGCCTGAAAAATTGGAAGCAGAGGTTATGATCTGAAATTGTTGAACTCAATGTTGTGAATGGAAGTCTGTAAAGTGCTGAGTCGAAAGAGGAGGTGCTGTTCCTTGACTTCCATTCGAACATTGTAGGAGGTCGAGAACAGGGAGGTTTGACTGGGAGTGGGACAAAGAATTAAAATGACAAGCGACTGGGAGCTTGGGGTCACCCTTCCAGACAGAACGGAGGTGTTCTGCAAAGTGCTCACCCAATCTACTTTTGGTCTCCCCAATGTAGAGGAGACCACATCGTGAGCAGTGAATACAGTATACTACATTGCAAGAAGTACAAGTAAATCGCTGTTTCAGCCGGAAGGAGTGCTTGGGGCCCTGGATAGTGGGAAGGGAGGGGGTAAAAAGGCAGGTGTTGCATCTACTGCGCTTGCACAGAAAGATACCGTGGGAAGGGGAGGGGGTGCTGGGGGTGGGGGTGCTGGGGGCGGGACCAGCTCCCGGGCCCGGGGGGGACCAGAATTTATTTTTAAAAAACAGCCTAAAGGGGAAGGTTCTTTAGAATAGTGCAGTGGGTAGCACTCTCGCCTGAGGGAGCGCTGCACTGTGGGAGGGGCGGTACTGAGGGAGTGCAGCACTGTGGGAGGGGCGGTACTGAGGGAGGGCCGCACTGCAGGAGGGGCGATACTGAGGGAGCGCCGCACTACGGGAGGGGCGGTACTGAGGGAGTGCCGCACTACGGGAGGGGCGGTACTGAGGGAGTGCCGCACTGTGGGAGGGGCGGTACTGAGGGAGCGCCGCAATGCGGGAGGGGCGCCGCACTGCGGGAGGGGCGGTACTGAGGGAGCGCCGCACTGTGGGAGGGGCGGTACTGAGGGAGGGGCAGTACTGAGGGAGCGCCGCACTGTGGGAGGGACTGTACTGAGGGAGCGCCGCACTGTGGGAGGGGTGGTACTGAGGGAGCGCCGCGCTGTGGGAGGGGCGGTACTGAGGGTGCGCTGCGCTATGGGAGGGGCGGTACTGAGGGAGCGCTGCGCTATCGGAGGGACGGTACTGAGGGAGCGCCGCGTTATCGGAGGGACGGTACTGAGGGAGCGCCGCACTGTCGGAGGGACGGTACTGAGGGAGCGCCGCACTGTCGGAGGGGCCATTTTTCGTTGAAGTCATTGAACAGAATTTGCCTGCTAAGGCGGATGTAAAAGATCCCAGGGTGCTTTGAAGAGGAGCAGCTGTGTTCTCCCCGGTGTCCTGACCAATATATTTATCCCTCAGACACAAATCAAAAAGCACGTTATCTGGTCATTTATCTCACTGCTGTTTGTGGGAGCTTGCTGTGCTTAAATTGTTTGCCGCGTTTCCCACATTACAGCAGTGGCTACACTTCAAGAAAGTACTTCATTGGCTGTGACGTACTTTGGGATGTCCTGACGACATGAAATATATATTAATGCAAGTTTGCCCTGAAAATGGGGTTGACTGTGTAAAGGGAGCTTTTCTCTGCATTTTCATAAAAACCCATACTTCGGAAAGAAAAGAATGAATAGATTGCCAATGTTGGACCCTCACCAAGCCCTGATCGGTTTGATTACAGACTACCCAACACTCTTCACTGCCAAACTCAAACCATCATCCTGTGTGTTGCATTTACATATCCCCACATCAACATCTGGCCTTCCATAACTTGACCTATTAGGACAGATTATGACAACATTCCTCTGCCAAAACTGCTCACTACTCCAGGATCATCCTGGGTCATATGAAACCTTCCAGACCAAGATCGATAGATATTTGTTGGATACGGGCATCAGGGGACGTGGATCAAAGACGTGTCAATGGGGTTGCAATACAGATCAGCCCTGATCGAAGTGAATGGTGGAATAGGCTTGGGGGCTCTATTTCTGTCCCTATCCTGGATTGCATGATAGCCCTCAGGTTCTTTTCTCCACTACCAACAGTCTTACTAACCCCCCCTCTACTGCTCCCCCCACCCTTACCTCCAACAGGTGGGCACTCAAGGACTTTGTCACTAAGATTGAGACAATTGGTCTATGTGTCTCTGCTGCTTCCGTTCCTTTCCCTAACCCACCAGGCCAAGCTTCGGATCAGCCATGATCTTATTGAATGACGGAGCAGGCTCGAGGGACCTTATGGCCTACTCCTCTTCCTATTTCTTATGTTATGTTCCCGTAACGTTCCTCCCTACCCTTGCCCTGAACTCGCATCTTTCTCCAGGAGTGGGAATGGGAGATCGAGGCCTATAAAAAGGCCAGCAGCAGTCGGAGGAGCCACAGGAGTGGGAATGGAGGAGCCAGCTGGTGCAGGGACAAAAAGTTTTAAAAAATCAAATTCGAAGTGTGACATCACAGCCAAGCGGGTAAGTGATTGGCTGGTGGACTGGAGTATTTTTCTTTTCTTTTCAATAGGAAACCTTTGGCATTGTTGCAAGTAGGATCTGCCAGTAAATGTGTGATCTTTATTATGTAAGGAGAGCCAGTTAATTAAATTGGCTGTTTGCTGAGTAGCGGCGGGGTGTGTTTTGCTAAGGTTTAGAGTTTAGTTCTACTCGATAGTTCCGAGTGTAACTAGAGGGATGGCAGGACAGCTCAGTCCCATGGGTTGCACATCCTGTGGCCTGTGGGCAGTCCCTGGTGCTTTGCGCAGCCTGGACGACCATGTGTGCAGGTGGTGTCTCCAGCTGCACCAACTTGAGCTCCGTGTTTTGGAGTTTGAGCGGCGGCTGGAGTCACTGCGGTGCATCCGCGAGACTGAGAGCTACGTGGATAGCACGTTTCTAGAGGTGGTCACCCCGCAGCTTAAGGGTGTGCAGGCAGAGAGGGAGTGGGTGACCCCTGGACAGAAGAGGAGGACTAGGCAGGTAGTGCAGGAGTCCCCCGAGTCCATCTCGCTCTCCAACCGGTATTCTCTTCTGAGTGCCGGTGGGGGCGATGGTGCCTCTGGGGGGTGCAGCCAGAGCCAAGTCCATGGCACCACGGGTGGCTCAGCTGCACGGGGGGGGGAGGAAGAAGAATGGACGAGCTATAGTGGTAGGGGATTCAAAAGTCAGGGGAGCAGACAGATGTTTCTGCGGCCGTAGACGTGATTCCAGGATGGTATGTTGCCTCCCTGGTGCCAGGGTCAAGGATGTCACTGAGCAGCTGCAGAGTATTCTGGGGGGAGAGGGTGAACAGCCAGAGGTCGTGGTCCACATCGGTACCAATGACATAGGTAGTAAGAGGGATGAGGTCCTGCAGGCAGAGTTTAGGGAGCTAGGAGAGAGATTAAAAAGCAGGACCTCAAAGCTACTAATCTCCGGATTACTCCCAGTGCCACATGCTAGTGAGTACAGAAATAGGAGGATAGAGCAGATGAATCGTGGCTGGAGAGATGGTGCAGGAGGGAGGGCTTCAGATTCCTGAGGCACTGGAACCGTTTCTGGGGGAAGGTGGGATCTGTACAAGCCGGACGGGTTGCACCTCAACAGAGTCGGGACCAATATCCTCGCCGAGGAGGGGGTGGTTTGCTAATGCTGTTGGGAAGGCTTTAAACAAGCTTGGCAGGGGCATGGGAACCTGAGAATGGATTCAGTAGGGAGGGGAGTAAAGCTGGAATTAGAAAACAAAAACAAAGAAAGTGAGTTTGAAGGAGAGGAAACAAGCAGGAAAAAAGGGTAAAAAAAAACAAACTTAAAGGCACTTTGTCGAAATGCACATAGCATTTGTAACAAAATAGATGAGTTGACGGCACAAATCGATACAAATGAGCCATTACAGAGATGTGGTTGCAAGGTGACCAGGACTGGGAATATTCAGGGGTACTTCACAATCCAGAAGGACAGGCAGAAAAGGAAAAGGAGGTGTGATAGCTTTGTTGATAAAGGCTGGAATCACTGCAATAGTGAGAAACGATATTGGCTCAAAGGATCAGGATGTTGAAACAGTTTAGGTGGAGATAAGGAACATAAGGGAAAAAAAGTAACTGGTGGGCATGGTCTATAGGCCCCCTAACAGTAGCAACTCTGTTGGTCGGAGCATAAACCAGGAAATAGTGGGGGCTTGTAAAAAGGGAACAGCAATAATCATGGGTGATTTTAACCTCCATATTGATTGGACAAATCAAATTGTTCGGGGTAGCCTTGAGGAAGAGTTCATAGAGTGCGTAAGGGACGGGCTCCTTAAGCAGTATGTAACGGAACCAACCAAGGGACAGACTATCTTAGATCTGGTCCTGTGTAATGAGACAGGATTAATGAACAATCTCCTCGTAAAGGATCCCCTCAGAATGAGTGATCATAGCATGATTGAATTTCAAATTCAGATGGAGGGTGAGAAAGTTGGATCTCGAACCAGCGTACTAAGCTTAAATAAAGGTATGAGGAATGAGGGCAGAGTTGGGTAAAGTGGACTGGGAAAATAGATTAAAGTGTAGGATGGTTGATGAACAGTGGAGTACATTTAAGGAGATATTTCACAACTCTCAAGAAAAATATATTCCAGTGAGGAGGAAAGAGCGTAACAGAAAAGATAGCCATCCGTGGCTAACTAAAGAAATAAAGGATGGTATCCAATTAAAAACAAGGGCATACAAAGTGGCCAAAACTAGTGGGAGGACAGAAGACTGGGAAACTTTTAAAGGCCAGCAAAGAATGACTAAAAAAAATGATTAAGGGAAGATAGACTATGAAAGTAAACCAACACAAAATATAAAAACAGATAGCAAGAGTTTCTATAGGTATATAAAAAGGAAAAGGGTGGCTAAAGTAAATGTTGGTCCCTTAGGGGACGAGACCGGAGAATTAGTAATGGGGAACATGGAGATGACAGAAACTCTGAACAAATATTTTGTATCAGTCTTTACGGTAGAGGACATTAACAATATTCTGACAGTGGATAGTCTAGGGGCTATGGGCGGGGGGGGGGGGGGGGGGTGGGGATGGGAGGAACTTAACACAATCACAATCACTAAGGAGGTGGTACTCAGTAAGATAATGGGACTAAAGACAGATAAATCCCCTGGACCTGATGGCTTGCATCCTAAGGTCTTGAGAAGTAGTGGCAAGGATTGTGGATGTATTGGTTTTAATTTACCAAAATTCCCTGGATTCTGGGGAGGTCCCAGCAGATTGGAAAACTGCAAATGTAATATCCCTATTTAAAAAAAGAGACAGACAAAAAGCAGGAAACTATAGACTAGTTAGCCCAACAACTGTAGTTGGGAAAATGTTGGTGTCCATTATTAAAGAAGCAGTAACAGAACATTTGGAAAAGCAAAATTTGGTCAGGCAGAGTTAGCATGGATTTATGAAGGGGAAGTCAGGTTTGACAAATTTGCTGGAGTTCTTTGAGGATGTAACGAACAGGGTGGATAAAGGGGAACCAGTGGATGTGGTGTATTTGGACTTCCAGAAGGCATTTGACAAGGTGCCACATAAAAGGTTACTGCACAAGATAAAAGTTCACGAGGTTGGGGGCAATATATTAGCATGGATAGAGGATTGGCGAACAAACAGAAAACAGAGAGTCGGGATAAATGGTTCATTCTCAGGTTGGCAATCAGTAACTAGTGGGGTGCCGCAGGGATCAGTGTTGGGACCCCAACTATTTACAATCTATATTAACAACTTGGAAGAAGGGACTCAGTGTAACGTAGCCAAGTTTGCTGATGATACAAAGGTAGGAGGAAAAGCAATGTGTGAGGAGGACACACAAAATCTGCAAAAGGACATAGACAGGCTAAGTGAATGGGCAAAAATTTGGCAGATGGAGTATAATGTTGGAAAGTGTGAGGTCATGCACTTTGGCAGAAAAAAATCAAAGAGCAAGTTATTATTTAAATGGAGAAAGATTGCAAAGTGCCGCAGTACAGCGGGACCTGGAGGTACTTGTGCATGAGACACAAAAGGATAGTATTCAGGTATCTTGGCCTTTATTGCAAAGGGGATGGAGTATAAAATCAGGGAAGTCTTGCTACAGCAATATAAGGTATTGTGAGGCCACACCTGGAATACTGCGTGCAGTGTTGGTTTCCATATTTATAAAGGATATACTTGCTTTGGAGGTAGTTTACAGAAGGTTCACTCGGTTGATTCCGGGGATGAGGGGGTTGACTCATGAGGAAAGGTTGAGTAGGTTGGGCCTCTACTCATTGGAATTCAGAAGAATGAGGTGTGATCTTATCGAAATGTATAAGATTATGAGGGGGCTTGACAAGGTGGATGCAGAGAGGATGTTTCCACTGATGGGGGAGACTAGAACTCGAGGGCATGATCTTAGAATAAGGGGCTGCCCATTTAAAACAGAATTTCTTCTCTGAGGGTTGTAAATCTGTGGAATTCACTGCCTCAGAGAGCTGTGGAAGCTGGGACACTGAATAAATTTAAGACAGAAATAGACAGTTTCTTAAACGATAAGTGAATAAAGGGTTATGGGGAGTGGGCAGGGAAGTGAGCTGAGTCCATGATCAGATCAGCCATGATTGTATTAAATGGCGAAGCAGGCTCGAGGGGTCATATGGCCTACTCCTTCTCCCCTCATGTCCTCTTCCAGCTCATCCTGTCCATGAGTCCCACCTCCTGCTCCCTCGACCACAGTCCCTCTAAACTGCTGACCACCCAATTTCCCTTCCTGGCTCTCATGCTAGCTGCCATTGTTAATCGTTCTCTCTCCTCAAGTGCTGCGCCATCCGTGTCAAATCTGTCTTCATCAACCCCTCCTCAAAAAATACCCTTGACCCCTCTGTTCGTGCAAACTATCGCCCCATCTCCAATTTCCCTTTCCCCACAAAGTCCTTGAACACGTCGCCTTCCAAGTCCGTGCCGATCTTTCCCGCAACTCCATGTTTGAACCCATCCAATCAGATTTCTGTCCATACCTCAGCACCGAAATGGGTGTCAAAGTTACAAATGGCATCCTATGACTGTGGTAAACTATCCTCCCCACCCTTCTCGACCTATCTGCAGCCTTTGACATGGTTGACCATTTTATCCTCCTCCATCATCCAGCTGGATAGGACTGCTCTCACCTGGTTCCATTCTTATCTATTCAGTCATAGCCAGAGAATCTCCGACAACAGCTTCTTTATCGCCTCCCACACCATTACCTCTGGAGTCCCCCAAAGATCTATCCCTGGCCACCTTCCATTTCTCATCTACATGCTGCCCCTCAGCGACATCACAATATCAGGTTCCACATGCATGCTAACGCCACCCAGCTCTACCTCACCACCACCATCTCTCAACCACTCCACTGACTCAGTGTTGTCCGACATCGAGTTCTGGATTAGTCGAATTATCTTCAATTAAACATCGGAAAGACTGATTTGGGAAAAACTCTGTTCCCTAGCCACCAACTGCATCCCGACATGGCCTGTTCCCTCCCTATCTCTAAATCCTCCATCAGCCCTACAACCCTCCAAGAACTCTCCCTCCCTCCAACCCTTGCCTCGTGCATCCTGACCACCACCACTGACGGCCATGCCTTCAGTCACCTAGGCCTTAAGCTCTGAAATCCCCCTCGAAACATCTCCACCTCTATCCTTTATGACTACCTCTGACCAAGATCCTCTCCTTTAGCTCGGTGTTTGTCCGATGAAGAACCGCGAGATCTTTTACTGCGCTAAAGGCACTATACAAGTGTAAATTGTTGTTTTGTATGGTGAACACTAGTCCTTAGGTATCAGATTAATGCTGCACACACAGCTTTTATGTCGTATCCTTTCCAGTTGACACAGGTGAGAATTCCACTCACCAGTCTGGGCTGGAGAGCATCCCAAGTCGCGAGCAACCTCTGCACTGGACACTCCTTCCAAGACCCCATTTTCAATTAGAAGTTGTGGCGGTTCAGTCTTTCAAGCTCGTCACCTAACACTGTACAGATTGCTCCATGTTTCCCTGGATCAAGGCTCGGAATGCTCCAATCCCACCCGGTCAGACCTTCCAGACATGAAGCTCAACTTGCACTCAGACTGCCTCGTGCAGAAGTGGGTCATAGCACAGTGCAAGCAGATTAGCAAAATGATTTATAGCTCTGATCTTCAAAGGCATTAGTCACTCATTATCTAAAATTATGTCATTTGGAAGAGTGGCAGAGAGCCAGCGCACCTTGCCACTTTAGGACAAATGTCATATAGAAACATAGAAAATTGGTGCAGGAGTAGGCCATTTGGCCCTTCGAGCCTGCACTGCCATTCAATATGATCATGGCTGATCATTAACTCAGTATCCCTTTCCTGCTTTTTCTCCATACCCCTTGATTCCCTTAGCCGAAGAGCCATATCTAACTCCCTCTTGAATATATCCAATGAACTGGCATCAACAACACTCTGCGGCAGGGAATTCCACAGGTTAACAACTCTGAGTGAAGAAGTTTCTCCTCATCTCAGTCCTAAATGGTCTACCCCTTATCCTAAGGCTATGTCCCCTGGTTCTGGACTTCCCTAACATCGGGAACATTCTTCCCGCATCTAACCTGTCCAGTCCCGTCAGAACCTTATACGTTTCTATGAGATCCCCTCATCCTTCTAAACTCCAGTGAATAAAGGCCCAGTTGATCCAGTCTCTTCTCATATGACAGTCCAGCCATCCCTGGAATCAGTCTGGTGAACCTTTGATGTACTCCCTCAATAGCAAGAACGTCCTTCCTCAGATTAGGAGGCCAAAACTGAACACAATATTCCAGGTGAGGCCTCACAAAGGCCCTGTACAACTGCAGTAAGACCTCCCTGTTCCTATATTCAAATCCCCTAGCTATGAAGGCCAACATACCATTTGCCTTCTTTACCGCCTGCTGTACCTGCATGCCCACTTTCAATGACTGATGAACCATGACACCCAGGTCTCGTTGCACCTCCCCTTTTCCTAATCTGCCGCCATTCAGATAATATTCTGCCTTTGTGTTTTTGCCCCCAAAATGGATAACCTCACATTTATCCACATTATACTGCATCTGCCATGCATTTGCCCACTCACCTAACCTGTCCAAGTCATCCCGCAGCCTCTTAGTGTCCTCCTCACAGCTCACACTGCCACCCAGTTTAGTGTCATCCACAAACTTGGAGATATTACACTCAATTCCTTCATCTAAATCGTTAATGTATATTGTAAAGAGCTGGGGTCCCAACACTGAGCCCTGCGGCACTCCACTAGTCACTGCCTGCCATTCTGAAAAGGATTTTCGTATACATATACACAACAGTTTCTCAGTCAAAATAACATTCCATTTGCACGAGACTTTAGATGACTGGATTTTAACTCGAGTAATGAGATGAGCAAGCACGCAAAATATGATATCTTCACAGCAACTTAAAACATTAATAGATGACCAGAAACTTAATCTGCTTTTATTCTATGAGAGTTACAAGCGAAATGGAAGATCGATTACACTGACTGCAGATTATTTAACCAACAAAACTTATGAATTCTATACAAGTTATTATATTCAATTATTAAGCCTTCAGTTTGGAATTTGTTTCAAATTTCCTGCTCTCCTGAAGTTGCAGTATGTCCCAGAGACAAGTGCTCTCCGATACATCATCCAGCTGGCCCTTTATCATATTCAACTTCAACAGGATATTTGACCATGGTGGCATCACAACTGAGCAAAGCTCATCAACCCAAAACGTGAACTGTTTCTCTCTCCACAGATGCTGCCTGACCAGCTGAGTATCTCCTGCATTTTCTGTTTTTATTACAGCTGACCATGATCCTGTCCTCAACCCTCCTACAGATACACACATGCAAAGGTACACAGACGGAGACAGGCACACAGGAGAACACTGAGTGGTATGTGTGAGCATTGGAAAAAATCGCAGCTGGAGCAATACAAGATGCAACGCGGTGCAAGGACCAATAATTTCTTACAGGAAGAAGTGGAGGCACTAGTTACTGTGATTGAGACCAGACGGCATGTTGGAGTTAGCTGCTGCAATAAGGGAACATGCCCAGACCCCGCGCCCATTGACAGAATCAACCGTCACTCCCACTGCAATCCCCACACCAGCCTCTGAAGAGCCCCATGCCGGGCCCTCTAACTTGCGGCCTGACGCTGATGCCCCCCACCCTCACAAGGTGCGCAGTACCCGAGATGTTAGAAAGAATAAGCTCGGTACCAAGCCCAGAAACATTGCAGCGGGCGGTCTTAGAATAAGCGGGATGAGAGATGGGTGCAGCCTTTCTTTGCTGTTGTTGTTATTATTGTTACTGTTGTAACTGTTCTCAAAATAAAAGTTTTTTGTAAGTTATGTAAATTTACAAGTTTTTAAGTGATCTTAAAGAGTGATCGTAAAGAAACGTTTGCTACAAGAATAATTTTATTAAAGTTAAGTTAAGTACATTATAAACTTTTGAATAATGTTCCATTAACACAACACGACATTACGGAACAGGTCCAAACAGTAAACATGTCCATGTGGAATAGTTGTCGCTGAGCCCTCAGGCATCAGTAAAGTGTTCATGGATGAGCTGCTGGCGCAAGGCTCCAGCAACCCTCCTCCGGCACTTGCATGGCTTCCTCAGCCTTATCATCCCCCTCCCCCTCGTCATCTGCATCTTCCTACATTATCAGCCACTCTCACCGCAGGTGGGTCTTCCACTATCAGCTGCTGCTGCCTCATGATGGATAAGTTATGCAGCATGCAGCGCATAACACTGAACTGACCGACAATCTCAGGGGAGTATAGCAAGTAGCCTTCGGAATGGTCCAGGCATCGGAAACGCCAATGGTCCTCTCTATGATGTGCATGTCGCAATGTGCGGCATGTTGTATTGACAGTCAGCTTCCATCCGGGCTACGCATAGGGGCGTCATGAGCCAGATGGCAAGGCCGTACCTTTTGTCTCCCAATAGCCAGCTCTGCCCTTCTGGCTGCTGCTCAAACATAGCAGATATAATGCTGTAGCGTAGGAAGAACACATCATGGGTGCTCCCAGGGTATCTTGCATTGACTGACATGATGCGATGCATGTCGTCACACACAAGCTGCACATTAATGGAGTGGAAGACTTTTCTGTTTCTGTACATCTTGGAATCCTCCAAAGGTGCTCACAAGGTGACGTGGGTACAGTCAATGCAGCCCTGTACCTTTGGGAAGCCAGCAATCCTGGAGAAGCCCACAGCCCTGTCATGGGGAACTTTATGAAGTCATTCCTAGGTGCGTACAGTGCAGTCGTGACCTGGCGAATGCAGACATGTGTTGCATGTTGAGAGATGGCGCACACATCCCCAGTTGTAGCTTGAAACGATCCGGAGGCATAGAATGAAAGTGCAGCTGTAATCTTCACTTCAACTGACAAAGCAGTCGTCCTGATGCTTCTCGGTTGCAGATCTGGTTTCACCAACTCACAGATTTCACGGACAACTTCTTTGCGGAAACACAGCCTTCTGACACAGTCTGCATCACTCAGGTGGAGGTATGAACGCCTGTCTCGATATACCCGAGATGGGTAAGGCCTCCTGCCCAGCACCCTACGGGCTCTGATGTTCCTGATGCGATGAGCTCTAATCAATTTTATCTTACATAGCACCATGATGCAGAAGGCTCACACAAGGTATGGCATGGTCAGCATTGCCCCCATATTTTAACCTTTGAAAGAAGCTCAAAATGGCAGGAAAGCAGGCAGCACAGGTTCTCAGTTCTCTCTTTCCCCAAGGTCTGTATGGATGGACCACATCCAAAGGTCTTGTGACTTCTCCTCCCCCCCGCACCCTCCCCCCCCCCCACCCCGGTCATTGCAGTTTTCAGTGCAGAAGGCACCTCGCTCCCTGGGCTCCAAGCATTCCGATTAGGACCTCGCTCCCCAGACTCCAAGCCTTCCGATCAGCACCTTGCTTTCTCTCTCTTTCTCCTCCGTCCCTCCCTCCCTCCCCCCATGGCTTGTTTTCTCGTTGGGTCCCTGTGTCCGGGTGCTGGTGTGTGCGTGAGTAAAAATAAGAGAAAACTTGTGAAATCCAACAAATTTACACTTCTACGTTGACAGGTTAAAAAAAAAAGTTGAACTTTATTATTGATTTTGACAGTGTTCTTGACCCCCTCCAATATCTTTGATTTAAATGCAATGGCATCTTTCAGTGCAGATTTGTGAATGTGCGGTTGTTTCTTAATTCTCCAGAAGGTTTTTCGGTAGTGGCCAGATAGCAGACCTGTTGGCCAAACTGCGAACAATTGAAAATACCGGCGCAGACACGAGGGAACGTAAAAAAAAAAACTGGCCTAGAAAAATGGTAACTAAGTCAGTTACGCCGGCGCAGATCGCAGGGGGAAACTTGGAAAAAGATACACACGACAAAAAAAAGGCCGACTCCAAAAATACGGCGCAAATGAGCGAGGAAAATTGAGCCCAAAGATTGGCAGGTAAAACAGCAAATGAACGATGAGAGGTCTTCAAAGAGGAGATGGTTCAGGTATAAAAGAAGCACATTCCTACGAGGGGGAAAAAAAAGTGTTCAAAGATGACTAAAGAAATTACGATTAAAATGAAACAGAGAAAGGAGGCTTATGATAAATGCCAGGTTCATAATACAGCAGAGAACCAAGCAGAATGCAGAAAGTGCAGGAGATCTGAAAAAGGAAATAAGAGGGTCTGAGAAAGAGTATGAGAAAAGATCAAGTAACATAAAAGGGAACACAAGTCTTTTATAAATGTATAGAGTGTCAAAGGAAGGGGAAGGGGATTAGGGAACAAAAAGGAGATCATCTTGTGGAGACAGAGGGCATGGCTGGGGTACCTTGCATTGGTTTTCACAAAAGAGGATGCTGGCAATGTCACAGTAAAGGAGGATGGGGTAGAGAAATTGGATAGGACAAAATAAAGAGGTACATAAACAGCTGATAACATCCAGCATCATCACTTTTCCACTCCACTCCTTCATCTCCCACCTCCTAAACTGTCCCATCAAACACTCCCAGGGCAGGTACAGCACGGGATTAGATACAGAGTAAAGCTCCCTCTGCACTGTCCCATCAAACACTCCCAGGGCAGGTACAGCACAGGGTTAGATACAGAGTAAAGCTCCCTCTACACTGTCCCATCAAACACTCCCAGGGCTGGTACAGGGTGTTATATACAGAGTTGCCACTGTGGATGAGTTTCCTGTCCTCAGATACTGCCTGGCTCCCGTTAGTACTATCAGACACGCAGTACATTATAGGCCTGATATGGAACTCAAACTCTGCCTCAAGCAGAACTCTAGTGCTACCCTCCACCATACCAACACCAAACCAAAGCATTGCTACAGTCAGCAAATCTCGGGCAGCACAATGGAGGAATCGGGCCTAAAATTACTTCAGCAAAAATTTTATGCAAAATGAATGAAAGAAAACACATGGAGGCAAATGAACATTGCACATCCCGACAGCCCAGAGCCAAAAGCCCCGGGGCCCAGAGAGTGAGCCCCCGGGGCCCAGAGAGTGAGCCCCCGGGGCCCAGAGAGTGCAAACTTCTGCGACAGTAAGTTCAACCTTCCATTATTACTATGACAGCACAAATGCAAATCACCAGTTAGGACAGTGAGTGAGGGAGGACACGGTATCGCCGGGACAGTGAGTGAGGGAGGACACGGTATCGGCGGGACAGTGAGTGAGGGAGGACACGGTATCGGCGGGACAGTGAGTGAGGGAGGACACGGTATCGGCGGGACAGTGAGTGAGGGAGGACACGGTATCGCCGGGACAGTGAGTGAGGGAGGACACGGTATCGCCGGGACAGTGAGTGAGGGAGGACACGGTATCGCCGGGACAATGAGTGAGGGAGGACACGGTATCGCCGGGACAGTGAGTGAGGGAGGACACGGTATCGCCGGGACAGTGAGCGAGGGAGGACACGGTATCGCGGGACAGGGAGTGAGGGAGGACACGGTATCGCCGGGACAGGGAGCGAGGGAGGACACGGTATCGCCGGGACAGTGAGCGAGGGAGGACACTGTATCGCCGGGACAGGGAGTGAGGGAGGACACGGTATCGCCGGGACAGTGAGTGAGGGAGGACACGGTATCGCCGGACAGGGAGTGAGGGAGGACACGGTATCGCCGGACAGGGAGTGAGGGAGGACACGGTATCGCCGGGACAGTGAGCGAGGGAGGACACGGGATCGCCGGGAAGGAAAATGCAAAGCATCATGACCACAAAAAGCAGAATCTCTAAGGAACAGTTCTTCCGGTCTGGCAATACCAGGAACTAAATCCACATTGAAAAAAAAAAAGAAGAGCAGCTTATTTGGTGTATTTTGGTCATCCCACACATTACTTCAGATGGTAAGGAAGAACGCTCTGGCCCACAGATCTCACTGACTTCTATCCGGGGACCCATTACTCAATGAGAGATCATGCCTCTTTAGATCAAATTCTGGCCATCTGGGAGTACCTGCTCCTGGATTTGAGATTCTGTGACTAGTTTATCCTCAGACTTCTTTCAGTATCTCAGGGATTCTCTCAGCCTCAGTGACGACACCTAACCAACCAAGTACATTCCCTCATCTTTCATCAACTTCCTACAGTTTGCCTACCCTTGGGACACAATATCTTTATTTTCTTCTCAGTTACGTGGAGGAGTCAGTGCATGCGAGTCTCTTCCACCTTTGACCGGCAATAGTAGTCTAGTTTTCAGGTGCTCTTTCGAAGAGCTTTTTCATGTCTCTTGCAAGACCCACCAACAGCTCCAGGTTTTCCATTAATGTCCGAACTCCAAATCATTTATATGTTGATCTTGTTGGCTGACTTATCTCCTCCAATTGTGAAACTCATACTAAAGCTGCCTCTAAGAACTTTGGTATCTTCTATTGTGCCGCACACCATTTTTACTCTCAAATCTAATGATTAAAATCGATTTAAGTTGCTCCCGCAATTCATAAATCTGTAACACCTCATACTGTTGGACTGGACACAAGAAAAAGCTTGTTGTTTGAACGTCAATTGATCTTGCGCCTCAGTCAGCAACTATTTAAAATTCATTCCTGGGATGTGGACGTTGCTGGCAAGGCCAGTATTTATTGCCCATCCCCAATTGTCCTTAAGGTGGTGGGCCCCCTTCTTGAGCCGCTGCAGTCCGTGTGGTGACAGTACTCCCACAGTGCTGTTAAGAGTTCCAAGATTTTGACCCAGCGATGAAGGAACAGGGATATATTTCCAAGTCAGGATGGCCTGTAACTTGGAGGGGAATGTGGAGGTGATGGTGTTCCCATGCGCCTGCTGCCCTTGTCCTTCGAGGTGGTAGAGGTCGCGGGTTTTGGAGGTGCTGCCAAAGAAGCCTTGGCGAGTTGCTGCAGTGCATCTTGTAGATGGTACACATTGCAGCCACGGTGCGCCGGTGGAGGAGGGAGTGAATGTTGAAGGTGGTGGGTGGCGTGCCAATCAAGCGGCTGCTTTGTCCTGGATGGTGTCGAGCTTCTAGAATGTTGTTGGAGCTGCACTTATCCAGGCAAGTGGTAAGTATTCCATCACACTCCTGACTTGTGCCTTGTAGATGGTGGAAAGGCTTTGGGGAGTCAGGAGGTGAGACACTCGCCGCAGAATACCCAGCCTCTGACCTGCTCTTGTAGCCGCAGTATTTATTTGTCTGGTCCAGTTAAATTTCTGGTCAATGGTGACCCCCAGGATGTTGATGGTGTGGGATTCGGCGATGGTAATGCCGTTGAATGTCAAGGGGCGGTAGTTAGACTCTTGTTGGAGATAATAATTGCCTGGCACTTGTGTGGCGTGAATGTTACTTGCCACTTATCAGTCCAAGCCTGAATGTTGACCAGGTCTTGCTGCATGCGAGCAAGGACTGCTTCATTATCAGGAGTTGTGAATGGCACTGAACACTGTGCAGTCATCAGCGAACATCCCCACTTCTGACCTTATGATGGAGGGAAGGTCATTGATGAAGCAGCTGAAGATGGTTTTGCCGAGGATACTGCCCTGAGGAACTCCTACAGCAATGTCCTGGGGCTGAGATGATTGACCTCCAACCACCACAACCATCTTCCTTTGTGCTAGACATGACTCCAGCCAGTGGTGAGTTTCCAATTATCATTGACTTCAATTTTACTAGGGCTCCGTGATGCCACACTCGGTCAAATCCTGCCTTGATGTCAAGGGCATTGATGAAGCAGCTGAAGATGGTTTTGCCTAGGATACTGCCCTGAGGAACTCCTACAGCAATGTCCTGGGGCTGAGATGAGTGACCCTCTCCTCACCTCTGGAATTCAGCTCTTTTGTCCATTTTTGGACCAAGGCTGTAATGAGGTCTGGAGCCGAGTGGTCCTGGCGGAACCCAAACTGGGCATCGGTGAGCAGGTTATTGGTGAGTAAGTGCCGCTTGATGGCACTGTCGACGACACCTTCCATCACTTTGCTGATGATGGAGAGTAGACTGATGGGGCAGTAATTGGCCGGATTGGATTTGTCCTGCTTTTCGTGGACAGGACATACCTGGGCAGTTTTCCACATTGTCGGCTAGATGCCAGTGCTGTAGCTGTACTGGAACAGCTTGGCGAGAGGCGCGGCTAGTTCTGGAGCACAAGTCTTCAGCACAACAGCCGGGATGTTGCGGGGCCCATAGCCTTTGCTGTATCCAGTGCGCTCAGCCGTTTCTTGATATCACATGGAGTGAATCGAATTGGCTGAAGACTGGCTTCTGTGATAGTGGGGACCTCAGGAGGGGGCCAATATGGATCATCCACTTGGCACTGGCTGAAGATAGTTGCAAATGCTTCAGCCTTGTCTTTTGCACTTGCGTGCTGGGCTCTACCATCATTGAGGATGGTGATATTTATCCCATTACTTGTTTAATATCCACCACCATTCACATTGGATGTGGCAGGACTGCAGAGCTTTGATCTGATCCGTTGATTGTAGGATCGCTAAGCTCTGTTTATAGCATGCTGCTTACCATGCATGTAGTTCTGTATTGCAGCTTCCCCAGGTTGGCACCTCATTTTTAGGTATGCCTGGTGCTGCTCCTGGCATGCTCTTCTGCACTCATTTAATTAGGGTTGGTCCCCTGGCTTGATGGTAATGGTAGAGTGAGGGATATGCCGGGCCATGAGGTTACAGATTGTGGTGGAATACAATTCTGCTGCAGCTGCTGGCCCACAGCGCCTCATGGATACCCAGTTTTGAGCTGCTCGATCAGTTGTAAATCTATCCCATTAGCACGGTGGGAGTGCCACACAATATGATGGAGGGTGTCTTCAGTGTGAAGATGGGACTTCGTCTCCACAATGACTGTGCGGTGGTCACTGCTACCAATGCTGTCTGCGACAGGTAGATTGGTGGGGACGAGTTCAAGTCGGTTTTTCCCTCGTGTTGGTTCTCATCACATGTCGCAGGCCCAATCTGCCAGCTATGTCCTTCAGAACTCGGCCAGCTCGGTCAGTAGTGGTGCTACCGAGCCACTCTTGATGATGAATATTGAAGTCCCCCACCCAGAGTACATTCTGTGCCCTTGCTACCCACAGTGCTTCTTCCAAGTGATGTTCAACATGGAGGAGTACTGGTTCATCAGCTGAGGGAGGGCGATTGGTGTTAATCAGCAGGAGGTTTCCTTACCCATGCTTAATCTGAAGACACGAGACTTCATGGGATCTGGAGTCAATGTTGAGGACTCCCAGGGCCACTCCCTCCTCACTGAGCCGCCACCTCGGGTGGGTCTGTCCTGCCGGTGGGACAGGACATACCCAGGGATGGTGATAAGAACATAATATGAGCAGGAATAGGCCATATGGCCCCTCGAGCCTGCTCCGCCATTCAATAAGGATAAGGGGGAAGCCATTTAGGACCGAGATGAGGAGGAATTTCTTCACCCAGAGAGTGGTGAACCTGTGGAATTCTCTACCACAGAAAGTTGTTGAGGCCAATTCACTAAATATATTCAAAAAGGAGTTAGATGAAGTCCTTACTACTAGGGGAATCAAGGGGTATGATGAGAAAGCAGGAATGGGGTACTGAAGTTGCATGTTCAGCCATGAACTCATTGAATGGCGGTACAGGCTAGAAGGGCCGAATGGCCTACTCCTGCACCTATTTTCTATGTTTCTATTAAGATCATGGCTGATCTGATCATGGACTCAGCTCCACTTCCCTGCCTGCTCTCTACAACCCCTTATCGTTTAAGAAATTGTCTATTTCTGTCTTAAATTTATTCAATGTCCCAGCTTCCACAGCTCTCTGAGGCAGCAAATTCCATAGATTTACAACTCTCAGAAGAAATTTCTCATCTTAGTTTTAAATGGGCAGCCCCTTATTCTAAGATCATGCCCTCTAGTTCTAGTCACCCCCATCAGTGGAAACATCCTCTCTGCATCCACCTTGTCAAGCCCCCTCATAATCTTATACGTTTTGATAAGATCACCTCTCATTCTTCTGAATTCCAATGAGTAGAGGCCCAACCTACTCAACCTTTCCTCATAAGTCAACCCCCTCATCTCCGGAATCAACCTAGTGAACCTTCTCTGAACTGCCTCCAAAGCAAGTATATCCTTTCGTAAATATGGAAACCAAAACTGCACACAGTATTCCAGGTGTGGCCTCACCAATACCTTATATAGCTGTATCAAGACTTCCCTGCTTTTATACTCCATCCCCTTTGCAATAAAGGCCAAGATACCATTGGTCTTCCTGATCACCTGCTGTACCTGCATATTATCCTTTTGTGTTTCATGCACAAGTACCCCCAGGTCCTGCTGTACTGTGGTACTTTGCAATCTTTCTCCATTTAAATAATAACTTGCTCTTTGATTTTTTTTCTGCCAAAGTGCATGACCTCACACTTTCCAACATTATACTCCATCTGCCAAATTTTTGCCCACTCACTGAGCCTGTCTATGTCCTTTAGCAGATTTTGTGTCTCCTCCTCACACATTGCTCTTCCTCCCTGATGGAGTCTGGGACATTGGCTGAAAGGTATGATACTGAGAGTATGACCACATCAGGCTGTGGGTTGATCAGTCCGTGGGATCACTCCCCCAATTTGGCACAAGTCCCCAGATGTTGGTAAGGAGGATTTTGCAGTGTTGACTGGGCTGGGTGCTGGTGTCGTGTCCAAAGGCCCTATGCCGACACTGCGGTTTTGTTATTGTTTCTCTTGTGATTATAACTGAGTGTCTTGCTAGGCCATGTCAGAGGGCAGTTAAGAGTCAACCATATTACTGAGTTACGTACAAGTCAGATCGAGTAAGGATAGCAGATTTCCTTCCCTGAAGGACATTAGTGAACCAGATGGGTTTTTGTGACAACGCAATAGTTTCACGGTCACCATTACTGACGCTAGCTTTTTATTCCAGATTTATTTAAGTAACTGAATTTAAATTCCGCAGCTGCCGTGTTGGATTTGAACTTGCGGCTCTCAATCATTAGTGCAGGCCTCGGGACTACCAGTCCAGCAACATAACCACTATGCTACCGCTTCGTGCTGGCTCCAAGGCATAATCTAGTTGTACACAGCTGCGCAATACTGAAGAGTACTACAGGAAGAGAGATGGATTGGCGGACAGCTCTATTGGCACTATTCAAAGTATATTGGCCAACATTCCTCCCTCAATAAATAGGTAAATCAGCCTCTTGAACCTGTTGAGCTATTCAATTAGATCATGGCTAAAAGAATATTAACTCATCATTTGTCTCACTAATGCTTGTTGAATCTTACTGTGCTACATAGCAGTCACTACATTTCATAGTAATTCATTGTGTACAACTGCTTCAAGATATTGAGCAATGTGATAAGTTGCTTTATATGCAAGTCTCCTACACAATCTTTCTGTTCCCTACATCCTCACTGTGTTGCAGATTATGACTTCAGTGTCCTAGTCTTGTGCAGCCCTCAGAATTGAAAATGTCTCAATCTCTCCCTCCATCCCTCCAAAAATCTCCAGACTTTCAAAATCCAAACTTATCATCCAGCCAGTATTTTGCCTGTAATTTAACTTCTCTCCCACCATCTCTAACCATGGCCCTATCCTGGATTGGCCCTTCAGCTCTTTCCACAAACACGCAGCACTTCTTCTCTCCAGCACCACGTTCTCTTCCCGAACACAGTCAGGTGTACCTCCCATAATATTCGCCACAATTCCACATATGCCGCCCACCTCCCATAACTCTCCGCACAACCCCCAACAACATTTATCACTGAGGGAGGTTAGAAACTATTGTGTCTGTGCTCACACATTGGGTGGGCAGCAGGGCAACATTGCACTAAACTGCAGCGATACAGGTCTAATTCAGTGATAATTACCTTATTGTAAACATCTTTGTACCGAGACCAGGAATGTAGTGAGTATACTTGACAGTGTTGTGAAGCCTTGTATATGAACTGTAGGATTCCTGTAAACGCTTCATTAAGCCCCATTCACCCTGATTACAAACGCTGCACTAACTGGGGAATGTGCATCACTGGGCAGTCAGTGCTTCCTGGATCTCGGCGTGGTTGCACCTGCTCTTGCTTTAATCACTGACGGCACTCAGAACACAGTATGTTCAAACAGTGGGCGCTCTGCTGGGGGAGCAGCTGTTCCTGGGTAAGGTTCAGTTACTAGGGGCGATGAGAAACAGAGTCAGAAACACATGGAACTGGAGACAAAAAAAAGGACCGATTCAGCAATGGAACTTTTCAAATCAAAATTCTCAACTCATGAGAAACTGCAAAAACATAGGAACACGAACAGAATGAGTTCAGTTGGTCGAGCCTGTTCTGCCATTCAATCAGATCACGGCTGATCCGTACCTCAACTCCATTTACCCACTTTTGTTCCATATCCTTGGATACCCTTCCCAACAAAATTCTATCAATCTCAGTTTTGAAATTTACAATTGACTTCCAGCCTCAACAGGCTTTTTTGGGGGTAGACAGTTCCAAATTTCCACTACCCTTTGTGATAAGAACTGCTTTGTGACATCACTCCTGAAGGGCCTAGCTCTAATTCGAAGGTTGTACCCCCTTGGTTCTGGACTCGGGGAAATACCTGTAGTTCATTTCTAGCTACCCTATCAAATCCTCGCACTTTCCCACACTGAACTCTGTCTGCCACAGTTTTACCCACTCACTGAATCTATCAATGTCCCCTTGCAACTTCCTGCTCCCATCCACACTATTCATTGTGCCACCCAACACTGTTGTCAGCAAACTTGGATATATGGCTCTCTATTCCTTCATCCAAGTCATTGATAAATATAGTCAAATGCCTTCTGAAGTCCAGACAAACAACATCCCTTAGTTACCCCCTCAAAAAATTCAACTAGGTTTGTTGGACATGACTTGCCCAACACAAATCTCTCTGATCAGTTCATATTTGCCCAAATGCTCAGTGTCTGTTGCTAATAACAGATTCTGGGAACTTTCCCACAACAGGCGTTGGACTAATCGGTCAAATTTCCGAGTTTATCGCTCCTCTCTTTCTTAAACAGTGGAAAATTTCCAATCAAGAGGGATAATTCCGAATCAAGAGAGTTTAGGACGATCATGACTAAAGCATCTACAATTTCCTCACCTACTTTTAATCCCCTGGGGAGAAACCATCGGGTCCTGGAGATTTGTCTGTCTTCAGTTTCATTGTTTTCTCCATGACCAATTCTTGTAACTTGTATTGACTCTAGTTAGTTCCTCCCCTTGATGTATTTGTAGTTTTCCTTGTATCTCTGGTACTTTATCCTCTTCCTCTATCTTGAAGACCCAAACAAATATTGCAAGTCTACCATTTCCTTATTTTCAATTACAATATCACCTGCATCTATCTTGCTCTCGGTCACCCTCTTTCTCTGAATATACTTGTAAAAACCTTTCGTGCTATCCTAAACAACCCTCGCGAGTTTTTTTTAAAAATCGCATTCCCTTTTTGCAGTTCTTACCACTTTGTGTCCCTTTGCTGTTCTTTATACCCCTCCCAGTCCATGCACTTGCTACGTTCTCTGTTGTAGAATCCCTTGCCTTTAGTTATACCCCCTCAGTCCGGGCACTTTCTACGTTCTCTGTTGTAGAATCCTTTGCCTTTAGTTATACCCCTCCCAGTCCGCCCGCTCGCTACGTTCTCTGTATTGTAGAATCCCTTGCCTTTACTTGTATCCTATCTCCCACTTCCCTTGTTGACCAAGGTTGTTTAATTGCACAAGTAGAACTCTTTCCCTTTACGGGTATGTACAGGTCTTGTATTTGAGCAAATACTTTGAACACCTCCCACTGTTCACCTGTAGTTTTACCCACCAACAGTTCTGCCCAGTCTGCTGTGGACAATTTCTGCCTCCTCCCTCCAAAGTCAGCCTGGCCTAAATTTAGATCCTTGGCTAGTGACTTGCCTTTGTCTCTTGCAACAATTTACATTTATATAGCGCCTTTAACATAATAAAATGTCCCAAGGAGCAATCATCAAAAAATATTGGCACCAAGCCACATGGAGCCACATTAGGACAGGTGACCAAATGTTTGTTCAATGTAACAGGATTTAACGAACATTTTAATGAGAAAGGTACAGAGGTGGAAAGGTTTAGAGAGGGAATTCCAGAGATTAGGACCTCGGCAGCTAAAGGCACAGCTGTCAATGGTGGAGCGATGAAAATCAGGGACTTACAAGAGACCAGAATTGGAGGAATGAAGGGATCTCAGAGGATTGTAGAGCTGGCGGAGGTTAGAGAGATAGGGAGGGGCGAGGCCATGGAGAGATTTGAAAACAAGGATGAGAATTTTAACATTGAGCAGTTGTCGGGCCGACAATGTAGCTCAGCGAGCAAAAGGGTGATAGGCAATGTTCCCTGCAAGCTGCACTTGGGTCTGTGTGGCCTGATTTCTTTACTGCACTGTCTCTAACTTTTTGCACATGCAGAAATGTAAAGATACTTACAAAAGCTGGTGAGCAGCCTGCACAGGGCCTTTCCATTACTGCACAGCCGTGCAGTTTACAGGGAACGTTAGTGATGGGTGAACGGGCCTTGGTGCCAGTTAGGATACAGTCAGCAGAATTTTTCATAAGCTCTAGTTTACAGAGTATGCATGGTTGGGAGGCCGGTCAGAAGAGTATCAGAATAGTCAAGCTAAAGTTAACAAAGGCATGGGTGAGGCAGCAGATGAGCTGAGACAGGGGCAGAGATGGGTGATGTTATGGAGGTGGAAGTGGGTAATCTTGGTGATGGGGAGAATAGGACTGCAAACAGTGTGGTTCAGCCTCACATCGTGGTCAGGGAGATGGATGGAGTCGGTGGCAAGGGAACGGAGTTTGTGGCGGGGATATTTAATTTGTGCACATCCAATACTAGCAACATGACAAATGAGAGGCAATGAGGGGTGGAGAGAGGTCTTGGTGAGGTCAAGCTGGTGTGGTCAACATACATGTGGAACCGGACATTGTTTCAGCGTTATCATGATCAGCAATTATCATGAGCAACTTTAATCCACATATTGATTGGGCTAACCAAACTGGTAGCAACACAGTGGAGGAAGATTTCCTGGAGTGTATAAGGGATAGTTTTCTAGACCAATATGTCGAGGAACCAACTAGAGGGCTGGCCATCCTAGTCTGGGTATTGTGTAATGAGAGAGGACTAATTAGCAATCTTGTTGTGCGAGGCCCCTTGGGGGAAAAGTGACTATAATATGGTAGAATTCTTCATTAAGATGCAGAGTGACACAGTTAATTCAGAGACTAGGGTCCTGAACTTAAAGAAAGGTAACTTCAATGGTATGAAACGTGAATTGGCTAGGATAGATGCGAATGATACTTAAAGGGTTGACAGTGGATAAGCAATGGCAGACATTTAAAGATCACATGAATGAACTTCAACAATTGTACATCCCTGACTGGCATAAAAATAAAACAGGGAAGGTGGCTCAACTGTGGCTAACAAGGGAAATTAAGGATCGTGTTAAATCCAAGGAAGAGGCAGATAAATTGGCCAGAAAAAGCAGCAAACCTGAGGACTGGGAGAAATTTAGAATTCAGCAGAGGAAGACAAAGGGTTTAATTAGCAGGGGGAAAATAGAGTATGAGAGTAAGCTTGCAGGGAACATAAAAACCGATTGTAAAAGCTTCTATAGATATGTGAAGAGAAAAAGATTAGTGAAGCCAAACGTAGATCCCTTGCAGTCAGAATCAGGTGAATTTAAATGGGGAACAAAAAAATGGCAGACCAACTGAACAAATATTTTGGTTCTATCTTCATGAAAGAAGACACAAATAACCTTCCGGAAATACTAGGGGACCGAGGGTCTAGCGAGAAGGAGGAACTGAAGGAAATCCTTATTAGTCAGGAAATTGTGTTGGGGAATTTGATGGGAATGAAGTCCGAAAAAACCCCAGGGCCTGATAGTCTGCATCCCAGTGTATTTAAGGAAGTGGCCCTAGAAATAGTGGTCATTTTCCAACATTCTATAGACTCTGGATCAGTTCCTATGGACTGGAGGGTAACTAATGTAACACCACTTTTTAAAAAAGGAGGGAGAGAGAAAACAGGGAATTATAGACCGGTTAGCCTGACATCGGTGGTGGGGAAGATGTTGGAATCAATTATTAAAGATGAAATAGCAGCACATTTGGAAATGGCCAGAAACGGTCCAAGTCAGCATAGATTTATGAAAAGGAAATCATGCTTGACAAATCTTCTAGAATTTTTTGAGGATGTAACTGGTAGAATGGACAAGAGAAAACCAGTGGATGTGGTGTATTTGGACTTTCAAAAGGCTTTTGACAAGGTCCCGCACAAGAGATTAGTGTTCAAAACTAAAGCACATGGTATTGGGTGTAATGTATTGACGTGGATAGAGAACTGGTTGGCAGACAGGAAACAAAGAGTAGGGATAAACAGGTCCTTTTCAGAATGGCAGGCAGTGACTAGTGGGGTACCGCAGGGTTCAGTGCTGGGACCCCAGCTATTTACAATATACATTAATGATTTGGACGAAGGAATTGAATGTAATATCTCTAAGTTTGCAGATGACACTAAGCTGGGTGGCAGTGTGAGCTGTGAGGAGGATGCTAAGAAATTGCAGGGTGACTTGGACAGGTTAGGTGAGTGGGCAAATACATGGCAGATGCAGTATAATGTGGATAAATGTGAGGTTTACACTTTGGTGGCAAAAGCAGGAAGGCAGATTATCTGAATGGTGACTGATTAGGAAAAGGGGAGGTGCAACGAGACCTGGGTGTCATGGTACATCAGTCATTGAAAGTTGGCATGCAGGTACAGCAGGCGGTGAAGAAGGCAAATGACATGTTGGCAGTCATAGCGAGAGGATTTGAGTATCGGCGCAGGGAGGTCTTACTGCAGTTGTACAGGGCCTTGGTGAGGCCACACCTTGAATATTGTGTACATTTGGTCTCCTAATCTGAGGAAGGACATTCTTGCTATTGAGGGAGTGCAGCAAAGGTTCACCACACTGATTCCCGGGATGGCAGGACTTACATATGAAGACAGATTAGATCGACTAGGAATTTAGAAGAATGAGAGGGGACCTCATAGAAACATATAAAATTCTGACGGGACAGGACAGGTTAGATGCAGGAAGAATGTTCCCGATGTTGGGGAAGTCTAGAAACAGGGCTCACAGTCTAAGGATAAGAGATAAGCCATTTAGGACCGAGATGAGGAGAAATTTCTTCACTCAGAGAATTGTGAACCTTTGGAATTCTCTACCACAGAAAATTGTTGAGGCCAAAGGGATCAAGGGATATGGAGAGAAAGCAGGAATGGGGTACTGAAGTTGCATGATCAGCCATGATCATATTGAATGGTGGTTCAGGCTCGAAGGGCTGAATGGCCTACTCCTGCACCTATTTTCTATGAAGTCACTGAGTGGCAACAAGTAGATGAGAAATACGAGGGGGCCAATGATGGATCCCTGGGGAATTCCAGTTGTAATGGTGCAGGAGCAGGAAGAGAAGTCATTTCAAGGGATTTTCTGGCTACGACTGAATAGATAGGAATTTAACCAGGCAGGGGCAATCGCACCCAGTGTACAATGGAGGAGAGGCATGGGGGAAGGATGATGTGGTGAATCGTGTCAAAGGCTGCAGAGAGGTTGCAAAGGATAAAGGAGGAAGAGTTTCCCACAGTGACTACACTCCAAAAGTGCTTCTTTGGCTGTAACGCACTTTGAGATGTCTAATAGTTGTGAAAGGCGCTTTTATAAATGCAAGTCTGTCTTTCTTTCGAGGCGCGAGGGGCCACATGGTATGTTCTTTCACAGTCACAGAGCATGCCATTTGTGATTGATAAGGGTTGTTTCAGTGCTGTGGCAGGGATGGAGTGGCAAGCAAGATGGGCATGGATTTGGGAGGCAACACGTTCAAGGACTTTGGAGAGGAAAGGGAGGTTGGAGATGGGGTGGTAGTTTGCAAGGGCAGAGGGGTCATGGGGGGATTTTTTTTTGAGGAAAGGTTATGACAGAAGATTTGACAGTCTCAAACCCAATAGTGAATTCTATCATCTGATCACTGAGTGAGGTTTTCCCCTTACGGTTAGACTTGACGAATTCTGGCTCATTACTCATCACTAAATCTAATACGGTATCTTCTCTTACAAAAGCAAAATACTGCGGATGCTGGAAATCGGAAATAAAAACAGAAAATGCTAGAAATAATCAGGTCACGCAGTATTTGTGGAGAGAGATACAGTTATGATGAAAGGTCATAGGCCTGAAATGTTTACTTTGTCTCACTCTACAAATGCTGTTTGAGCTGCTGCGTATTTGTTTTTATTTATGGTCTGTTCTCTAGTTAGTTCAAGAACATAGTGTTTCAGAAACCTCTCTCGACTGCACAAGAAATGTGCTGCCTTTGGGACTTGAATTGTTCTGCTTCTCCCAGTCTGAGAAAATTTAGGGTCCCTATTTTCCACTTGCTGGATTTTTGGTGCCGGCACGTTAACGTACGAATTTTATGTAAGTTTGCGGCAGAAAAAAAAAATCGGAACTTTCGCCAAAGAAATATTTGAATTTGGCACAGTGCTCTCCGAAGTTAGTCTGAGGGGGGGGGGGGGTGGAGCTTCAAGTTTGCACTAAAAACTCTCTGGGCATGCGCAAAAAGCTGAAGTTGCCAGGGCAACCAGAGACGCTGAAGCCCGCTCCCCCGAAAGGACTGCTACCCTACCGCTGTCTAAAGGTCCATAAAGGACCTCTTCCCCTCCCCCTGCTCCCACTGGCTGAACCTGCTGCAATCCCGAGCCGAATGGCCCTCCCGCTCCCAAACTTCAACTCGCAGGATGAGCGGGGGGGCCATTGAGCCCGGGATTGCAGCGGGTCCAGCCGGTGGGGAGCCGTCCTTTTGGCCGGAAATCTTCCTCCCTTGCTCCAAAAAAAGTATTTTATTGTGTATTCTTATTGCCTCGCTCCCCTTGTGCGCCGTGCTGATTCGTTAAGTTAACATACAAGGTTTTTTTGTGGGGCTTTTGGGCAGTGTGCGCCGTGCTGAAAAAAATCATGGATGGCCAAAATCGATTTATTTGACAAAAACAGCACCGGATCCCGTTGTGACTCGGGTCGGCACCAAAAACGTTGGAACTGGCGCACATGGTCAGCGCAGGCATCCAAATGTGGGCGAAAGTTGGAAATTGAGTATTTCACGCCAAAAAACGGCAAAAATAGGGGCCAAAGTCTCCCATTATAATGGTTGTTTTTGTAACAAGCTTCTCTGATCTCCGTGTTTCTGCAGCTCACTATATCACTGATCGCAGGTCTGGACAACTCCCTGACCTCCAGCTTCTCTCCGACCTCCCCTCATTGGTGGGAAAATTATTGGAAAAAATCCTGAGGGACAGGATAAATCTTCATTTGGAATGACCATTAATCAAGGACAGTCAGCATGGATTTGTTAAGAAAAGAAATAGGAGGAGTAGGCCATTACCTTTTGTAGGCCATTCGGCCCCTCGAGCCTGCTCCGCCATTTAATAAGATCATGGCTGATCTGGTCTTGGGCTCAGCGCCACTTCCCTGCTCGGGGAAGATCGTGTTTGACTCACTTGTTTGAATTTTGAGAGGTGGTAACCAGGAGGGTTGATGAGGGCATTGCGTACCATGTAGTGTATGTGGACTTTAGAAAAGCCTAAGGTCCCACATGGCAGACTGGTCACAAAAGTAAAAACCCATGGGATCCAGGGCAAAGTGGCAAGTTGGATCCAAAATTGGTTCGGGGTCAGGAAGCAAAGGGTAATGGTTGATGGGTGTTTGTGACTGGAAGGCTGTTTCCAGTGGGGTTCCGCAGGGCTCAGTACTGGGTCCCTTGCTTTTGGTGGTATATATCAATGACTTGGACTTGAATGTTGGGGGTATGATTAAGAAGTTGATACTAAAATAGGCTGTGTGGTTGATGATGAAGAAGAAAGCTGTGGACTGCAGGAAGATATCAATCTACTGATGAGATGGGCAGAACAGTGACAAATGGAATTCAAACTGGATAAGAGTGAGGTAATGCATTTGGGGAGGTCGAACAAGGCAAAGGAATACACATTAAATGGTACGACACTGAAAAGTGTAGAGGAACAGAGGGACCTTGGAGTACAGGTCCACAGATCCCTGAAGGTAGCAGGCCAGGTAGATCATGTGGTTAAGATGGCATACGGAATGCTTGCCTTTATTAGTCGAGGCATGGATTACAAGAGCAAGGAGGTTATGCTTGAACTGTATAAAACACTAGTTAGGCTGCAGCTGGAGTACTGTGTGCAGTTCTGGTCACATTACAGGAAAGATATAATTGAACTGGAAAGGGTGCAGAGGAGATTTACAAGAATGTTGCCCAGACTGGACTGGAGGGCTATGGACCAAGAGCTGGAAAATTGGATTAGGCTGGATAGCTCTTGGTCGGCTGGTGCGGACTTAGGCCGAAATGGTCTCCTTCGTGCTGTAAATTTCTATCATTCTATGACCTTTGAGCTCATCCTGCTCCCTCGACCCTACTGCCACCAAACTGCTGACCACCCAACTTCCTTTTCTGGCTCCCATGTTAGCTGACATTGTTAACAGTTCTCTCTCCTTAGGTACTGTCCCTCTCCCCCTGAAATCGGCTGTCATCACCCCTTTCCTCAAGAAACCAACCCTCGACCTCTCCGTCTTTACAAACTACCGCTCCATCTCCAACGTCCTTGAACGCATTGTCGCCTCTCAAATCCGTGCCCATCTTTTCCGCAACTCTATGTTTGAATCCTCCCAATCCAGATTCTGTGCCTGCCACAGTAGCGAAACGGCTCTCAAAGTCACAATGACATCATTTGTGACTGTGACAAAGGCAAACTAGCCCTCTTCGTCCTTCTTGACTTGTCTGCAGCCATTGACATGGTTGACCACTCTATCCTTCTCCATCATCCAGCTGGGTGGGACTGCACTCGCCTGGTTTCATTCTTATCTATCTAATCCTAGCCAGAAAATCTCCTGCAACTGATTCTCTTCCCGCCCCCGCACCGTTAACTCTGGTGTCCCCCAAGGATCTATCCTTGGCCCCTCCTATTTCTCATCTACATGTTGCCCCTTGGCGACATCATCCAGAAACACAGCGTCAGTTTCCACATGTACGCTGACGACACCCAGCTCTATCTCACCTCCACTTCCCTCTCCACGGTCTCTACATTGCCAGATTACTGGTCCGACATCCAGTTCTGGATGAACAGAAATTTTCTCCAATTGAATATTGGGAAGACCGAAGCCATTGTTTTCAGTCCCCGCCACAAACTCTGTTCCCTAGCCACTGACTCCATCCCTCTCCCCAACTTCTATCTGAGGCTGAAGCAGGCTGTTCGTAACCTTAGTGTCACATTTGACCCTGAAATGAGCTTTCGACCTCATATCCACAGCATAACCAAGACCGCCTATGTCCACCTCCGTAACATTGCCAGACTCTGCCCTTGCCTCAGCTCATCCGCTGCTGAAACCCTCATCCATGCCTTTATTACCTCTAGACTTTGACTATTCCAACACACTCCTGGCTGGCCTCCCACATTCTATCCTACGAAAACTAGAGGTGATCCAAAACTCTGCTGCCCCGTGTCCTAACTCGCACCAAGTCCTGCTCACCCATCACCCTCTGTGCTCGCTGGCCTACATTGGCTCCCGGTTAAGAAACGCCTCGATTTCAAAATGCTCATCCTTATTTTCAAATCCCTCCATGGCCTCGCCCCTCCTCATCTCTGTAATCTCCTCCAGCCCCACAACCAGAGATGTCTGCGTTTTTCTAATTCTGCCCTCTTGAGCATCCCTGATTATAATTGCTGAACCATTGGTGGCCGTGCCTTCTATTACCTAGAAGTGCCTTCTATTACCTCCAGAAGTCCCTCCCTAACCCTCTCTATCTCTCTTTCCTCTTTCACGACGCTCCTTAAAACCTACCTCTTTGACCAAGCTATTGGTCACCTGCGCTAATTTCTACTTATGCGGCTCAGTGTCAAATTATTTTTATCGCCATAACACTCCTGTGAAGCGCCTTGGGACGTTTCACTATGTTAAAGGCGCTATATAAATACAAGTTGTTGTTGTTGTTGTTGCCCCCACTATCAGTTAAAAGTCCTTTCTACACTCCCATTCATCCTTTTCCCTGGGACCAGCCTAGTTCAGATGCAGCCCACCCTCCTCCCACCCGACCATCTGAGCCCACTGCTCCATAACGCACCTCGCTGCTACCTGTCTCTCCAATCTGACCCTTCTGTCACTGGGAACAGTTTTGCCTTATTTTCTCTATCAAAACTGGTTCATGATTTTGAACACCTCTATTAAATCTCCTCTTAACTTCGCTGCTCTAAGGAGAACAACCCCAGCTTCTCCAGTCTATCCACGTAACTGAAATCGTTGAATATTAAATCACGGTAACTGCTCCTTTGGTGCTCACTCACATATAGCTCAGCTACCTAATCTATTTCAGTACTAAGAACCAGTTCGAGCAACATCTCTGCCCGTGGGCCACCTAACATACTGCTGGAGAGTCCTGTGCACATTACATTCCCAGTTCTCTGTTTCCACCCTCTCTGACCCAATCAATAAGCAGATAATAAAAAATCTCCCAGAACATGTTATTCCCACTGATCGCTCTAATCTGACTGCAGATTCCTCTTCCATTTCCTCCCCACAATTTGGAGATGTGCAATGCACCCCTACTAATGGAAGAAGCCCTTTTTATCTTTGAGCTCCAACCAGAGTGTGTCTGCTCCCTTCCTCATCTCCATTGCCCCTTCTACAACATCTGCTCCCTCTTTTACCAATACTGACACTCCGCCTCCGTTCTGATTTTTTCGATTTCTGTCAGTGCTATTAAGTCTAGATCTTCTGTAAAATAATTGCTTCCATTTGCCCCAGTTTATTTCCCACACTCATTTTAACCATCTAAAGTATTATTTTCTCTTGTGTTGTACAAGCTACTCCTGACCTTCACTTCAGTCTTTTCCCATTTATAACTAGTCCATTTGATTGCCAAGAGGAAGAGGAGCAGACTTGCACGACCTGATGGCGGTTCCTTCTTCTGAAAAAGTTCTGAGAGAAGCCAAAATCCAAGGCAAGCAAGGCACACTGCAGTTAAGTGGGACAGCAAGAACCACCTTTGTTGTTCCCAGTACCGAAAGCGACAGAACCTGCAATCGGCTCCCCCCCGACTGGTTCACGTGCACAGGTGTTTTGTGCACAGTCACAAAGGAAATGTAATAGTGACCTGAAACCAATTGCTGCTCCTGTCAGATGTTCACAGTATTTAACAATTCTTCCACACTGTTTTCGGTGAGCCATTATCCCATCCCACAGAGCACTATGCACCTGTCAATCCAATACACAGCTTCAATCAAATGCTTTTCCTGGTGATGTTGAAGTAGAATATCACAAAGTCAGGGCTCTATTCTGATCATCATGAAAAGAAATAAAGATCAAGAATACATCTGAGAATCAGGCTGAATATCGAAAGTTCAGAGGGGAAGTGAAAAAGAAAATGAGGGGCAAAGAGAGGGTATGAGAATAGAATGGCAACTAACATAAAAGGTAATCCAGAAGTCATCTATAGGCCTATAAATAATAAACGGGTAGTAGGAGGAGAAGTGGGTCAATTAGGGACCAAAAAAGAGAGCTACACATGGAGGCAGAGGGTATGGCTGAGGTACTAACGGAGTACTTTGCATTTGTCTTCACCAAGGAAGATGATGCTGCCATAGACAGAGTGAAGGAGGAGGTATACTAGATGGGATAAAAATTGCTAAATATGAGGTACTAGAGAGGCTGCCTGTACTTAAAGTAGATAAGTCAGCAGGACTGGATTGGATACATCCTAGGACACGGAGGGAAGTGAAGAAAGAAATCGCCGAGGTACTGGCCATAATCTTCCAATCCTCCTTAGAAATGGGGATGGTTCCAGAAGACTGGAGAATGCAAACGTTACACCCTTGTTCAAAAAAGGGTGTAAAGATAAAACCAGCAACTACAGGCCGGTCAGTTTAACCTCGATAGCGGCAACGCTTTTAGAAACAATAATCAGGGACAGAATTGACTAACCTGATTGAATATTTTGAGGAGGTAACCAGGAGGGTCGATGAGTGCAGTGCATTTGATGTAGTGTATATGGATTTTAGCAAAGCTTTTGATAAAGTCCCACATGGCAGGCTGGTCATGAAAGTAATAGCCCATGGGATCCAAGGCAAAGTTGCAAGTTGGATCCAAAATTGGCTCAGAGACAGGAAGCAAAGGGTAATGGTTGATGGGTGTTTTTGTGACTGGAAGGCTGTATCCAGTGGGGTTCCACAGGGCTCAGTGCTGGGTCCCTTGCTTTTTGTGGTATATATCAATGATTTAGACTTAAATGTTGGGGATTATAGTTAAGAAATTTGCAGATAACACTAAAATAGGCTGTGTGGTTGATAAGAAAAAGCAGTGGACTGCAGGTAAATATCAATGTACTGGTCAGGTGACAAATGGAATTCAATCCAGATAAGTGTGAGGTAATGCATTTGGGGAGGGCTAACAAGGCAAGGGAATATACATTAAATGGTAGGACACTGAGAAGTGTAGAGGAACAAAGTGACCTTGGAGTGCAGATCCACAGATTCCTGAAGGTAGCAAGCCAGGTAGATATTGTGGTTAAGAAGGCATACGGAATACTTGCCTTTATTAGCCGAGACACAGAATACAAGAGCAAGGAGGTTATGCTTGAACTGTATAAAACAGTGGTTAGGCCGCAGCTGGAATACTGTGCGCAGTTCTGGTCACCGCATTACAGGAAAGATGTGACTGAAAGAGCGCAGAGGAGATTTACAGGAAAGTTGCCTGGACTGGAGAATTTTAGCTATGAGGAAAGATTGGAGATGCTGGGTCTGTTTTCTTTTGAACAGAGGAGGCTGAGGGAAGACCTGATTGAGGTGTATAAAATTATGAGGGGCCTGGATATAGTGGATAGGAAGGGCCTGTTTCCCTTGGCAGAGGGGTCAACATCCAGGGGGCATTGATTTAAAATAATAGGTAGAAGGTTTAGAGGAGATATGAGGGGGATTTCTTCACCCAGAGGGAACTCACTGCCTGAAAGGGTGGTAGAGGCAGAAACTCTCACTACATTTAAAAGATACTTGGATGTGCACTTGAAGTGCTGTAACCTGCAGGGCTATGGACCTAGAGCTGGAAAGTGGGATTAGGCTGGATAGCTCTGTGTTGGCCGGTGTGGACACGATGGGCTGAAATGGCCTCCTTCTGTGCTGTAAATTTCTATGATTCTATGAAATTAACAGTCACTTGGACAAGTGTGGATTAATTAAGGAAAGCCAGCACGGGTTTGTTTAAAGGCAAATCATGTTTAATCAACTTGGAGTTTTTTGATGAGGTAACAGAGGGTTGCTGAGGGCAATGCTGTTGATATGGTGTACATGGATTTCCAAAGTGCCACATCATAGGCTTGCCAGCAAAGTTGAAGCTCATGGAATAAAAGGGACAGTGGCAGCATGGATACGGAATTGGCTCAGTGACAGGAAACAGAGAGTAGGGGTGAACGGTTGTTTTGCGGACTGGAGGAAGGTATACAGTGGTGTTCCCCAGGGGTCGGTACTGGGACCACTGCTTTTCTAGATATATATTAATGACGGTCATGGGTGTACAGGGCACAATTTCAAGATTTGCGCTGACACAAAACTTGGAAGTATAGTGAACAGTGAGGAGGAGAGGGATAGACTTCAAGAGGACACAGACAAGCTGGTGGAATGGACGGACATGTGGGGCTGCATGAAGAGAGAGACCTAGAGATATATCTGCACAAATCGTTGACGGTAGCAGGGCAGGTTGAGAAAGCAGTTAAAGCTTACGGGATCCTGGGCTCCATGAATAAAGGTATAGAGTACAAAATTGTGGAAATTATGAACCACCTGTATAAAGCACTGGCTTGGCCTCAACTGGAGTAGTGTGTCCAATTCTGGGCACCTCACTTTAGTGAAGACCTTAGAGAGGGTGCAGAAAAGATTTACAATAATGATTCCAGCGATGAGGGACTTCAGTTACGTGGATAGACTGGAGAAGCTGGGGTTGTTTGCCTTAGAGCAGAGAGGGTCAAGAGATCGGATAGAGGTGCTCAAAATCATGATGTCTCTGGACAGAGTAGTTCGAGAGAGACTGTTCCTATTGGCGGAGGGGTCAAGGACCAGAATTAAGGTGACTGGCAAAAGAACCAAAGGCGAACCAGAAGTCACAGTCTCAGGATAAGGGGTCAGCCATTTAGGACTGAGATGAGGAGAAATTTCTTCACTCAGAGGGTGGTGAATCTCTGCAATTCTCTACCCCAGAGGGCTGTGGGGACTCAGTTGTTGAGTATATTCAAGACAGAGATCTATAGATTTTTGGATATTAAGGGAATCAAGGGATATGGGGATAGTGCAAGCAAGTGGAGTTGAGGTAGACAATCAGCCATGATCTCAGTGAATGGCGGAGCAGGCTCGAGGGGCCAAATGGCCGACTCCTGCTCCTGTTTCTTATGTTCTTATGACACAAGAAAAATCTTTTTGTACAGCGAGTGGTTAGGATCTGGAATGCACGGCTTGAAAGGTGGTGGAGGCAGGCTCAACCTCGGCTTTCAAAAGAGAGTTGGATAAGGATCTGAAGGAAAAACATTTGCAGGCTACGGGGAAAGGGTGGGGAAGTGGGGCTAGTCAAGGTGCTCTTGTAGAGAGCCGGCACGGTCTCGACAGGTTGAATGGCTGCCTTCCATGCTGTAACCATTTAATGAAAGCTAGGATTAAGACAAAAATTGCATTCTCCTTTAACGAAGAGCCCTTCCGTCTGCATTACCCAGGGCTGCAATAAGTTTATGAATTCTGGATATTAAATTGGTCAGGGCTGGAGGGCACCTTCACTAGTTATTAGTCCTTCAATAAAAGTATTCTTTTTCAGCATTTTTTCATTATTACATTTTAAACAGGAGCACAGAACACTACTCCCTCTCTCGAAATGTACACTGCACCATTGACAATTGTTCAGAAAAGTTTGCTGAATTCCTCCCATTTTGTTGCACAAATTCTTTAGTTTATGCAGATTCCCTGGGAATGTGTTTTAAGATGAAAAGGAACATGGGAAAGTACAGGATCAGAACAGGCTCTGCTATCTATCCACACACAGTCCCAAAAGATCATATCTTTCAATCAGCCACTCCATCAAATTCGTCTCCAATTCTCCCGCAAAGTTTTCCACACAACTCTCCTCCCCAGTTAATGCATTCCACACGTTCACCAGCCTGTGTGTAAAGTAGACCAATCTACACCCTCTCGAATCGTTCCTTCTTCTAAGCATGAGCCCATTTCCCCTACGTTGAGTTATTGTCCATCTCAGTGAGGTTCCATTTGCTCATCCCCTTAAGATTGGAGTCTCTCCCCTCAGCCTCCCTTTCACAGAGTGAACATCAGGCTGCCCTTTCACTCCTCAGATACCCGAAGCTCAGTATCCACTGCCTCTTCTGCACTGCCTCTGGTGCCTGGATACCTTGCAGTATCATTCCATAATTTTGGCTTTTTATGCTTTATATTTTCTCAGTGTCACTCCTGTAAACTGAGCGTGTCCCCAATGATCCAGAGTGCGGCCCTTTCTATCCAATATCCAGTCAAATGATTGTGAGACCCGGGTTGTAACAGAGAATCATATGCCATCGCAAAGCATCATAGAAACCTACAGTACAGGAGGTCGCCATTTGGACAACATCTGTGCCGGCTCTTGGAAAGAACAGTCGTGCTTAGTCCCACTTTTATCCGTGACCCTGTGAGGTCCTTATCCCAAGTACCCATCCAACTCCGTGTTACAATTATTGATGGACTCGGCTTCCACCACTGCTTCAGGCCGAGTGCTTCACATCCCAACAACACACTGAACATTTTTCCTCATCTCCCCTCAGGTCTTTGTCAATGATTCTGAATCCAATCTGGTTATTAACCCACTCGCCAGAAGGAAGCGTTTTTCTCATCATCATTTTGTAAACCTCTATTAGGTCATCTCTTAACCTTCTCTGCTCCAAGGAGAACAGTCTGAACTTTTCCAACTTCTCCTCATAACTGAAGTCACTCATCCCTGATAACATTCGGGTAAACCCCCTCTGTACCCTTTCTAAGGCCTTTATATCCTTCCTGGTGCAGGGCCCAGAATTGACCGCAATAATCCAGCTGAGGCCTAACCAGTGATTTATAAAGTTCCAGCATGATCGCTTTGATTTTATATTCTATTCCTCTATTTATAAACCCAAGTAACCCGTATGCTTTTTTTTTAAAAAACCCACCTTTAAGGATTTGTATATTGGGACACCAAGGTCTCGCTGTTCATCTACACTTTTCAAAATTGTGCCATTGATAGTACAGGTATACTGTTTTTCCATATTAGTCTCCCACGTTTTAGCACATTCCCCATTGCTCAATATGCCTTTGTAGCTTCCTTTGGTCTTCTAAAGAATTAACCACCCCACCTATCATCAACAAATATCAACACCATTCCCTCGAGGTCTAAATGTAGATCATTGATTGACACAGTGAGCAGAAGCGGCCCCAGAACTGAATGGAGGGACACCGCGAGCGAACAGAGGGACCGGACGGAGGGACGCCACGAGGGACGGAGGGACACCGCGAGCGAACAGAGGGACCGGACGGAGGGACGCCACGAGGAACGGAGGGACACCGCGAGCGAACAGAGGGACCGGACGGAGGGACGCCACGAGGGACGGAGGGACGCCGCGACCGGACGGAGGGACGGCGCGACAGGACGGAGGGACTGGACGGAGGGACGCCGCGACCGGACGGAGGGACCGGACGGAGGGACGCCGCGACCGGACGGAGGGAGGGACGCTGCGACCGGACGGAGGGACCGGACGGAGGGACGCCGCGACCGGACGGAGGGAGGGACGCTGCGACCGGACGGAGGGACGCCGCGACCGGACGGAGGGAGGGACGCTGCGACCGGACGGAGGGACGCCGCGACCGGACGGAGGGACCGGACGGAGGGACGCCGCGACCGGACGGAGGGACCGGACGGAGGGACGCCGCGACCGGACGGAGGGAGGGACGCTGCGACCGGACGGAGGGACCGGACGGAGGGACGCCGCGACCGGACGGAGGGACCGGACGGAGGGACGCCGCGACCGGACGGAGGGAGGGACGCTGCGACCGGACGGAGGGAACGGACGGAGGGACGCCGCGACCGGACGGAGGGACCGGATGGAGGGACGCTGCGACCGGACGGAGGGACGCCGCGACCGGACGGAGGGACCGGACGGAGGGACGCCGCGACCGGACGGAGGGAGGGACGCTGCGACCGGACGGAGGGAACGGACGGAGGGACGCTGCGACCGGACGGAGGGACGCCGCGACCGGACGGAGGGACGCCGCGACCGGAAGGAGGGACGCCGCGACCGGAAGGAAGGACACCGCGAGGGACACCACGACCGGACGGAGGGACGCCGCGACCCACTTCCAACCACACTGAGAAAACTGCCCTTTGCTGCTTTCTTCCCAAGTCATTCTTAATCCAGTTTGCTATTCTGTTCCTAATTCCCAACCCATTAATCTTCTGCAATACCTCTCCAATTGCTGGAGCCATACTGGACATAGACCTGTGGTTGTTGGAGGCTAATTGTGGTAGCCACAGGGCATCACTGCAGGAAGTGGCCTCAACCCAACCATCTGGGCTGGCATGGGCTGCGTCATCAATGACTTTCCCTCTCGTCATGAGGTCAGGAATGGGGCTGTTTGCTAATGATTCCAGTGTCCAGCTCCATTCACAACTCCTCCGATAATGAAGCAGCCCATGGCAGCCTACAATAGGACCTGGATAATACCCAGGCTGACAACTGGCAGGTAACATTCAGACTACACAAGTGCCAAATAATGACCATCTCAAACAAGAGAAAGCCCAACCATTTCTCCTTGATCTTAAATGGCACGGACATTGCCAAGTCCCCCACCGTGAACATCCTTTGACCAGAGATGGAACTGGACCAACCATTTCAACTGCGGGGCTACAAGAGCAGGATAGAGGCTGGGTATTCTTTATCCCTCAAAATATCTTCATCATCTACATGGCTCAACTCAGAAGTGTGATGAACACTCAATATTTGGAATGGATGCAACCACAACACCATCCAGGACAGAGCTTGCTTGCTGCCCTTGTGACTGGCTCAGTATCGCCCCACCCCCGGGCACACTGTGGCTGCAGTATGTACAATGTACAGGATGAACTGCAGCAACCCCAAAACCCCCTCCAAATACCAAAAACAGGGTGGCAATGTAACTGGAAGACAATCATCTTCAAATGCCCCTCCGAGTCACGCAACATCCTGACTTAGACATTAAATCATTCTTTCATTGTCACTGGCTCAGAATCCTGGAACTCCCGAACTAATAGCACTGTGGGAGCACCTTCACCACACGGATTGTAGCGGTTCAAGAACACCCACCACCATCTTCTCAGGGTAACTAGGGATGGCCAATAAATGGAGCTGAACACTGTGGAATTATCAGCCCCACCCCAAGAGGACTTGGTTTTGAAGTGCAGACATTGATGCAGCAGGTAAGTGTGCAGAGTACAAGGATATGACCACATGGGGAAACAATGACAAAACATCTCTCTGAATGGGGGAAATGAATCAGCAGATGTGTGTCGGAATACTGAGAATTCTAGGAATAAAATGGATGACCCGAGAGAGTAAGCTCTGTTATTAGAGATATCACCGAGACCTGGTTCACCGATGATGCAGGTTGGCTAAAACGTACAAGGATATAGATTACTTTGTCGAAACAGAGCTTAATGTGAAGGAATTTGATAGGTCCATTTCTGTTACAATCTGGTCCAAGAGCGAATACGGTGCAACAGGGAGGAGAATGAGGGGAAAGAAACAAAATGAACAAGGTGGGCAGGCCAGCAATGAAGGCAGTTCACTCACTGTCAGTGCAACTCTACTGATTGAATGACTTGTATTTAAGAAATGAAATTAGGTGCGTGTCACATTCCAGGGATTGCTTCAATGTCACAGGCATTAGGACTCAAAACAACTGGTGCAATATACTGAGAGTCACAAATTACACAAATGGACACTTTTCCATTAGCCGATACACAGCCCTACAGATAGGAGAGTTCCAAATGCCGTTTAATCCCTCTGTAGCGGATGAAAAACTGCACCAGTGACAGGCAGCAACATAATGCTCTTGCGTACACTTATCACTGCTGTCTGCTCAGTCATTTCAGCATCAGTCCCCAGCTCCCTCGGTCACCTTCAAGCCTCTGTTGACTGGGCAGCGACATTTCCAAAGACAAATTCAAGTTAATCGAAGTGCACACAAATTCCCTTTTATTCCAAAGAGAAAAGCATGCAGTAATTGCCACAAGCATCTCTTAAAAACATTAAATGAGCAAATGTAGCTCCACCATCGCATCTTCACAGCACATGTAACCCCGAGTATTTCTGCCGCTTCAACAAATGTCCTCACGTTTGACTTTGACCAGTCTTTGTATCGACTAGTCTAAAGCAGCATTTAGTTACCACACGAATAAGGAGCAACTAGCGCCCGAGACTACCAGCCGGAGCAAGGCAGAGGAGGCTGTGTGGTTGATAGTGAAGAAAGCTGCGGACTGCAGGAAGATATCAGTGGACTGGTCAGGTGGGCAGGACAGTGGCAAATGGAATTCAATCTGGATAAGTGAGAGGTAATGCATTTGGGGAGGTCTAACAAGGCAAGGGAATACACATTAAATAGTAGGACAATGAGAAGTGTAGAGGAACAAAGGGACCTTGGAGTGCAGGTCCACAGATCCCTGGAGGTAGCAGGCCAGGTAGATAAGGTGGTTAAGGCGGCATACGGAATGCTTGCCTTTATCAGTCGAGGCATAGCATACAAGAGCAGGGGGGTTATGCTTGAACTGTATAAAACACTGGTTAGGCCACAGCTAGAGTACTGCATGCAGTTCTGGTCACCGCATTACAGGAAAGATGTGATTGCACTTGAGAGGGTACAGAGGAGATTTACGAGGATGTTGCCTGAACTGGAGAATTTTAGCTATGAGGAAAGATTGGATAGGCTGGTGCTGTTTTCTTTGGAACAGAGGAGGCTGAGGGGAGACCTTTTTGAGGCGCCTAGACAGAATGGATAGGAAGGACCTATTTCCCTTAGCCAGGGGTGTCAACAACCAGGGAACATAGGTTTAAAGTAATTGGTCGAAGGTTTAGAGGGGATTTGAGGGGAAATTTCTTCACCCAGAGCACCCGGGGGGGGGCGGGGTCTGGAACTCACTGCCTGAAAGGGTGGTAGAGGCAGGAACCCTCACCATATTTAAAAAGTACTTGGATGTGCACGTGAAGTGCCGTGACCTACAGGGCTATGGACCAAGAGCTGGAAAGTGGGATTAGGCTGGCTAGCATTTTGTTGGCTGGCACGGACACAATGGGCTGAAATGGCCTCCTTCCATGGTGTAAATTTCTCTGATTCTATGAATACAAGATCTTCTTAAAAGTCAGACAGTAAAGCACACTATCAATTGGTTTAGGGTGACCCTGGAAGACACCGCCTCAAAAGGAGGATCGACCATAGTAATGTCACAAAAATCTTGTGCAGCATGCAATGTGAAATGGTAGACAACCGTGATGTTCTGGTTGCTATTCACAATCAACCAGAATTGTTCCAGAAAATGTCAAACTTTGAGGCCTACTTTACCAATGGGAAGGTCAGCAACAGATTCATTGAACAGATTCAATCCCACTCAACACGGAGCACCCCGCTCCACTGGCGATGATGACATCACTGTGCACCGCACCCCAGACCCTGAATTGGGTCTTGCCCCCTGAAGCTGTGCCGGGCAATGACAGCGATAGCTTCAGGGAACACGAAGCGGCCGCTCGTGGGGTGAAAGTTAAAGGGGAGGTGGGCAGCTGTTCCTACTGATTTCCCTGTGCGCCCCGTTGTCGCTTTGGAATTGGGGTCGGTGCTGTGATCGGTCAGCCTCTGAGTGCCGGGCTGTTGGCGCAGCACCCCCGATTCCCGGTGGGCCAGGTAGGACCCTTTTTTCCTGCAGAGTACGCAGCTTGGGTCCTTTCCTTTAATTGAGGAACGAGCCGCTCCTATGCAACTCCACTTCCCTTTGGGGCGGTGAACCCAATTCCTCGCGAGGCGAGACTGCTGCGCCTGGCGACTGTAACTGCACCCCAATTATTAGCCCGTAGTCTCAACAAATTGCTTGGGTTTTCTGGCCTCTCCCCTATATCACCCATAACACTAGAAACCACAGGCACACAGCATCGCTTTGGTGCAAATACATTGCAAGGTGTTTAATAATATCCCCGCCCAGGGAAAGTAGTGTTGGGCAGCAGCACAAAACAGATGCAGTCAGTGGCCCCCACTATACACCCCACCTGCTAAGCAGCCCCGCCGACGTTCACTGAAGTGATTATCGGACGGGGTGTATAACAGACCTGATTCAACACCAGCCGATATGCGCTGGGGCATAAAAACATAAAAAATAGGAGCAGGAGTCGGCCATTTGGTTCCTCGAGCCTGCTCCGTCATTCAATAAGATCAGGGGTGATCTGATCTTGGCCTCAGCTGCACTTCCCTGCCCGCTCCCCATAGTCCTTGATTCCCTCATCATTCAAAAATCTGTCTATCTCCACCTTAAATATATTCAATGACCCAGCCTCCACAACTCTCCGGGGCAGAGGATTCCACAGATTCTTGACCCCAAGAAGAAATTCCTCCTCATTTATGTTTTAAATGGGCAACCCCTTATTCTGAAACTATGTCACCTGGTTCTAGATTCCCCCATGAGGGGAAGCATTCTCTCTGCATCTACCCTGTCAAGCCCCCTCAGAATCTTATATGGTTCAATAAGATCACCTCTCATTCTTCTAAATTCCAGCCTGCTCAACCTTTCTTCATATGACAACCCCTTCATCTCAGGAATCAACCTCATGAACCTTCTCTGAACTGCCTCCAATACAAGTATATTCCTCCTTAAATAAGGAGACCAAAACTGTACACAGTACTCCAGATATGGTCTTACCAATACCCTGTACAGTTGGAGCAGGACTTCTCTGCTTTTATACTCCATGCCCCTTGCAATAAAGGCCAACATTCCATTTGCCTTCCTGATTACTTGCTGTACCTGCATACCAGGTCTCTCACTGCAGCAGTTTTTTTTTTTTAAATCGCTCCCCATTTAAATAATTTGCTTTTTTATTTCCCCTACCAAAGTGGATAACCTCACATTTTCCCACATTATAGTCCATTTGCCAAATGTTTGCCCACTCACTGAGCCTATCTATATCCCTTTGCAGATTCTTTGCGTCATCCTCACAACTTGCTTTCCCACCTATCTTTGTATCATCAGCACATTTGGCTACGTAACACTCAGTCCCTTCATACAAGTCACTAATATAAATTATGAATTGTTGAGGCCCCAGCATTGATCCCTGTGGCACCCCACTAGTTACAATTTGCCAACCTGAAAATGACCCATTTATCCCGACTCTCTGTTTTCTGTTAGGCAATCCTCTATCAATGCTAATATATTACCCAGCCCTGTGAGCTCTTATCTTGTGCAGTAACCTTTTGTGTGGCACCTTATCGAATGCTTTCTGGAAATTCAAATATACATCAACTGGTTCTCCTTTATTCACTCTGCTCGTTACATCCTCAAAGAACGGCAACAGATTTGTCGAACATGGGCCCAGAAATCCCGGCCTCCCTGGGTCCGTACGGAGTTTCTACGGACCTGGGAAGGCATCGCAAAAGCCGGTTTTCGGCGCACAATGCGCATGCGCTGAAAACCAGCTTTTCCAATCTGTCAAGTTTCTGGCTGGACAGATCTCCCGTATCTCGGGAACGAGAACATTCGCACGGCAGAGATCAGGTCATTTGCCCATCTCTTGCCCTGCGAATGTCCTTAAAACTCGTGTCTGGCGAAAGCAGTTGCATAGCCTACTTTTAACAACGTAAGAGTTTAAAAACATTAATATAAAATTTAAAAATACATATGTTAAAACCCTGCCCACTCAGGTAATTTTATTCTAAACCATAATTAAAACTTTTTTAAAAATCGGTAAATTTTTTTTGCTAAAAACATTTCTATCAACTTTAATTTCTATAGTGTATTTATGTGAGGTGTTTTTGCAATGTTTTATGTAGTGTTTGGGTGTGTTTCTCATTCATCGTAATAGGAGTTTCGAATTTACGAAACTCCTATTACGATGAATGAGAAAATACTTTACCATGATTGGGTGCCCAGGCCCACATGACTCCTGCGGACGTCCCAACGTGAACGCGCTCCGTTGCGCAAGAGGAGGCCTCGAGTCCGGGATCTCTGGCGGGCATTCGACCAAAAGGTAAGTGCGCATCTTTTCTCCTATTTTTAGTCGAACGCCCGCGGGAAGAAGAAACCTGGATTTCTGGGCCATGATTTCCCTTTCATAAAACCATGCTGACTCTGCTTGACTGCATTATGATTTTCTAAATGTCCTGCTACTACTTCCTTAATAATGGTCTCCAGTATTTTCTCAATCACAGATGTTAGATTAATTGGTCTAGTTTCCTGTTTTCTGTCTCCCTCCTTTCTTAAATAGGGGTTTTGCAGTTTTGCAATCCGCTGGGACCTCTCCAGAATTCAGGGAATTTTGGTAAATTACAACCAATGCAGCAACTATCTCTGCAGCTACTTCGTTTAAGACCCTAGGATGCAGGCCATCGGGTCGAGGGGACTTTTCCACCTTTAGTCCCATACGTTATAGGAACATAGAAATTTACAGCGCAGAAGGAGGCCATTTCGGCCCATCGTGTTCATGCCGGCCGACAAAGAGCCGCATGGCCCTTGGTCAGCAGCCCTAAAGATTACATATAAACCTACGAACAATGAACAATAGCAGAAAGGCAAAGAACACCCAGCCCAACCAGTCTGCCCCACACAACTGCGACACACCTTATACACTCCATCTCAACTGGAGCCACATGATCTCCTGGGAGAGACAAAAAAAAAGATAAAAACCCAGGCCAATATCTCTGTGGAAGAGAGAAACTGAGTTAATTTAAGCTAAATATTTCCTCGACAATCTCTAATGATAATGATCATTTTAAGTTCCCTCCCCCCCTCCCCCTGCAATAGCTCCTTGATTATCAATTATTGGGATGTTTTGAGTGTCCTGTACCGTGAAGACAGATACAAAATATTTGTTCAAAGTGTCTACCATTTCCCTGTTCCCCATTATTAATTGCTCAGTCTCATCCTCTAAGGGACCAACGTTTACTTTAGCCATTCTCTTCCTTTTTATATACCTGTAGAAACTCTTACTGTCTGTTTTTATATTTCTTGCTAGTTTACTCTCATATACCATCCTCTCTGTCTTTATCATTTCACAATCCTCTGGCCTTCCACTGTCCTTCACAACATTGTATGCCTTTGTTTTCAATTTGAGACCATCCTTTACTTCCTTAGTTAGCCATGGTTCATCCTTCTCTTAGTCTTTCTTTCTCACTGGAATATATCTTTGCTGAGAGTTATGAAATATCTCCTTAAATGTTTGCCACTGCGTTTCTACAGTCTTACCCTGTAATATATTTTCCCAGTCCACTTTAACCAACTCTGCCTTCATACCTTTGTAATTACCTTTATTTAAGTTCAGGACACTAGTTTGAGACCTAGCTTTCTCACCCTCCAACTGAATTTGAAATTCTACCATGCTATGATCACTCTTCCCAAGAGGATCCTTCACTACAAAATCATTCATTAATCCAGACTCGTTACACAAGATAAATTTCTATCCCATAATGCCCCTGCAGCCTTCAATTCTGAGAGGATTTGTTTTAAAGTGAGGGGAAACTAGCTCCTGTAGAGGAGTTAACTATATGCCCTGGGTTGGAACTAAAGTTTTGCCTCAATAGAAATGAAACTGTTCCATAAAGTAGATGATTGAAAGGCAAGGGTTAGAAGTCCAGGCCATGCTCAATAATTCAGATTGAAATTCCAAATCCTTCAGAGCATTTTCTTTCAAGGTGATTCCTTAAAAGTAGTTGACTTCTGTTGAATCACATTTTGTCAAATATTTTAAACCTTTTCCAATTATAACATTCAGGTGGATTTTGTTTTCAGTAACAATTCAACAGACTGTGTTCTCTATCATTTACCTGTAAAGGTAAAACGCTGATGTTCATTCTCAGCAGCTGCAGAACCAAGCTGTACATTATTTAGAAAGCATGGCTGGGAACAGTGTGAGCGATGGGATTAACACCTGCACCATTAGTAAGAGCGCCCTGTGACCCTGCAGCAAAGGCACTGAACTGACTCTACATACACAAGTGATGGAGCCACAGTTCCCAGCCACTACATGCCCAAAAATGAGGCACAGATTCCACACCTGTGATGTGCATTCAGTTCTGTGCTTCCTTGTTTAGTCGGTAGCCACATGCCAGGAAGCATCGGTACTCCTATCTGTACACATGCATGGCTGAACTTTCCAAGTATTGTAGCCGATGAAGCTTTCCAGGTGGCAATAAAATGAGCATGAGAATTTTCAACTGAAATATGAAAATTCATATCCATCGATCAATAAATAACTTGCATGTAGCACATTTCCACCACACTTCAGATGTCAACTTTATTAAAGATACAAAAGAGAGAGAAAGCCAGGCATTTCAACCAGGCATGTGACCTGGAGCTTAAAATTTACACGCAATTTCTGACCCCTAATTTACCCAAGGAATTTTCAAATGGTTTCAGTTCTCTGGACTCCCACAGGGAGTATTTGAGCTGTGGCCTGTACTGCAGGCTGTCTGAAGGCAATGGAAATTTAGGGTAAATCTAGGAAACCATTCACACTCCTGGAATCTGAATCTCTCGATTGATAAAACTGCTGACACTGTATACAGCAGGAGTCACACCTCCAGGAATATTGTTTTTCTTCAGATGAACCAAAAGTGACATGGAAAACCCTGGCAAGGAGAGGATGTCGTCCAGAAAGAACAGTTTAGATGAGACCAGCACATCACATGGTTGAAACACACCCTTGGAATTCAGATAGCTGCACATCAACTCAGCTTAGTACATGGAGTCCCTCGAGTGACACAGCCCACACTGCAATCATCCATCACTTAGAAAGGGATAGATTTTTACTGGACCACACCTGATGCTATCTCAGCTACTGTCCGAGCTGGGCAGTGATGTGTGTAAAAGTTGCATCAAGGACTAAAAGCAAGACAGAGAGTAGTGACTAGCAGGAATGGGAAGGTAAGCATAAATCTCAGGGGTCCACCAAAATGGGGAGCTTGACACGGACATTTCAGCAAACCAGCACCCCAACAGCCCCTGGATTGTTATTCAATAAAATGTCACTCAAAACAAAAACAAAACAGAACAGATAAGAGCAAGACTGATGCCTGTCTAAATGGCACAAGTAGTGAGGAATGATGAGAGAAAATCAGGCTTTACGGTCTAGGACGGTGGTTGTGGGACCATCTAGTTGTGCAAAGTATTAAACTTAAATTGTTAAAAAGCAAACAAAGTTCATTTCTAGAGGAATAGAATTCAAAAACAGAGAATTACGTTAAACTTGTATAGAATCTTGGTTAGGCCACACTTGAAGTACTATGCATAGTTCTTGTCTCCGCATTATAAAAAAAAGATATTACAGCACTGGAAAAAGTGCAAAAAAAGATTTATAAGGTTGATGCTCATCAGGAAAGACTGATCAGGCTGGAGACTAAGAGTTGACATAATAGAGGTCTTTAAAATTATGAAGGGGTTTGATAGGGTAGACAGAGATGTTTCCATTCGGGGTGAAAATTAGAAGATGGTCATGAATAAATCCAATAAGGAATTCAGAAACCTCTTTACTCAGAGTGGTGAGAATGTGGAACTCACTACCACAGGGAGTGGTTGAAACGAACAGCAGAGATATGCTGCTAGGGCACGATGAAGTAACACAAAAGGAGGCTGGTGTGGAGCATTATCAGCAGCGCAGACCTGTTGGGCCGAGTGGCCTGCTCCCATGCTGTAAGTTCAATGTAAAACAGGGTATTCAAAGAAGTAAAAACAGAAAATGCTGGGAATACTCAGGTCAGGCAGCGTCTGCGGAGAGAGAACGTTTCAGGTCGATGGCCTTTCATTTTGTAATACACGACCAAAATACACTCTTAAAAGGCTAAAGCTCAACGGTATAGTTAGGCAACCATGGTCAACAAACACGGCAAGAGACTGTATCAAGCCAAAAGGAGAGGTTTACAAAAACGCCAGAGAAAGTGAAAATCCACTGGACTAGGAGAGCTATAAAAAGCAAGAGAGAGACAACAAAAGGATTAAAAGTTGCAAAATGAGAAAATGAAAAAAGACTTAAGGGATATAAGGCTAACAGTAACCTTTTTATAAAAATATTGAGGGGAAGAGAGTGGCTATGGGAAAGGTGGGCCCATTAAAGGCAGACAAAAGTAATACTCTCAGCAATAACAAGGAAATGGCAAACTTATTAAATGAATACTTTGTATTGGTCTTCACAGTAGAGGAAGACGACAAAATACCAGCGATACAAGGGAACCTGAAAATAAATTAAGGGGAGTAACGCATTGGATTTAATGCAAATATTTAAAATGGTAATGAAGAAAATAATGGGACTTAAGATAGATAAATCTCCAAGACCTGATGGTTTCCACCCAGTGTGTTAACAATTGCAAATGCTTTCGTCATTATTTTCAAAAAGGGCTCTTTTTCAGGAATTATGTTGTTGAATTGGAAAATAGGAAGCACTTTTTCCTACACAGAGTAAAAATCTGGAATTCACCCTCAAAAGTCTGTGGATGCAGTGGGGGGGGGGAAAATCGAGATCGATAGATTTTTGTTGGGTAAGGGTATTAAGGGATATGCAGCAAAGCTGGGTAAATGAGTTAAGCTACAGATCAGCCTTGATCTAAGTGAATGGCTGATGTAACAACAGCTGCTTTAAGACCAGATTTATCTGAAGCAGTATTATTCTGGCAAGTGCATTTGGGAAATTTACACTGGGGTTGCCACCAGGACACAGCACTAAAACAAGAACTTGCATTTATATAGCGTTCTTTCACATTGAAAGTGTCGCAAGGCACGTCACAGGAGCGTTATCAAACATATTGTGACACCTAACCACAGAAGGAAATAGTAAGGCAGGTCACCAAATGCTTGGTCAAAGAGGTAGGTTTTAAGGAGTGTCTTAAAGGAGGAGAGGGGGTTAGAGAGGCGGAGAAGGGGTTAGAGAGGCGGAGAGGTTTAGAGAGGGAATTCCAGAGCTCAGGCAGCTGAAGCCACAGCTGCCAATGGTGGAGTGGTGAAAATCAGGGTGCGCAGGGCTCAGTGTAGCGATGCCGGAGAGTTAGAAACATAGAAACTCTCAGCACAGAAGGTCGCGATTCGACCCATTGTGCCTGTGCTGGCTCTTAGAAAGAGCAGTCATCCTTAGTCCTACATCTCTACTTCTTGTCCTAACCCTGTAAGTTCCTCGTCCTCAGGTGCCTGTCCAACTCACTTTTAAAATGATTTATGGAATCAGCCCGTTTCAGGTAGAATATTCCAGAACCCAACAACTCAAGTGAAAAATCTTTCTTCATCTCCCCTCTCGACCTTTTGCCAATGATTTTAAATCTGTGACCTTTGCTTATTGACCCACTAGCCGGAGGGAATTATTTTTCTCTCTCTACTCTCATCAAAACTTCTAATCTTGAAAACCTCATTAGGTCACCTCTTAACTTTTCCAACCTCTCCTCATGACTGAAGTAATCTTGTATAAAAAAACCCAGAAAATGCCGGAAATACTCAGCGGGTTAGGCAGCATCTGTGGAGAGAAAAACAGGTCGCCGACCTTTTGTCGGAACTGAAGTCCCTTATCCCTGGTAACATCCTGGTAAACCTCCCCTATTCCCTAAGGCTTTTAACATCTCTTTTAACGTGCGGTGCCCAAAATTGTCCACAATACTCCATCTCAGGCCTAACCAGTGATTTATAAAGTTCCAGCATGATCTCTGCTTTTATATTGTATGCCACCATTTATAAACCCATCTGCTTTTTACCCACCTTATTGACTTGCCCTGCCATCTTTAAGGATTTGTGTATATGGACAGCATAGGATACATTCCTTCTGGACCAGGTGACTTGCAGTGATGCTAATCTTTTTAGTAAATCTTCTCTACCTATTCCTATCTTGTCCATAACTTCCCTCTCCTCTTTTAGTGTAACCTTCACACCATCCACCTCCTTTCTGAAGACTGGTGCAAAGTACTCATTTAATACTTTAGCCATGTCCTCGTCCTCCATATGTAGATTTCCCTTTGGGTCCTTAATAGTCCCAACTGTTTCCCGAGCTAACAGCTTACACTTTGTATGTTTATAAAATGTTTGAGTTTAATTTAATGTTTTCTCGTAATCTCTCTTTGCCTCCCATATTGACTTTCAATTTCTTCCTGTACTTTCTATAATCTTCCCGGTTATTAACGGAATCTTGCTCCAGACATTGGTCATAAGCCTCCCTTTTCCTGTTTTATTTTAACTTTTATTTCCTGTGTCATCCAGGGTGCATTAGCTTTGGATGATCTGCCTTTTCCCTTCAGAGGAATATGCCCAGTTTGTACCTGAACTCTCTCTTGCCTGAATGCCCTCCATTGCTCCGTTACTGCTGTACCTTGCAATCGCCTTTTCCAACTGGGTCCCTTCCTAAATCACTGGAATTAGCATTTTTACCATCAATATTTTTTGGTCTCTTTCCATAATTACTCCAAACCTAATGATGTTGTGGTCAGCTTTAGCTAGATGAGCTACTGTAACACATGTCATTTCCCCTTCTTTATTTCCCAGAACCTGATCCAACACTGCTTCCTTCCTATTGGATTGGAGACATATTGATAGAGAAAGTTCTCCTGTACACTTCAGTAATCCCTTCCCTTTGCAAGATGTTTTTCCTAGTCTATATTAGGGGTGATTAAAGTCTCCGAATATTATTACTCTAATTTTGTTACATGCCTTTGAAATTTGGCAACAATTATCTCCTTCTATCTCCATCGATCTCCTTCTTACTGTTTGGAGCTCTATAAAGACAATGTAACATCTCCCCCTCTGTTCCTCAACTCAAGCCAAATAGATTCAGTCCTGGAACCATCCAATATATCCTTTCTATTTAGAACTGTAACATCACCACCAATCAATACTGCCACACCCCCTCCTCTTTTTTCTTCTCCAACATTCCTAAAAACTCAGTAACCAGGAATATTAAGAACCCATTCCTGGCCTTATTTGAGCCATGTCTGTTAATGCAACGACATCATAATCACATTTGTGCCTGCAGCTCACCAACCTTATTAGTTACACTGACGTACATACAAGTTAATACCTCCTTTGCCACATGCTATTTTTCTCAATCTGGTCCCTACAATTTTTGGGATATTTCTGATTTTACCACTGTTCATATCTCTCCGCCCTCTAATCACATTTCTCCTCCTTTGATATTTTCTGGTCCCCCTCTTCCCTGCCAAATTAGTTTAAACCCTCCCCAGGGTTGTAGTGCTAAAGGAGGTCACAGAGATAGGGAGGGGGGAGGCCACATGGGGGGATTTGAAAACAAGGATGAGAATTTTAAAATCGAGACGTTGTCGGGCTGAGAGACAATGTAGGTCAGTTAGCACAGACAGTGATGAGTGAATGGGAATTGGTGCGAGTTAGGATACGGTCCGCAGAGTTTTGGATGAGCTAAAGTTTACAGAGGGTACAAGGTGCCAGAACAGTTTTGGAATAGTTGAGTCTAGAGGTAACAAAGGTATGGATGAGGGCAGCAGCAGCAGATGAGCTGAGGCAGGGGCGAAGACGGGTGATGCTACAATAGTGGAAGTAGGCGGAGTTGGAGAAGGTATGGGGTAGGAAGCCCAGCTCAGGATTAAATGGGCTGACGAGTTTGAAACAGTCCGATTCAGACTCGGACAGTGGCCAGGGAGAGGGATGGAATCGGTGGCTTTGGTCTTTCCATGGCTTCGGAGGAAATTACTGCTCATCCAGTACGGGATGTCAGACAAGCAGTGTGACAAATCAGAGGCAGTGCAGGGGTCGAGAGAGGTGGTGGTGAGGTAGAGCTGGGTGTCATCAGCGTACATGTGGAACCCGACGTGTTTTCAAATGATGTCACAGAGGGGCAGCACGTAGGAGAGAAATATAAACCAATATAAAGGGAGCTGGATAGGGCAAGGACTAAAGAGCTGGTGCCCCCAACATTCCCAAGAGCTGAGGGCAGTGCTGAACTGCCACAGGGAGAGTGCCTCCCATTCTTGGGATCGGTTTTGCTTTGGCCAGAGATGGATTTTTTTTCTGGTCAGGGTCTGGATAAATTTCCTTAAATCTCTGTCGTGCTTTTAAGATGTGGGTCAGCTTCTACAAATATCAGGTCAGTTAAATGCTGATATACAGGACCAGCGAGCACATTATGCAAATATTTGACATTTCACTTTTTTCAAAATGGGTTGAGCAGTCAGCTTGCTTTGCGATAGAATTCAAGAACACTTCTGACACAATGTACTCAATGATCTTTCATCACTCCAATATACATCTAGGAAGGATTGTGAGCACAGAATCAATAATGATAACAAATGACCTTTCAGCCATTTTGCTGCCGATGTCTCCCACACAGTAATCTGATTGATATCGGGCACCAATTGAAAATTGCAATGTGCAGACGTTTCATAAATAACCAGAAATGACTCGGGCCTTCCACACTCCGCAAGCTCAGACACCTTCAATGTGCCCACATTTTTTCCAGTTCTGACATATGGGCAGACTAGCCTTGAAGCATCTTTCATTCTCACAGTCTACATCCCACATACAGCTGCTGGAAAAATATAGTTACAAACATATTATTTGAATTCATTGCCAAATGAAGCTTGGGGAGAAATCAGAATTCGGAATCCAAACTGAAGTGACTTGTGTATATGACAAACTTTACTTGGAGCCTGAGCTGCAGGAGTCAGAGTATGAGCTTTTTACCAAAACACTTCTGAAAGAATAACGTGTGGCTCTGCACCGCATCCTTAAGACCGTCAACATACCTGAGCTCAGTACACACTCACCGAGCTAGCGTTAGCAAACACATCACTGGTAAGTTGTACAAGAGGACTCCACGCCCATAGATTGCTGCAACACACATGCATTAAATTCACCCGCTGTGCGTTGCAAATCCTAGAGTGCCCACCCACCTTCCACCGTTCAAACTAACTGAAGTCTGTGCAGGTGTGTCAGAATGCAGCACTGAGTTGCCATTCTCAGCTGTGTTTTTACACAGAAATATATCATGGAAATATATCAGCTCAACCATTAGTGTTCATCATCCACACAGGTTATCCCAATCCCAGATGCCCAGCATGTTCCCACATCCCTAGAGTAATTACAGGCCTGTCAGCCTCTCAGTGGTGGGAAAATTATTGGAAAAAATCCTGAAAGTCAGAATAAATGTGCATTCGGAAAGGCAAGGATTAATTAGGGACAGTCAGCACAGATTTGTTAAGGGAAGATCATGTTTGACTAATGTGATTGAATTTTTTGAGGAGGTAACCAAGAGGGTCGATGATGGTAGTGGCATGCAATGTAGTATATATGGACTTTAGCAAAGCTTTTGATAAGATCCCACATGGTAGACTGGTCATGAAGGTTAAAGCCCATGGGATACAGGGCAAAGTGTCAAGTTGGATCCAAAATTGGCTTGGAGGTAGGAAGCATGTTTTTGTGACTGGAAGGATGTTTCCAGTGGGGTTCTGCAGGGCTCAGTACAGGGAGATCCTTGCTTTTTATGGTATATATCAATGATTTAGATTTGAATATAGGGAGTATGATTAAGAAATTTGCAGACGACACTAAAATTGGCTGTGTGGTTGATAATGAAAAGGAAAGTCATGGACTGCAGGAGGATATCAATCTACTGGTCAGGTGGACAGAGCAGTGGCAAATGGAATTTAATTCAGAGAAGTGAGGTGATGCTCGGGAGGGCTAATAAGGAAAGGGTATACACATTAAGCGATAGGCCACTTAATAGTGTAGATGAACAAAGGGACCTTGGAGTGCTTGTCCACAGATCCCTGAAAGTAGCAGGCCAGGTGGATAAGGTGGTTAAACATAGAAACGCAAAAATTTACAGTGCAGAAGGCGGCCATTCCGGCCCATCGTGTCTGCGCCGGCCGACAAAGAGCCATACGGCCCTCAGTCAGCAGCCCTAAAGGTTACATATAAACCTATGAACAATAACGGAAAGGCAAAGTGCACCCAGCCCAACCAATCCACCTCACCACAACCGCGACGCCCCTTATACTGAAACATTCGACACTCCACCCCAACCGGAGCCATGTGGTCTCCTGGGAGAGGCAAGAACCAGATAAAAACCCAGGCCAATTTAGGGAGAAGAAATCTGGGAAAATTCCTCTCCGACCCATCCAGGCGATCGAAACTAGTCCAGGAGATCACCCTGGCCGTATTCTATTCCCTGCAGTACTTATCTGCTCCAGCCAACAAAAAGGTCATCCAGTCTAATCCCAATTACCAGCTCTCGGTCTGTAACCCTGCAGGTTACTTCACAAAGTGGATAGCAAGGGTCTACTTCCATTGGTGGAGGGATCTATTACGAGGGGGCATAGTTTTAAGGTGGTTGGTGGAAGGTTTAGAGGGGATTTGAGGGGGGGGGGTGGAATTCTTTACGCAGAGGGTTGTGGAAAGCTGGAACGCGCTGCCTGGAAGAGTGGTGGATGCAGAAACCCTCACCACTTTTAAGAGATGGTTGGGTGGGCACTTGAAGTGCAGTAACCTGCAGGGTTACGGACCTAGAGCTGGTAATTGGGATTAGACTGGATGACCTTTTGTTGGACAGCGCAGATATAATGGTAAGTACTGCAGCGAATATAATACAGCCAGGGTGATCTCCTGGACTAGTTTTGATCGCCTGGATGGGTCGGAGAGGAATTTCCCCAGATTTTTAATCCCTAAATTGGCTGGGGTTTTATCTGGTTTTTGCCTCTCCCAGGAGATCACATGGCTTCGGTTGGGGTGGAGTGTAGAACGTTTCAGTATAAGGGGTGTCGCAGTGGTGTGAGGCGGACTGGTTGGGCTGGGTGCTCTTTGCCTTTCCGTTATTGTTCATAGGTTTATATGTAACCTTTATGGCTGCTGACCGAGGGCCGTGCGGCTCTTTGTCGGCTGGCACGGACACAATGGGCCGGAATGGCCGCCGTCTGCACTGTACGTTTCTATGTTTTAATGAAAATAGTTCCTTTCCTTGTATTTGTATTTCCTCACACCAGGCAGCCGAGTGAATCTGTGCTGCACCCTCTCGACAACCTCAACACCCTTCCTATAGTGCGAAGCCCAATATTGCACACAGCACTTCAACTGTGCTCGAAGGTTTTATATAGGTTCATCATTACATTGCAACTTATGTTCTATTTAGATGCCCTTCCTTGCTTTCCCCAGCTCTTTAACCTCTGCTTATTTTCTCATATTTTCTTAATTATATCTGTAGCTCCCAAATGTCTCTTCAATTTTAATTTATTTACAACCTCTATCCATTCTGAAATTGATAGCCTTTTTTTTAATGTTATATATTTATTCTGCAGCTTTGCAATCTTCTGTTTGAAACATTAGTGTTGATTTACAGTGCTGAGAGTAATTTCTCTTTCCATCTCACCTCAGCTAGCTCACTCTTTCTGGAATCTGCTCTCTTCCAATTTTTTCCACTGGTGCATTCCAGATCATAACTCACCAATTGAAAAAACTGCTCCTCACATCCATCCTGGATTTGTTGTCGATTATTGTAAATCTGTGTCCTCTGGTTATCAACCCTCCTGCCAGTGGAAACAATTCCTCCCCATCTACTTTATCAAAACCACTCAGAATTTCGAACACCTCTTTTAACATTCCCATTAACCTTCTCTGCTCGAAGATGAACAACCCCAGCTTATCGAGTCCCTCCTCATCCCTGGGACTATTTTGTTAAATCTTCTCTGCATTCACTTGAAGTCACTGACAACCTTCCTAAAGTGCAGTGCTGAGAATTGGACACAATACTCTGGCAGTGTTTTAGAAAGGCTTTTACACTTTTGCACTCTATGCCTCTACTTACAAAGCCCACAATCCCACAGCAGTCTGAAATGGAGTGGACTAAAGCAAAGTGGTTTATTTGGGAATTTGGAAAGAGTGGGGATTCAGAGAAGAGGGGTAAGATTAAAATCAATTAAAATGTAAATATAAATAAGTGATATTTCTAATCTAAAAAAACTCTAATTTAATTCGCTGATTGCTGACTAGCTACTGGTTTGGTTGGTCAGTTTCTCTCTCTTTTCTGGGGCATTGGTTTAAATTAAGAGCTGGGATTATAAACTAAACGTTCAAAATGTAATCAATTAAATACATTAGAGATGGCAGGGCAGGTGCCGTGTTACTGCTGCAACATGTGGGAGCTGGTTGACCTGATTGAGGTCCACGGTGACCACTTCTGCAGCTCGAGGAACTTGGGCTCCGTGTTGATGAGCTGGAATCCGAGCTGCAGACACTGCGACACATCAGGGAGGGGGAGAGTTACCTGGACGCTGTGTTCTAGGAGGCAGTCACACCCCTTAGATTAATTCATTCAAATTTGGTCCGTGGTCAGGGAGAGGAGGGTGTGACTACGAGTCAGGAAGGTATGGGGATCCAGGATGTAGTGATGGAGGAGCCTCGGCCCTTGCTCTTGTCCAACAGGTTCGAGGCTCTTACTCCCTGTGTGGACGAGAGCAGGGACTGCAGGGAGATTAGCAAACTGACCACAGCACAGTGGCACAGGGGGCCATTCAAGTGGGGGGAGTAAAAAGAAATGTTGTAGTGATAGGGGACAGTATTAGGGGGATAGATACTGTTCTCTGCAGCCGAGAGCGTGAGTCCTGAAGGCTGTGTTGCCTGCTCGGTACCAGGGTTAAGAACCTAAGAAATAGGAGGAGGAGTCGGTCATTTGGTCTCTTGAGCGCGCTCCGCCATTCAATAAGATCATGGCTGATCTGATCATGGACTCGATTCTATTTCCCTGCCCGCTCCCCCATAACCCTTTATTCCCTTATCGCTCAAAAATCTGTCTATCTCCGCCTTAAACATATTCAATGACCCAGCCTCCACAGCTCTCTGGGGCAGAGAATTCCATAGATTTACAACCCTCAGAAGAAATTCCTCCTCATCTCAGTTTTAAATGGAGGACCCCTTATTCTAAAACTATGCCCCCCTAATTCTAGATTCCCCTATGAGTACAGACATCCTCTTTGCATCCACCTTGTCGAGCCCCCTCATTATCTTATTAAGTTTCAATAAGATCACCTGTCATTCCTCTGAACTCCAATGTGTATCGGCCCAACCTGCTCAACCTTTCTTCATAAGTCAACCCCTTCATCTCAGGAATCAACCTAGTGAACCTTCGCTGAACAGCCTCCAATGCAAGTATATCCTTCCTTAAAAAAGGAGACCAAAACTGTATGTAGTACTCCAGGTGTGGCCTCACCAATACCCTGTACAATTGTAGCAGGACTTCTCTGCTTTTATACTCCATTCCCCTTTGCAATAAAGGCCATCATTCCATTTGCCTTCCTGATTACTTGCTGTACCTGCATACTAACTTTTTGTGTTTCATGCACAAGGACCCCCAGGTCTCTCTGTACCACAGCATTTTGCAGTTTTTCTCCATTTAAATAATAATTTGCTTTTTTATTTTTTCTGCCACACTTTCCCACATTATACTGCCAAATTTTTGCCCACTCACTTCGTCTGTCTATATCCCTTTGCAGATTTTTTTGTGCCCTCCTCGCAACTGGCTTTCCGACCCATCTTTGTATCATCAGCAAACTTGGCTACGTTACACTCAGTCCCTTCTTCTAAGTCGTTTATATAGATTGTAAATAGTTGGGGTCCCAGCACTGATCCCTGCGGCATCCCACTGGTTGCCAACCAGAGAATGAACCATTTATCCCAACTCTCTGATTTCTGTTATTTAGCCAATCCTCTATCCATGCTAATATATTACCCCCAACCCTGTGAACTTTCATCTTGTGCAGTAACCTTTTATGTGGCAACTTGTCAAATGCCTTCTGGAAATCCAAATACACCACATCCACTGGTTCCCCTTTATCCACCCTGTTCATTACATCCTCAAAGAATTCCAGCAAGTTTGTCAAACATGATTTCCCCTTCATAAATCCATGCTGACTCTGCTCGAGTAAATTATGCTTTTCCAAATGTCCTGGACCCAAGCATTTTTCCAATGATAGATGTTAGGCGAACTGGTCTATAGTTTCCTGCTTTTTGTCTGCCTCCTTTTTTTTTTTTAAAAACAGGGGCATTACATTTGTAGTTTTCCAATCTGCTGGGACCTTCCCAGAATCCAGGGAATTTTGGTAGATTACAACCAATGCATCCACTATTTCTGCAGTTACTTCTTTTAAGACCCTAGGATGCAGGCCACCAGGTCCAGGGGACTTGTTCACTTTTAGTCCCATTATTTTACCAAGTACTTTTTTAGTGACAGTGATTGTTTTAAGTTCCTCCCTCCCTACAGCCCTTTGATTATCCATTATTGGGATGTTTTTAGTGTCTTCTACCGTGAAGACTGATACAAAATATTTGTTCAAAGTTTCTGCCATTTCCATGTTCCCCATTATTAATTCCCCAGTCTCATCCTCAAGGGGACCAACATTTACTTTAGTCACTCTCTTTCTCTTTATATACCTGTAGAAACTCTTACTATCTGTTTTTATGTTTCTTGCTAGTTTACTTTCATAATCTGTCTTCCATCTCTATTATTTTTTAGTCGCTCTTTGCTGGTTTTTAAAAAGTTTTCCAATCCTCTGGCCTCCCACTAACCTTGGCCACTTTGTATGTCGTTGTTTTCAATTTGATTTCCTTAGTTCGCCAAGGATTGTTCTCCCTTCTCTTAAAGTCTTTCCTTCTCACTGGAATATATTTTTGTTACGAGTTATGAAATATCTCCTTAAATGTCTGCCACTTCTCATCAACCGTCCTACACTTTAATCTATTTTCCCAGTCCACTTTAGCCAACTCTGCCTTCATCTGCCTTTGTAGTCTCCTTTATTTAAGTTTAAGATACTGGTTTGAGATCCAACTTTCTCACCCTCCAACTGAATTTGAAACTTAACCATTCTATGACCACTCTTTCCTAGAGGATCCTTTACTAGGAGATCATTTATTAATCCTGTCTCATTACACAGTACCGGATCTAAGATAGCCTGCTCCCCCTGGTTGGTTCCACAACGTACTGTTCAATGAAACTATCCCGGATACATTCTATGAACTTTTCCTCAAGGCTACTTTGGCCAATTTGATTTGTCCAATCAATATGAAGATTAAAATCACCCGTGATTATTGCCGTTCCTTTTTTACAAGCCTCCATTATTTCTTGATTTTTACTCCGTCCAACAGTAGCTACTGTAAGGGGACCTATAGACTACGCCCACCAATGGCTTCTTCCCCTTATTATTCCTTATCTCCACTCAAACTGATTGGTCTTCTGAACCAATATCATTTCTCATTACAGCACTGATCTCATCCTTTGCTAACAGAGCTACCCCACCTCCTTTTCCTTTCTGTCTATCCTTCCGAATTGTCAAATACCCCAAAATATTTAGTTCCCAGCCATGGTCACCTTGCAACCACATCTCTGTAATGGCTATCAGATCATACCCATTTATCTCTATTTGTGCCTTCAACTCGTCTATCTTGTTATGGACATCTCCTTTGGGCTGGAGAGGAACTTGAGTGGCAGGGGCAAGATCCAGTTGTTGTGATCCACGTTGGTCCAATGACATAGATAGGACAAAGAAAAAGTTTCTTCTGCGAGATTACGAGCAGCTAGGGGCCACATTAAAAAGCAGAACCACAAAGGTTGCTACCCGAGACACGAGCAAATGTGCATAGGGTAAAAAAGATCAGAGAGTTAAACATGTGGCTCAAAGGCTGGTGTGGGAGAAATGGGTTTTGGTTCTTGGGGCACTGACACCAGCTCTACGGTAAGAGGAAGCTGTTCCAATGGGACGGGCTCCACTTAGAACGCGCTGGGACTCGGGTCCTGGCGAATCGACTAACTAGGGCTGCAGAGAGGGCTTTAAATTAACTAGTTGGGGGGGGGGAGAGGTGGGGGAGAAAGAGGGTTCAGGTGAGTGGAAATTTAAAAATCGAAGAGCAAGGAGAAGGCAATAGAAGCAGGGTAGCACTGAGTGAAATCATAACCAGAGTGTGACAGGAAGGGATAGAATGTATAAAAATAAGTGGGGCCAAAGCAGGGAAAAATGGCAAAAATAAAAAATTTAAATCTCTTTCTCTGAATACACGTAGCATTCATAACAAGACGGCACAAATTGATACAAATGGGTATGATTTGATAGCCATTACTGAGACGTGGTTGCAAGGTGACCAACACAGAAACAATTCGGAAGGACAGACAGAAAGGAAAATGAGGTGGGGTAGCTCTGTTAGTAAAGGATGAGATGAGGCTTGTAATAAAGGAACGGCAATAATCATGGGCGACTTTAACCTTCATGTTGATTGGACAAAGCAAATTGGTCAGGGTAGCCTTAAGGAAGCGGTCAGAGAATATCTGGGATAGTATCCTTGAACCGTACGTTGCGGAATCAACCGGGAGCAGGCTATCTTGGATCTGGTACTGTGTAATGAGACAGGATTAATAAATGACCTCCTAGTAAAAAATCCTCGAGGAAAGAGTGACCATAGAATTGCTGAATTTCAAGTTCAGTTGGAGGGTGAGAAGGTTGGATATCAAACCAGTGTCCTGATCTTAAATAAAGGCGATTACAAAGATATGATGAGAAGGTTGGATATCAAACCAGTGTCCTGATCTTAAATAAAGGCGATTACAAAGATATGAAGGCAGAATTGGCTAAAGTGGACTGGGAAAATAGATTCAAGTGTAAGACTGTTGATAAACAGTAGCAGAGATTTAAGGAGATATTTCATAACTCTCAGCAAAAATTTATTCCAATGAGATGGAAAGAATTTAAGAGAAGGGAGAACCATCCATGGCTAACTAAGGAAATAAAGGAGGGTATCAAATTGAAAAAAATGGCAAAGTTGCCAAGATTAGTGGGAGGCCAGAAGATTGGGAAATATTTAAAAATCAGCAAAGGACAAGTAAAAAAAATTATAAATAGAGGGAAGAGAGTATGAGAGTAAACTAGCACAAAATATGATAATGGATAGTAAGAGCTTCTACAGGTATATAAACAGGAAGCGAGTAGCTAAAGTATAACGTTGGTCCCTGGTTGGATGGGACTGGGGAATTAATAATGGGAAACAGGGAAATAGCAGAGACTTTGAACAAATATTTTGTATCGGTCTTCACGGTAGAAGACATTAAAAACATCCCAATAATAGATAATCAAAGGGCTATAGGGAGGGAGGAAACAATCACTGTCACTAAAGTAGAAGTACTCGGTATAATAATGGGACTAAAGGTGGATAAGTCCATTGGACCTGATGGCCTGCATCCTAGGGTCTTAAAAGAAGTGGCTGTAGAGATAGTGGATGCATTGGTTGTAATCTACCAAAATTCCCTGGAGTCTGGGGCGGTTCCAGCGGATTGGAAAACCGCAAATATAACACCCCTATTTAAAAAGAGGCAGACAAAACGCAGGAAACTACAGACCAGTTAGCCTAACATTTGTCGTTGGGAAAATGCTGGAGTCCATAATTAAGGAAGCAGTAGCAGGACATTTGGAAAAGCATGATTCAATCAAGCAGAGTCAGCATGGTTTTATGAAAGGGAAATCATGTTTGACAAATTTGCTGGAGTTCTTTGAGGAGCAGGATGAATAAGGGGAAACCAGTGGAGGTGGTGTATTTGGATTTCCAGAAGGCATTCAATAAGGTGCCACATAAGAGGTTACTGCACAAGGTTGGGGTTAATATATTAGTTGGTCAATCCACTATTCATGCTAACAGAAAACAGAGAGTGGGGATAAATGGGTAATTTTCTGGTTGGCAAATGGTAACTAGTGGAGTGCCAAAGGGATCGGTGCTGGGACCTCAACTATTTACAATCTGTATTAATGACTAGGATGAAGGGACCGAGTGTAATGTAGCCAAGTTTGCTGATGATACAAAGATGGGTGGGAAAGCAAGTTGTGAGGAGGACACAAAAAATTTGCAAAGGGATATAGACAGGCTAAGTGAGTGGGCAAAAATTTGGCAGATGGAGTATAATGTGGGAAAATGTGTGGTTATCCATTTTGGCAGAAAAAAAAAGCAAAATTATTTTTTAAATGGAGAAAAATTACAAAATGCTGTGGTACAGTGGGACCATGTGCATAGAAACATAGAAAATAGGTGGAGTATGCCATTCGGCCCTTCGAGCCTGCACCACCATTCAATAAGATCATGGCTGATCATTTACCTCTGTACCCTTTCCTGCTTTCTCTCCATACTCCTTGATCCCTTTAGCCGTAAGGGCCATAGCTAACTCCCTCTTGAATATATCCAATGAACTGGCATCAACAACTCTCTGCGGCAGGGAATTCCACAGGTTAACAACTCACTTGAGTGAAGAAGTTTCTCCTCATCTCAGTCCTAAATGGCCTACCCCTTATCCTAAGACTGTGTCCCCTGGTTCTAGATTTCCCCAACATTGGGAACATTCTTCCTGCATCTAACCTGTCCCGTCCCGTCAGAATCTTATACGTTTCTATGAGATCCCCTCTCATCCTTCTAAACTCCAGTGTATAAAGTTCCAGTTGATCCAGTCTGTCCTCATATGTCAGTCCAGCCATCCCTGGAATCAGTCTGGTGAACCTTCGCTGCACTCCCTCAATAGCAAGAACATCCTTCCTCAGATTAGGAAACACAAGAAGTGAGCATGCAGGTACAGCAAGTAATCAGGAAGGCAAATGGAATGTTGGCCTTTATTGCAAGGGGGATAGAGTATAAAAGCAGAGAATTCCTGCTACAACTGTACAGGGTATTGGTGAGACCACACCTGGAGTACTGTCTTTCAGGGGTTTTTTCCAATAATTTTCCCACCACTGAGGGATATACTTGCATTGGAGGCAGTTCAAAGAAAGTTCACTAGGTTGACTCTTGAGATGAACGGGTTGACTTATGAAAAAAGGTTGAGCAGGTTGGGCCTGTACTCACTGGAGTTCAGAAGAATGAGAGGTGATCTTATTGAAACATAAAAGATAATGAGGGGGCTCGACAAGGTAGATAGAGAGAGGATGTTTCCACTCATTGAGGTGTACAAAATATTGAGGGGCCTGGACATAGTGGATAGTAAGGGTCTATTTCCATTGGTGGAGGGGTCTATTACAAGCGGGCATAGTTTTCAGGTGGTTGGTGGAATGTTTAGAGGGAATTTGGGGGGGGGGGGGGGGAGGCTTCTTTATGCAGAGGGTTGTGGGGATCTAGAACTCGTTACCTGGAAGAGTGGTGGATGCAGAAACCATCACCACTTTTAAGAGATGGTTGGATGGGCACTTAAAGTGCAGTAACCTGCAGGGTTACGGACCTAGAGCTGGTAATTGGGATTTTGGGATTAGACTGGATGACCTTTTGTTGGACGGTGCAGATATAATGGTAAGTACTGCAGGGAATAGAATACGGCCAGGGTGATCTCCTGGACTAGTTTCGATCGCCTGGATGGGTTGGAGAAGAATTTTCCCAGATTTTTTCTCCCTAAATTGGCCTGGGTTTTTATCTGGTTTTTGGCTCTCCCAGGAGATCACATGGCTCCGGTTGGGGTGGAGTGTAGAATGTTTCAGTATAAGGGGTGTCACAGTTGTGTGAGGCGGACTGGTTGGGCTGGGTGCTCTTTGCCTGTCCGTCATTGTTCATAGGTTTATATGTAAACTTTAGGGCTGCTGACCAAGGGCTGTGCGGCTCTTTGTCGGCCGGTGCTGACACTGTGGATATGTGAACTGGATATATGGAAATAAAGACAGTAAAGTGAACTGGATATATGAAAATGTATAAGCCATGGAAAAATAAGAGAATGTCAGATTGCAAATAATACATCAGCACAATTAACAGACTTTCTCAAGGTTTTAAGTTACTAATCATGCCAGTATAAATTGTAACATGAAATGGATATGAGAAAATATGAAAATACAACATCAGCACAATTAGCAGAATTGCAAGGTCTAAGTTAGTAGTCACGCCAGTAAAATTATAACATTTAGAAACAAGGCATGAGCTTTAGTAAAGACAGTTCATATAGATGTCGGCTAATGAGTGGACAAAGGAAAGGAGGGATCAAAAGGGATAGGATGAACTAGGATGTCACTCTAATTGTATCTTGTTATCTTGTACCAAAAAATGTATAACTGTGTGCCTTCACAATGTAAAATTTGCTTGTCCGTAGGAAGTGTGTACGCTCTATCAAGAGAGTACTCCTTCTGTCTGATAAGTCTTGGCCGGTGAGAAATAAAGACTGCTTTGTTTAAAGCACAATCGGTATTCGACTCAGTGATTTCACTGAACCAGATTGAGGGAAAAGAACTCAGAAATCAACATTTGGTGTCAGAAGTGGGATCTCAACGGACTGCCGAAAACTTGCGAATTAAGAGCCAGACTAGCCTTGGACGAGACGAGGGGAAAGTGGCCACTGGAGTAAGTATACTTTCAATACTGCTCCAGTTTCCCCCGGTTTCAAAAGTCTGAGGAAAGTTTAGCCACTCGCTGGTTCTCAGGTAGTGTCTGAACGAGATCCAGGTCAATCTGGCGAATACCTTCTAAACTTAGGAAGTAAGTGTCCAAGTCAGGTGTGACGTCGACCTTGTATATCACTTGGCCCGTCTAGGCACTGATTGGATTTAAACTGCGCGGTGACGTGAAAGGATAGGGAAATCTGGAGACTAGAACAAATTAAGTAAAGCTAATTAAGTAAAGCTCATTGGGGAGAACAAATTAAGTAAAGCTCATAGGGGATAAGCATCCAAGTCAGGTGTGATGTCGACCTTGTATATCACTTGGCCTGTCTCGGCACTGGTTGGATTCGGATCGCGCAGCAACGCGGAAGGGAGGACTAGATAGGGCTAGATAAGGTTAGATCCAATCGCAGGGCGACGCGGAAGGTAGGGTTAGATAGGGCTAGATAGAGGAACGCAAGATTGCGCGGTAACGCGAACTGCGGGCTGACGCAAGATCGCGCAGCGACGCGAACCGCGGGGTGACGCAAGATCGCGCAGCGACGCTAACTGAGGGGTGACGCAAGATTGCGCAGCGACGCGAACCGCGGGGTGACGCAAGATCGCGTAGTGACGCGAACAGCGGGCCGACGCGAGATTGCGTAACGACGCGAACCGCGGGAGATAGTTAGTTTAGATAGGGTTAGTTTAAATCGCGCGGCGACGCGGGAGATAGTGTTCGTTTAGATAGGGTTAGTTTAAATCGCGCGGAGACGCGGGAGATAGTTAGTTTAGATAGGGTTAGTTTAAATAGCGCGGCGACGCAAACTGCGGGAGATAGTTAGTTTAGATAGGGTTAGTTTAAATCGTGCGTCGACGCAAACCGCGGGGCGACGTGGGAGATAGAGTCAGTTTAGATAGGGTTAGTTTAAATCGCGCGGCGACGCGAACTGCGGGAGATAGTTAGTTTAGATAGGGTTAGTTTAAATCGTGCGTCGACGCAAACCGCGGGGCGACGTGGGAGATAGAGTCAGTTTAGATAGGGTTAGTTTAAATCGCGCGGCGACGCGAACCGCAGGGCGAAGCGGAGAAAAAGAAACCGCGCAGCGACGCAGAGGTTAGAGAAATATTAAGCCGCGGGACTGTGTAAAATAGTACTTATGCCAGGTGTGACGTCGACCTTGTATATCACTTGGCCCGTCTAGGCTCTGGATAAGTTAACCAAAACCACCACGGGGCGACGTGGGGACATCTGGACTAATTAGAAACAGTTAAGATATAAGGGGCAACGCGAAAATGGGTAATCAGTTAGATAAAACCACGGATGCGGGTAGTCCGCTACAAAAGTTGTGAGGAATTCCCTGAAAGAGCTGAACAATTTAGAAAATTATCAGGAGCCCTGAACAAATTATTAGGAGATGATCAATGGCCCCTAGGTAGCACTAAAAGCGTGGAGGTAGCAAAAAAAGGCATAAGGATTGATTTGGAAAAGAGGGCGAGGGAAAAGGGACAAGAATTTAATTGCAACATGGCGACACTATTGTCAAAAATTAAAAGATGCATCACTTCTGTCAAGTTGGCAAATAAATGCCACTAAATTAGGACTTTCATTGACAGAAGGAGGACATGTTAAAACCGTAGACGTCTTAAAAAAAGAATGCGTGCACGAAAAACGTACTAAGAGATCCGCTGGGACCTCTGAGAAAGGTATTGACCGACTACGTAGTCAAATGGCTGGCTTTTCTTTGACCGAGGCTGATGATGAAATTGATGAATGGTCACTGACCCGGCGCCCAATGGCGCCTCCCGCACCCCCTAGCCCAAGTCCTCTTCTCATCCCCCTCCATCTTACACTCCGGCGAAAAAAATATATAAATGTAACTCCACACCAACGAAGCAACAAGCCTAAACTGACTCCTCATCCTCTGATAGCGATTCGGATCCGCAGTTCACAGGCAGTATAGCTGAGAGGACCAGATCTCACACTCGGAAGGGCAGAACTATATCTCGACATCACAAACAATCCCGTAAATCTTCTAGTCAAACTACCAGTCCCAGTTGTGAAAGGCATAGCAAACACTTCCGCCGATCGAGACGCGGAGGTGTCAAGCAGTCAGACAGCTCCGAAACATCTTCCGAACTAGGAATGCCTTCCAAGATCCCAAAGCCCCGACACCAATTGCCAGTCCGACCAATGTCAAACCCTGATGCACAACAAGCTGCAAACCACCCCACCATAGATGTCTATGTGCCCTGGAAACCGAACGAAATTATGGCCCTTCTGGCCAACATACCAGATCGAAAAAAAGAACCTATCAAATTTATAGATCATCTTCGAACTACTATTTCAGTTTATAATGCAGAATCAAGGGACCTGTGGGCCTTGGTAAAGCAACCCCTGAGCCCAACTGAGCATACCCGATTTCTAACTCACCTAGGACGAGCTACTCATGATGCATTGGTGGTTGCACACCCTAATGATGTCCAGGATCGCCTAAACGCTATCTTTAATGCTCTCACCTCGACCCTTCAGGGTGGATAAGCAAGGATACGGTTATACTAAACACCCAAACGGCCCAGACCCTGCTAATTACGGACCGCCCTATTGTCCCCGGCCTGGTATGGGAAGAGGTCAGGGTTGGGTGAGAGGAAATGAATGCTTTAATTGTGGGCAAGAAGGACATTGGAATAAAAATTGTCCCTACCGTCAGCACGAAAAAGGAAGAGGAGGAAGAGGAGGGGGGCAAGGGGGGAAAGAGGACAAGGATCTTATACTAACTTCTCCCAGAACAACCCCTTTGGCCAATCGTCCCCCAATTACTGACTACGTAGCTTGATTGTGCAGGGACCCTCCCCGGACGACGAACCGATGATATTGTTAAAAGTTCTGAATGAGTGGCAACCCTTCTTGATAGATACGGGAGCCTTCATGTCTTCTGTACAATCAAAGCTTAAACTCCCTGCCTCCACTGAAACACAGGGACTGTCATGATTCCTGGGACGAGTCTCTACATTCCCGGTGTCAGAACCGGTTAAAGTGGGTTACCAGGAAGAATCGGTGGAACATCGATTTGTTATCACTACCAATCTGGACTGTAACTTGATGGCTAGAGACCTCCTCTGCAAATTCCACTTGCATTTGGAGTGTGGAGATGATGGGATTATTGTAAAACAAGGAACCCCTAAGCGGCAGTATAATACCACTAGAACCCCAGTGGTGGTCTCTGGACCTGCCGCAGGCACCCTATCACGTGACCCTAGCATACGATCCCAGTGGAAAGAATCAGGACCTGCAGAACTTTTATCAGGATCACGAAGGGGAAGTGAAGGAAATTCTATTAAGGGCTAGAGTGACTGGACCGGAAGGGAAGGCAGATTTTGTGGAAATGGATAAGAATCTGTGGAGACAGCCCCCAACGGTGGCACCACATATTACTCGTGAAGTATTAGCCCCTCACCACGCTAAAGATTTGGGAGTTATGGTGCGCCAAACTATAGACGAGGCTGACCCTACCAGCCGGGATGTGCAAATTGTGAAACATGGCCGAACAGTCCAATTCCACGGGGACCCCGAGAAGGTCTTAACGACTCTGCAGCATCATACTGGCTCTGACATACCTGACTATGTGGATCCCCATGTGTGGGCAGAGGACCCCTCCCAAGTGGGTTATACTCCCATTGATCCGATTGAGATCTCAGTACAGGGCAATGTGAACTGACCCTCTATCCGACAGTACCCACTGAAGTCACAGGCAATGCCGAGTATCCACCGACTAATTAAGGGGCTAGTAGAACAGGGGATTTTGGTCCAATGCCAGTCCCCGTGTAATACTCCTATACTGGCAGTCCCTAAGCCAGGCAGACCAAACGAATACCGTTTAGTTCAAGACCTTCGAGCTATCAATGCTATCGTCCAGCCCCTGCACGCTCTGGTTCCCAACCCAGCACAGATACTGTCAATAATCCCAGCAAACGCCAAGATCTTCGCTATGATAGACCTTCAACATGCCTTCTTCGCTTTGCCGCTAGCCCAGGCAAGTCAGTACCTATTCGCCTTCACTTACCAGGGACAGCAATATACCTGGACTAGACTTCCCCAAGAGTTCATCCACTCCCCGACCTTATTCTCAAGGTGCCTGCAGAAACAGTTACAATCCCTCACGCTGACTAAGGGATCCACTTTAATTCAGTATGTGGACGATTTACTGGTAGCCAGCACAGATGAACCAAGTAATAGGGAGGATGCTAATCAGTTACTGAATTACTTGTCCTCCCTGGGATACATAGTTTCCCCGTCAAAGGTCAAAATTGGCCAGTCTCAAGTCAAATTTCTTGGGATCATTTTATCAGGCACCCACCGAGCCTTGGAGGCTAGTCGAATCGAACCCATCTGCCAGTTTCCAGTCCCTAGCACGGCTAGACAAATGTGGCAGTGGTTGGGGATGATAAATTACTGTAGATCCTGGATCCCTAATGCTGCCCTGATGACCAAGCAACTCACACCATACACTACACCAAGGAAGGCAGCTTTGAAATAGAAACTACAGACGTCCAAGTCTTTAAGGAACTAAAAACAGCCCTGCTGCAAGCTCCGGCTTTGGGCCGGCCGCTCTATGATCGGCCCTTACAACTGTATTGTACGATCTTGAAAGATTGTGCTACCGCTGTCTTAACTCAAACACGGGGATAAGCATAGGCCTGTTGCCTACTACTCTTCTAAAATAGACCCTGTTGCCTTGGGACACCCCGTATGTACTCAAATATTAACTGCTATCTACAATAGCCTTCAATCTGCCGCCAACCTTACCTCCAGCAGGATATTGTTGTATATACCTCTCACTCCGTAGCTGCCCTCTTGGGTCAACTGCAGACTCAACATCTTACCATGGCCAGGCAAAGTAGATATGAGATCTACCTACTAAATAATCCAAGGCTGACCTTTTGGCACTGTACTGCCATTAATCCGGCCTGTTTTCTGACCAAGCCACCCCAAGATGAGGAAGAACCAAGTCATGACTGTTTATCTTTAATTCAAGAAGCTAACTCGGTCAGGGAGGATTTAGTTGATGTATCAATGGAGGACCCTGACTGTACTATGTACGTTGACGGAAGCTCTTCCATTGACCCAGAAGGCAGACGAAATTCGGGATACGCCATAGTAGACCAGGAGAATCAGGTACTGGAATCTGCCGCCTTTGAGACCGCCTATTCCGCTCAACAAGCTGAACTATTCGCCCTCACCCGAGCCTGTATCTTGGCTAAAAACCTCAAGGTCAATATCTATACTGACTCTGGGTATGCCTTTGGAGTAGCCCATGATTTCGGACAATTATGGAAAAATAGGGGATTCCTAACTTCAAATGGGAATGAGATATCTCATAAGCAGCTAGTATCTGATTTGTTGCAAGCCCTCATGCTCCCCAAGCGCATTGCCATTGTCAAATGTACCGCCCACACTACCGGAAACTCTCCGGTTGATATAGGAAACCGCTGTGCTGACCAAGAGGCCAAACAGGCCTCTCGTGGACAACAAATGGTAGTGCCCAGAATGATGAGTCAAACTAAAAATCCTGCAAAGGATAAGTTAGCCTCGGAAAAACCAATGCCAACCATCCAAGATGTCATTAAAGCACAGGAGGACGCTCCTGAAAAAGATAAACTGTTATGGAAAGATTATGGATGTACTTATGACGATGTTTCTAAACTCTGGACCACTCCCGCGGAACAGACTTGCATGTCTGACGAGTTGGCTCTATGGGTTATTGAATGTATGTATTTTGCTACTCATTGTGGAGCAAGGACCACAAGTGACACACTTTTGGCTACTTGGTGGCACCCTAGACTCCAGGCGTTGGCCCAGAACATCAGTAGTCGTTGCCTGGTTTGCCAGCAGCATAATCCAGGGAAGGGAGTCCCCTGTGATTGGGGTAAAACGCCCTTACCCGAAGGTCCCTTTGAGACATTGCAGTTGGACTACATTGAGTTGCAAAAAGTTCAGTGTTACAAATATGTGTTAGTAATAGTAGATGTGTTTAGCAAATAAGACAATAAGGCTCAAACTGTTGTTAAGGTGTTAATGAGGGAAATTGTTCCGAGATATGGTATCCCGGCTCGACTGATGACCACCTATGTTCTTTCTCTGACACAGGCTCTGCGACTAGCTCACAACCAGGTTCGAGAGGCTCACCTCGACCTCCCAGTTTTACCCGAAATGTCCCTCGTGGCATCAGGGAAGTATGTCCTGATTAAGAAATGGATTCGGAAGGGATTAGAGCCACAATGGGAGGGGCCTTTTCAGGTGTTACTCACTACCCCCACTGCAGCCAAGGTTGAGGGGAAAAGTGCCTGGGTTCACCTGCACCACTGCAAGCTCACTACCCTCTAACAAACCTATTTTACTGGTTATTCTAATTCCTGTTTCTGTTCCAGATTTTCTCTTCTCCATAGCTGAACAAGGCCATCTCTAGCGGCGTCCTGATTAAAAGAGTGGGTCCCGAGGAGACCAGTTTGAACTGTTACCCGTAGTGATAGACAGCCAGCTGCACCGACGGTGACCTGAGAAGAGACACAGGAAAACTGAACTCTTTTAATCAGCAAAATAATTGGACTATTTATCTGAATCCTGAGTCGTAAGATGAAACCATGTCTGTTTGCCACAGTCTATATAATAATATTGATATATGACAGTTTCGGTGCATGGGAAAGGAAACAGAGGCGAGAGCTCCATGTAAACACCTTTTTGTATATGTCTTACGTTTATGCGCAAAATGGGCACTTTTCTAGATGCTGGGTGTGTTCCCATATCCCTATACATTCCAAAGGGGGAATTCCTTTGCGCCCTGTTCCACTGACCCTAAAAGACTGTCAAATGGATTCAGAGCCAGACTATCACATAAGAAGGGAGGTGAAGACGTTATCCACACCAGCAAGAGGATCTAGCAGGTCTGATTGGCTGATAGGTGGATTTTGGAGATCCTATCTAATGCATGGGGCAATTATTCTCATCGTAGTAATAATTACCTGTTGTCTGATTGTTGGTTGCCTTAACCTCTGCTGTAAAGTAATGATGGCAAGGTTAGCAAACCCTCTTGTGGTCAAGGGCTCCCGGGTTATGATCCAACGAACTAAAGAACTACTCGACAATAACAACAATATGATTCAGGAACTAGAGTGTGAACGGATGAATGCAATACTCCTAGAATGATCCTAAATGTTATCATAGAATGATAAAAGGGGGGAATGTGGATATGTGAACTGGATATATGGAAATAAAGACAGTAAAGTGAACTGGATATATGAAAATGTATAAGCCATGGAAAAATAACTAAGAGAATGTCAGATTGCAAATAATACAACATCAGCACAATTAACAGACTTTCTCAAGGTTTTAAGTTACTAATCATGCCAGTATAAATTGTAACATGAAATGGATATATGAAAATATGAAAATACATCATCAGCACAATTAGCAGAATTGCAAGGTCTAAGTTAGTAGTCACGGCAGTAAAATTGTAACATTTAGAAACAATGCATGAGCTTTAGTAAAAACAGCTCATATAGATGTCGGCTAATGAGTGGACAAAGGAAAGGAGGGATCAAAAAGGATAGGATGAACTAGGATGTCACTAATTGTATCTTGTTATCTTGTACCAAAAAATGTATAACTGTGTGTCTTCACAATGTAAAATTTGCTTGTCCGTAGGAAGTGAATACGCTCTATCAAGAGAGTACTCCTTCTGTCTGATAAGTCTCAGCCGGTGAGAAATAAAGACTGCTTTGTTTAAAGCACAATCGGTATTCGACTCAGTGATTTCACTGAACCAGATTGAGGGAAAAGAACTCAGAAATCAACACGATGGGACAAGATGGCCTCCTTCTGTGCTATAAATTTCTGTTTCTAAAGTCTGGAACTATCCTTCTCACTGTTTTCTACATTTTCAAGCTTAGTGTCAGCTGTAAACTTTGAAATTATGCCCCCTATACTTATCTAATTCTTATTTAATCTAATCATAGTCAGAGAATCACCTGCAACGGCTTCTCTTCCTGCTCCTGCATCGTTACCTCTGGTGGCCCCCCCAAGGATGTATCCTTGGCCCCCTCCTATTTCTCATCCACATGCTGTCCCTTGGTGACATCATCCCATGACACAATGTCAGGTTCCACATGTACACTCACAGCTCGAACTCACCACCACCTGCCTCGACCTGTAAATTGTCCGACTGCTTGTGCAACATCCAGTGCTGGATGAGCAGAGATTTCTTTCAACTAAATATTGGGAATATCAAAGCCATTGTCTTTAGTTCCCGCCACAAACGCCTTCTCTAGTCACCGACTCCATCCCTCTCACTGGCCACTGTCTGAAGCTGAACCAGACTGTTAGCAACCTTGGTCTCATATTTGACCCAGAAATTAGCTCCCAAAGACATATCCGCACCATCACCAAGGCTGCCTAATGACACCTCCGTAACGTCGTCTGACTCCACGCCTTTCTCAGCTCATCCGCGCCTTTGTTACCTCAAGACTTGACTTTTCCAACGTCCTGGCCGGCCTTCCACGTTCTACCCTCCAAACCTCTGCAGCTCGTGTCCTAACTCGCACCAAGTCCCATTCACCTATCACCCCTGTGCTCGCTGACCTACATTGGCTCCCGGCTAAGCAACGCCTTGATTTTAAAATTCTCATCCTGGTTTTCAAATTCCTCCATGGCCTTGTCCCTTCCTATCTCTATAATCTCCTCCAGCTCCACGGCACTTCGAGATATCTGCACTGCTCTAATTCTGGCCTCTTGAGCATCCCTGATTATAATCGCTTCACTGCTGGTGGCTGTGCTTTCAGCTACCTTGGCCCTAAACTCGAAATGTCCTCCCGAGAGTAAATAGGGAAAAACTATTCCCTGTGGAGATCATACATAAAAAATCATTGGAAAAGGTCTAAAGCGGCGATGAGGAGAATTTTTTAATCCCAGAGTTGTTGGGATTTGGAATGCTCGACCCGAAATGGTGGAGGAAGCAGACTCAATAAATCATTTTAAAAGGGAGTTGGGCAGGTGCCGGCCGGAGGATGAAGAGCTTACAGGGTTGGGGACGAAAAACGGGGCTGTGGACTAAGCTCGGCTACTCTTTCAAAGAGCCGGCACTGGCATGACGGGCCGAATGGCCTCGTTTTGTGCTGTAAGTTTATTGTCTATGGTTACCAACCCTCCTGCCACGAGAAACAGTTTCTCCTTATTCACCGATCAAAAACCCTTATTGTCAAAACACCCATTAAATCTCCCCTTAACCCTCTGCTCGAAGGAGAACAATCCCTGATTCTCTAATCTCGCCACATATAACAATCCCCGTTTTACCTTTGATCTCTAACCATAATGACTGAATCGTCCTCTTTGCGGAATATGCATCTCCTTCACCAACACTGCCATCCTTCTCCGCTTACCTATTCTGTTGCTCCAAAAATTATAACTCAATATGTTAATTTTACATTCCTGCCCAGTTTCTGAGAGTGCTGTTAAATCTATCTTGCTGTGACATAATTTCTTCTAATACCCCAAGTTTCCACAATCTGAGCGTCAGTACATGAACTTCAGCTTTTTTATTCATATTTAATGCGACTTGTTTCCCCTCATTTTGTCTTTCCCTTATACATGGCCAGTGAATCTCCTCCGCCTTTATTCCTTCTGCATGCTTCCCTTTTTGTTAAATTCTTTAATTGTATACTTAGCGCATCTATTTCTACTTTCACTACTTGCTCTCGGATTGTATTCATTTTCCCTGTCCACTTCTTTTTTAGTTCAAATAGTTCTTCATTTCTCTATTTATTCAATTCGTCTGTTAGTGCAGAGGTGCAAACTTTAAGCGACTAAAATATCTGAAGGAAAGATCTCCTTAAACATCGAAACGCAAAGAGAGCGCGGAAAGGGCTCTGGGCACAGGCCGGGAAAGGACTCTGGGCAAATACTCCTTTAGTTTTAAGTCCTGTTATGGCAGAAGTTGAAGCAGATCATTAACAGAGATCAAAGCAATGTCCAAATAATAACATTTAATATCGTTTCTACTAACATTAACAAAACTGGAATCATCCCGTTTATTGCCTTTTACTTATCACTACTAAGCATCTTTCCTTCTCTTTTTCCCCTCTCCCTTTGTCTTTCAAGGCCCCACATACTTTTATTGGCATCTCGACATTGTCATTTGTTAACTTTTTCTAGACTGTGTGTCAAGATTCTACTCGGGAGAGCTCTCACGTTCCCTCTGTACTCCTGACCGAGATCTTCAAAATAAAGCAAGGATTAGATTAATGTTTATGGATAACCTACCCCAGTTCGATAGGTTAGTGAGGGCCAGGGGACAGGAGTACAAGTTACAGAAGCATAGAATGAGGTTAGACATCAGGAGGTTTTCGTTTCAGAGAGCCTTTGACCTTTGAACAATTTGCCAGCTCATGGAAAAAGGTTGTGTTGGAAACATTCAGAAGGGAGCTGGACAAGTTCCTGAGTGTGGCCAACATCACTACATACAAAAGGTAGGTGAGTATTGGGGTGTGCCTCACCGTCACCATGGGCTCCTGGAATTTGTTTGCCCGCAGTCAGGGTCAGAGAGGAATATTCCAGACTTTTTGTTCCTATATTGGCTAGCGTTTTCCGCTCCCCCGCTATTTTTGCCTCTCCCAGGAGATTGCGTGGCTGGTTGATGGTGGGCAAGGAAGACCGGGGGGGGGGGGGGGGTGAATGGGGACCATGGTATGACAGTACAGGACAGGCTTGATGGACCATGTTCATATCTCCTACTCTCTGTCGCAGATGGGCCATCTCCCTTATCCTTCGGTCAAGTAATCAATATAGTGGCACATCCAAAACATGGCAAAAAGCAGCCATTAAGAGTGAAATTCAAATTACAAATTAGACCTTAAAATCTGGGCTCCCAATAATCCAGGATTTACTCCTTTGGACCATCATCTCGGGCCTTGTTCAAATCCAACCCAGAAAAAGAATAAATGTCTCGCCTTTCAGATAACTGTTCAAGCTTTGTGAAATAAGCTTAGACAGTTTCAATGCAATTCAACATTAATTGCAGAGTCATGCTCAGTGAAGCTCCACAGATAGCTGGTGTAGGGATTGGTATGTCAGTGATGCAGAGACACTGTTGCAAGAGCTTAGCATTAAGGAATATAAACTAAAGCATCCTGTAACTAACCGCAGAACACAAACTGAATGTATTGTTTAGAATGGACATTCCGTTCTTAAACTACATAAACACAATATTCCAGAAAATAAACTGCAGCTGAATCACCTCCCTTACACCTGCATCATTTTATTACAATAGACAATGTTTGTAACCACAGAAGCAGAGGCTTTCACTGCATGAGAGGTCGCTGTTTGGCCCAGTCTGTCTGTGCCAGCTTTTGGCGAGAGCCACCCATCATCCTCTGCTATCCAGCTCACTGGGGCTGCCCTTGCTTGGTTCTACTCGTAGCTATTAAATTGTAGTGACAGCATCTCCAGCAATGGCTTCTCTTCCCATCCCCACATAGCCTCTGGAGTCCCTCCCACCCCCCTCAAGGATCTATCCTTGGCGCCCTCCTCTGCATGCTGCCCCTCGAGGACATGGGTCCGTTTCCACACGTACACTGCCACCACAACCTCTCTCAACCCCTCGATTCCGTGTGTCATCACACTGCTTGCCCGACATCCAGTTTTGGATGATCCTCAATTCCTTCTAGTTAAATATTGGGAAGTCCGAAGCCACAAATTCTGACCCCTCGTCAGCGATTCCACCCCTCTCCCCGGCCATTGGCTCAGGCGGAACCACATTGTTCACAACCTTGAGCTGAGCTTGTGACTCCAGATCCTCTCCATTACCAAGATTGACTACTTGCACCTGCCTCAGCCTATCTGCTGCAGAAACTCTCTTCGGTGCCTTTGTCACCTCGAATATACTAAAGATCAGTGTTTTCTGTTTGAAGAGTTGTAAGCTCAGGGAGTGATGTATACACACCATGACATCAGGTTTTTAAAGCTTTTAAAAAAAATTAATTTATAGTGGCAGCTCTCCTCAGGATAGAACATAGAGTTTCTCAGATTGACAAACGTTTGGCGGTGATATACCCCAGGAGTCAGTGGGTCCACTTGTACTCCCAGTCTATGTATAGATGATTTGGACTTGGGTATGGGGAGCACGATATTGATATTGAAAAGTTGATATAAAACCCATATTAAGAGAGACAACAAACGTTGAGTTCCATGGACAATATTGTTCAGTTGAAGTCATCCTAATCCTCATGAATATTAAACGGACCTGCAATTTGTCATTATAACATGTTAACTCGTCTAAGACATGCCAGGTCATTATTCACACCCTACTTCATTCTGAAAATGGAATATATTTAAGAATTCAGTTAAAAATCTGTCTTGTGGAAGTCACACACTGAATGTGGAGGAAGTTTCATTCCCTACAATGCCCAGATATGGTATTGGAAGATCAGCTAGTGACTTCATGTGTTAGCCCTGTGATATGCCACAGGGGGTGGGGGACAGAGTCTGATGTCAAGTGGGCTGTGAGGGAGTGAGGCAGAGAGGGGCGGTGGGCAGTGTGAAGAGCTTGCACTCTCACCAGGGGAATAGGGAATGGGGTAGGAAGTGTTTCAAACAGAGCAGTATTCTGAAAAAAAATGAAAATATAATGGCAAGGTCTGGCAATGAGATCAGCAGACATGAATGCCAGAACCAGGAGCCAGGTGTATTGTGGAGACAGCAGTCAAGAGTCGAGTAAAATGCTCGTACAATATTGCCTGATGGTAATGAAAGATTTCAGGATGCTCTCCAGTTACTGGTGGAAGTATAGCAGAAACCATCTAAACGCAAAGGAGGCAGAGTTTCTCGTCAGAAACATCTCCATCAGTATCAAAACATGCTGCAAGATCATACAGAAGGATAAAGGAGCGGGTCATCTTAAAGGAGATCTGAATATATTTAATATAACACATAGGGCCTCATATCTAGCTGATTATTTTAATCAGAGCTGATGTGAGTCACTGGATTGTGTTTTCTGAACGTCCTGTACCAAACTCAACTTTAGAGAGCAAGTTATTCTCCACATAACACAGCAAGCTCATTTCATCAAGCTCATTTGTGTGGGACTGGTCATATAGGGAGGGCCCCTTACTATAAGAACATAAGAGGAACAGGAGAAGGCCATACGGCCCCTCGACCCTGCTCCACCATTCAATAAGATCATGGCTGATCTGATCATGAACTCAGCTCCACTTCCCCGCCCACTCCCTATAACCCCTTATCCCCCGATCACTCAAGAAACTGTCTATTTCTGTTTTAAATTTATTCAATGTCCCAGCTTTCACAGTTCTCCAGGGCAGCAAACTCCACAGATTTACAACCCTCAGTGAAGAAATTCCTCCGCATTTCTGTTTTAAATGGGCAGCCTCTTATTCCAAGATCATGCCCTCCAATTCTAGTCTCCCCCCATCAGTGGAAACATCCTCTCTGCATCCACCTTGTCAAACCCCCTCATAATCTTATATGTTTCAATAAGATCACCTCTCATTCTTCTGAACTCCAATGAGTAGAGGCCCAGCCTACTCAACCTTTCCTCATAAGTCAACCCCCTCATCTCCGGAATCAATCTTCTCTGAACTGCCTCCAAAGCAAGCATATCCTTTCGTAACTATGGAAACTAAAACTGTACGCAGTATTCTAGGAGTGGCCTCACCAATACCTTGTATAGCTGTAGCAAGACCCCTCTGCTTTTATAGTCCATCCCCTTTGCAATAAAGGCCAAGATATCATTGGCCTTCCTGATTACTTGCTGTAGCTGCATACTATCCTTTTGCGTTTCATGCACATGTATCCCCAGATCCCACTGTACTGCGGCACTTTGCAATCTTTCTCCATTTAAATAATAACTTGCTTTGAGTTTTTCTGCCAATGTGCATGACCTCACACTTTCCAACATTATACTCCATCTGCCAAATTTTTGCCCACTCACTTAGCCTCTCTATGTCCTTTTGCAGATTTTGTGTATCCTCCTTACACATTGCTTTTCCTCCCATCTTTATATCGTCAGTAAACTTGGCTACGTTACACTCAGTCCCTTCTTCCAAGTTGTTTATATAGATTGTAAATAGTTGGGGTCCCAGCACTGATCCCTGCGGCACCCCACTAGTTACTGGTTGCCAAGCAGAAAATGAACCATTTATCCCAACTTTCTGTTCTCTGTTAGTCAATCCCCTATCCATGCTAATATATTACCCCCAACCCCGTGAACTTTTATCTTGTGCAGTAACCTTTTATGTGGCATCTTGTCAAATGCCTTCTGGAAGTCCAAATACACCACATCCACTGGTTCCCCTTTATCCACCCTGTTCATTACATCCTCAAAGAACTCCAGCAAATTTGTCAAACATGACTTCCCCTTCATAAATCCATGCTGACTCTGCCTGACCAAATTTTGCTTTTCCAAATGTCCTGCTACTGCTTCTTTAATAATGGATTCCAATATTTTCCCAACCACAGATGTTAGGCTAACTGGTCTATAGTTTCCTGCTTTTTGTCTGCCTCCTTTTTTAAATAGGGGCATTACAGTTTTCCAATCTGCTGGGACCTCCCCAGAATCCAGAGAATTTTGGTAAATTACAACCAATGCATCCACAATCCCTGTCGCTACTTCTCTTAAGGCCCTAGCTTGCAAGCCATCATGTCCAGGGGATTTATCTGCCTTTAGTCCCATTGTCTTACTGAGTACCATCTCCTGAGTGATTGTGATTGTGTTAAGTTCCTCCCCCTTACACTGTTGGAATATTTTTAATGTCCTCTACCGTAAAGACTGATACAAAATATTTGTTCAGAGTTTCTACCATCTCCATGTTCCCCATTACTAGTTCCCCGGTCTCGTCCTCCAAGGGACCAACATTTACTCTAGCCACTCTTTTCCTTTATATATACCTATAGAAACTCTTGCTATCTGTTTTTATATTTCGTGCTAGTTTACTTTCATAGTCTATCTTCCCTTTCTTAATCATTTTTTTAGTCGTTCTTTGCTGGCTTTTAAAAGCTTCCCAGTCTTCTGTCCTCCCACTAGTTTTGGCCGCTTTGTATACCCTTGTTTTTAATTGGATGCCGTCCTTTATTTCTTTAGTTAGCCACGGATGGCTATCTTTTCTATTACACCCTTTTCTCCTCACTGGAATATATTTTTCTTGAGAGTTGTGAAATATCTCCTTAAATGTACACCACTGTTCATCAACCATCCTACACTTTAATCTATTTTCCCAGTCCACTTTACCTTACTCTGCCCTCATACCTTTATTTAAGCTTAGTACGCTGGTTAGAGATCCACTTTCTCACCCTCCATCCGAATTTGAAATTCAATCATGCTATGATCACTCATTCCGAGGGGATCCTTTACTAGGAGATTGTTTATTAATCCTGTCTCATTACACAGGACCAGATCTAAGATAGTCTGTAACTTGGTTGGTTCCGTTACATACTGCTCAAGGAGCCCGTCCCTTACGCACTCTATGAACTCCGCCTCACGGCTAACCTTACCAATTTGATTTGTCCAATCAATATGGAAGGTAAAATCACCCATGATTATTGCTATCTTGAACCTCTTCCAGCCCTAGAACCCTCAGCTTTCTGCGCTTCTCCAATGCCGGATTTTCATCGCTCCACCAGTGCCATCAGCTGCCTGGGCCCCAAGCTCTGGAATTCCCTCCCTAAACCTCTCTTTCCTCTTTTAAGATGCTCCTTAAAGCTACCTCTTTGCCCTAATATCTCCTTATATGGCTCAGTCAAATCTTATTTGATAACGCTCCCGTGAAGTGCCTTGGGAGGGTTTACTGTGTTAAAGGCGCTATATAAATGCAAGTTGCTGCTGACATTCTGCACCAGGCGTGTGCTGCAATAGTATAGGAAGATTTTGCAGTTTTTCTGCCAGTGAGAACCATGAACTACCTGAGTGTTAATGAGAGGCATGTGTACATGGTTAATCTACCAGTGAGGGTTCTAGAAACAATGTGCTACGTCACAAAGGTTGTGTTATCAGAGTGTGTTAGCGAGATACCACAGCACTAGGAGGAGAAACTGCCATACAAATAAGCTCAAACACACCAAGCAGCATGCACAGCTCATTGATGCAAAAGCAGGACAAGTGGAAGTAGCAGACTGTCACTTAACACAGACACGTGACTGATAGCCAATGTATTTTCAGAGACCCGTCTTGTCACCCGCGCAGCTGCTAGCTGACGACATAACGATGTGGACTAATGCACATACCCAGTCTGAGAGATGAGATGAGGTTAATCAGGCATTAAGGTGAATGAGGTCAGGCTAAGTTTGGGTTTTAAAAGCCTTGATTGTAAGAGGATGGGAAGACTGAAGGCTGAAGGAGGTTATGACTTCGACAGGAGCTAGAGTAGGAGAATGTATTTCAATGCAGCACGGTGGGGGCAGTGGGTTGAAGGCTTGAAATGTGGGTGCTTGCCTATCAGATAAACTGCTCTGTACCCTGTGCACGGGTGAGAGATCGATAAAGGTCTCCATAGATGTGAGAGCTGGAACGAAGTCTTCGATGGACTTGGGTTTACTACAGTTCTTGAGGAGCACAAAACTTCCTGGAGTGAGTTTTGAAAGTGGGGGGATGGAAGAGTTCCAGTTCAAATCAGATCAGGTCGAGAAGCCAAAAATGTTGATAGCAGAAAGAGGAAGGGTCTGATTTACATTATAGTGCTTTATTATAACTGCTCCAACAGTTCCTGAGCTGTGAATGGGCGTCCAACTCTCCCAGTACAGTACTGAGCTGTGTGAACGGGCGACCAACTCTCCACCTTTACAGTTACTGAGCTGTGTGAATGGGCGACCAACTCTCCCAGTACAGTTACTGAGCTGTGTGAACGGGAGTCCAACTCTCCACCTTTACAGTTACTGAGCTGTGTGACTGGGCGACCAACTCTCCCAGTACAGTTACTGAGCTGTGTGAATGGGCGACCAACTCTCCCAGTACAGTTACTGAGCTGTGTGAACGGGCGTCCAACTCTCCACCTTTACAGTTACTGAGCTGTGTGAATGGGCGACCAACTCTCCCAGTACAGTTACTGAGCTGTGTGAACGGGTGTCCAACTCTCCACCTTTATAGTTTCTGAGCTGTGTGAATGGGCGACCAACTCTCCCAGTACAGTACTGAGCTGTGAACGGGAGTCCAACTCTCCACCTTTACAGTTACTGAGCTGTGTGAATGGGCGACCAACTCTCCCAGTACAGTACTGAGCTGTGAACGGGAGTCCAACTCTCCACCTTTACAGTTACTGAGCTGTGTGAATGGGCGACCAACTCTCCCAGTACAGTTACTAAGCTGTGTGAATGGGCGACCAACTCTTCCAGTACAGTTACTGAGCTGTGAACGGGAGTCCAACTCTCCCAGTACAGTTACTGAGCTGTGAACGGGAGTCCAACTCTCCCAGTACAGTACTCAGCTGTGAACGGGTGTCCAACTCTCCACCTTTACAGTTACTGAGCTGTGAACGGGAGTCCAACTCTCCCAGTACAGTACTGAGCTGTGTGAACGGGTGTCCAACTCTCCACCTTTACAGTTACTGAGCTGTGTGAATGGGCGACCAACTCTCCCAGTACAGTACTGAGCTTGAACGGGTGTCCAACTCTCCACCTTTACAGTTACTGAGCTGTGTGAACGGGAGTCCAACTCTCCCAGTACAGTTACTGAGCTGTGTGAATGGGCGACCAACTCTCCCAGTACAGTTACTGAGCTGTGTGAATGGGCGACCAACTCTCCCAGTACAGTACTGAGCTTGAACGGGTGTCCAACTCTCCACCTTTACAGTTACTGAGCTGTGAACGGGAGTCCAACTCTCCCAGTACAGTTACTGAGCTGTGTGAACGGGCGACCAACTCTCCCAGTACAGTTACTGAGCTGTGTGAATGGGCGACCAACTCTCCCAGTACAGTACTGAGCTGTGTGAACGGGAGTCCAACTCTCCACCTTTACAGTTACTGAGCGGTGTGAATGGGCGACCAACTCTCCCAGTACAGTTACTGAGCTGTGTGAATGGGCGACCAACTCTCCCAGTACAGTACTGAGCTGTGTGAACGGGAGTCCAACTCTCCCAGTACAGTACTGAGCTGTGTGAACGGGAGTCCAACTCTCCCAGTACAGTTACTGAGCTGTGAACGGGTGTCCAACTCTCCACCTTTACAGTTACTGAGCGGTGTGAATGGGCGTCCAACTCTCCCAGTACAGTACTGAGCTGTGTGAACGGGAGTCCAACTCTCCCAGTACAGTTACTGAGCTGTGAACGGGTGTCCAACTCTCCACCTTTACAGTTACTGGCAGCTGGAAGGTATGGCTCAGGGGCACGTTATTGGTGTGAACAGCACCATGGAACTGTAGGGCCACTGTTTATAAACCTGAAATCGAACTCATTTTTACTGTGAGCCAGGCACAAGCAAGTCTGGCCGGCTTTGCTCAAGTTGGATCTGGATCACAGCCATTTCAGACAAAACTAGCTCTAGAAATGATTTCCTGCGCTCCATCCAGCATGATTTATTTGCTTTGACATTAATTTTTGGCCAAGCACAGTACTTCCTGACCGGCCTCTCAAGCTCCACTCCACACAAACTCCACCTCACCCAAAACACAGCAGCCTGCATTGTGCCATCTCACCCAGCCCTCGCCACCCTCCACCTCCTTAGCGCAGCTCAGTTCAAGTCCCACTTCAGAGACTCAAATACATAATCCAGGCTGACACTCCAGTGCTGTCCGAGGTGCCGCTTTTCAGATGAGACGTTAAACCGGGGCCCCTTTTGCCCGCTCAAGTGGATGTAAAAGACCCCGTGGCAATATTTCAAAACAGAGCAGGGAAGTTCTCCCCAGTGTTGTGGCCAATATTTATCCCACAATTAAGGTCGCCAAACAGATTAACTGGTCATTTATCTCAATGTTTGAGAGATCTTGATGTGTTCAAATTGGCTACCATGTTTCCGTAAAAAAAAAAAGTGATTACACTTACAAGTTCTTCATTGGCTGAACATAAGAACATAAGAATTAGGAACAGGAGTAGGCCATCTAGCCCCTCGAGCCTGCTCCGCCATTCAACAAGATCATGGCTGATCTGGCCATGGACTCAGCTCCACTTACCCGTCCGCTCCCCATAACCCTTAATTCCCTTATTGGTTAAAAATCTGTCTGTCTGTGACTTGAATACATTCAATGAGCTAGCCTCAACTGCTTCCTTGGGCAGAGAATTCCACAGATTCACAACCCTCTGGGAGAAGAAATTCCTTCTCAACTCGGTTTTAAATTGGCTCCCCCGTATTTAGAGGCTGTGCCCCCTAGTTCTAGTCTCCCCGACCAGTGGAAACAACCTCTCTGCCTCTATCATGTCTATCCCTTTCATTATTTTAAATGTTTCTATAAGATCACCCCTCATCCTTCTGAACTCCAACGAGTAAAGACCCAGTCTACTCAATCTATCATAAGTTAACCCCCTCATCTCCGGAATCAGCCTAGTGAATCGTCTCTGTACCCCCTCCAAAGCTGGTATATCCTTCCTTAAGTAAGGTGACCAAAACTGCACGCAGTACTCCTCACCAATACCCTATACAGGACCTCCCTGCTTTTGTACTCCATCCCTCTCGCAATGAAGGCCAACATTCCATTCGCCTTCCTGATTACCTGTTGCACCTGCAAACTAACTTTTTGGGATTCATGCACAATGACCCCCAGATCCCTCTGCACCGCAGCATGTTGTAATTTCTCCCCATTCAAATAATATTCCCCTTTACTGTTTTTTTTTCCCCCCCAAGGTGGATGACCTCACACTTTCCGACATCGTATTCCATCTGCCAAACCTTAGCCCATTCGCTTAACCTATCTAAATCTCTTTGCAGCCTCTCTGTGTCCTCTACACAACCCACTTTCCCACTAATCTTAGTGTCATCTGCAAATGTTGTTACACTACACTCTGTCCCCTCTTCCAGGTCATCTATGTATATTGTAAACAGTTGTGGTCCCAGCACCGATCCCTGTGGCAACCACCAACCACCGATTTCCAACCCGAAAAGGACCCATTTATCCCGACTCTCTGCTTTGTCAGCCAGCCAATTCTCTATCCATGCTAATACATTTCCACTGACTCCGCGTACCTTTATCTTCTGCAGTAACCTTTTCTGTGGCACCTTATCGAATGCCTTTTGAAAATCTAAATACACCACATCCATCGGAACACTTCTATCCACCATGCTCGTTATATCCTCAAAGAATTCCAGTAAATTAGTTAAACATGATTTCCCCTTCATGAATCCATGCTGCGTCTGCTTGATTGCACTATTCCTGTCTAGATATCCCGCTATTTCTTCCTTAATGATAGTTTCAAGCATTTTCCCCACTACAGATGTTAAACTAACCGGCCTATAGCTACCTGCCTTTTGTCTGCCCTCTTTTTTAAACAGAGGCGTTACATTAGCTGCTTTCCAATCAGCTGGTACCTCCCCAGAGTCCAGAGAATTTTGGTAGATTACAACGAATGCATCTGCTATAACTTCCACCATCTCTTTTAATACCCTGGGATGCACTTCATCAGGACCAGGGGACTTGTCTACCTCGAGTCCCATTAGCCTGTCCAGCACTACCCCCCCTAGTGATAGTGATTATCTCAAGGTCCTCCCTTCCCACATTCCTGTGACTAGCAATTTCTGGCATGGTTTTTGTGTCTTCCACTGTGAAGACCGAAGCAAAATAATTGTTTACGGTCTCAGCCATTTCCACATTTACCATTAGTAAATCCCCCTTCTAATCTTCTAAGGGACCAACATTTACTTTAGTCACTCTTTTCCGTTTTATACATCTGTAAAAGCTTTTACTATCCGTTTTTATGTTTTGCACAAGTTTACCTTCGTAATCTATCTTTCCTTTCTTTATTGCTTTCTTCGTCATTCTTTGCTGTCGTTTAAAATTTTCCCAATCTTCTAGTTTCCCACTAACCTTGGCCACCTTATACGCATTGGTTTTTAATTTGATACTCTCCTTTATTTCCTTGGTTATCCACGGCTGGTTATCCCTTCTCTTACCGCCCTTCTTTTTCACTGGAATATATTTTTATTGAGCAGTATGAAAGAGCTCCTTAAAAGTCCTCCACTGTTCCTCAATTGTGCCACCGTTTAGTCTGTGTTTCCAGTCTACTTTAGCCAACTCTGCCCTCATCCCACTGTAGTCCCCTTTGTTTAAGCATAGTGCGCTCGTTTGAGACACTACTTCCTCACCCTCAATCTGTATTACAAATTCAACCATACTGTGATCACTCATTCCGAGAGGATCTTTTACTAGGAGAACGTTTATTATTCCTGTCTCATTACACAGGACCAGATCTAAGATAGCTTGCTCCCTTGTAGGTTCTGTAACATACTGTTCTAAGAAACAATCCCGTATGCATTCTATGAATTCCTCCTCCAGGCTACCCCGCGCGATTTGATTTGACCAATCGATATGTAGGTTAAAATCACCCATGATTACTGCCGTTCCTTTTTCACATGCCTCCATTATTCCCTTGATTATTGCCCACCCCACCGTGAAGTTATTATTTGGGGGCCTATAAACTACGCCCACCAGTGACTTTTTCCCCTTACTATCTCTAATCTCCACCCACAATGATTCAACATTTTGTTCATTAGAGCCAATATCGTCTCTCACAACTGCCCTGATATCATCCTTTATTAACAGAGCTACCCCACCTCCTTTCCCTTCTTGTCTATCTTTCCGAATTGTCAGATATCCCTTGTATGTTTAATTCCCAGTCTTGGCCCCCCTGCAACCACGTTTCTGTAATGGCCACCAAATCATACCCATTTGTAATGATTTGTGCCGTTAACTCATTTACTTTATTTCGAATGCTGCGTGCGTTTAGGTAGTGTTTTAATACTAGTTTTTAAACCATGATTTTTTAGTTTTGACCCCTCCTGCAGCCCCTTTCCATTCAGTGGCCCTTTTTGTTTTTTGCCTTGGGTTTCTCTGCCCTCCACTTTTACTCATCTGTCTTTTGCTTTTGTCTCCTTTTTGTTTCCCTCTGTCTCCCTGCATTGGTTCCCATCCCCCTGCCATATTAGTTTAACTCCTCCCCAACAGCACTAGCAAACACTCCCCCTCGGACATTGGTTCCGGTCCTGCCCAGGTGCAGACCGTCTGGTTTGTACTGGTCCCACCTCCCCCAGAACCGGTTCCAATGCCCCAGGAATTTGAATCCCTCCCTGCTGCACCACTGCTCAAGCCACGTATTCATCCGAGCTATCCTGCGATTCCTACTCTGACTAGCACGTGGCACTGGTAGCAATCCTGAGATTACTACTTTTGAAGTCCTACGTTTTAATTTAGCTCCTAGCTCCTTAAATTCATCTCGTAGGACCTCATCCCTTTCATTGGTACCAATGTGCACCACAACAACTGGCTGTTCACCCTCCCTTTTCAGAATGTCCTGCACCCGCTCAGACATATCCTTGACCCTTGCACCAGGGAGGCAACATACCATCCTGGAGTCTCGGTTGCGGCCGCAGAAACGCCTATCTATTCCCCTTACAATCGAATCCCCTATCACTATCCCACTCTTCTTCCTGCCCTCCTGTGCAGCAGAGCCAGCCACGGTGCTTTGAACGTGGCTGCTGCTGCCCTCCCCTGATGAGTCATCCCCCTTAACAGTACTCAAAACGGTGTATCTGTTTTGCAGGGGGATGACCGCAGGGGACCCCTACACTACCTTCCTTGTACTGCTCTTTCTGCTGGTCTTCCATTCCCTAGCTGGCTGTGGACCCTTCACCTGCGGTAAGACCAACTCACTAAACGTGCTATTCACGTCATTCTCAGCATCGTGGATGCTCCAGAGTGAATCCACCCTCAGCTCCAATTCCGCAACGCGGTCTGTCAGGAGCTGGAGGCGGACACACTTCCTGCACACGTAGTCGTCGGGGACACCGGAAGTGTCCCTGAGTTCCCACATGGTACAGGAGGAGCATAACATGTGACCGAGCTCTCCTGCCATGACTTAACCCTTAGATACACTTAAATTGGCAACAACAATGCTAAAGTTTACTCACTGTTATAGAAGAGAAAAAAGAAAAACTACTCACCAATCACCAGCCAATCACTTACCCCCTTGGCTGTGACGTCACCTTTCTGTTCCTTTCTTCTACTTTTTGCCTTCTCCCTGTAGCTGCACAAGCCACGCCTTTATAGGCCTCTCGCCGATCCCGGACTCGCGCTGCTCCGAGCTCCCGTCTCCTCGAACTGCCTGACTCCCGCTGGCCTTTATAGGCCTCTCGCCGACCCCGGACTCGCGCTGCTCCGAGCTCCCGCCTCCTCGAACTGCCTGACTCCCGCTGGCCTTTATAGGCCTCTCGCCGACCCCGGACTCGCGCTGCTCCGAGCTCCCGCCTCCTCGAACTGCCTGACTCCCGCTGGCCTTTATAGGCCTCTTGCCGACCCCGGACTCGCGCTGCTCCGAGCTCCCGCCTCCTCGAATGCCTGACTCCCGCTGGCCTTTATAGCCCACTCGCCGACCCTGGCTGTAAAGTACTGTGAGATGCCCCGGGGACTGAGAGGTGCTCTATAAATGTAAGCTATCTTTCTCCACTGGCCGCCTATGTCCGAATGAATTGAACTCAAAACCTATCCATGACTTCAACCTAATTTTGGCAACCCTCTCCAGCCATATACCCCAATACGATGCCCTTCTGCCAAATGTCTGCCCACTCACTTAGCCTGACTATATCCCTTTGCAGATTTTGTGTCCTCCTCACAATGTGCTTTCCCACCCATCTTTGTATCATCAGCAATCTTGACTACATTACACTCGGTCCCTTCTTCCAAATCATTAAATAGTTGAGGACCCTGCACCGATCCCTGCTGCACTCCACTAGTTACAGTTTGCCAACCGGAAAATGACCCATTTATCCCGACTCTCTGTTTTGTGTTAGTTAGCCAAACCTCTATCCATGCTAATATATTACCCCCAATCTTGTGCAGTAACCTTTTATGTGGCACCTTATCGAATGCCTTCTGGAAATCCAAGTACACCACATCCACTGGTTCCCCCTTATCCATCCTGCTCGTTACATCCTCCAAGAACTCCAGCAAATTTGTCAAACGTGATTTCCCTTTCATAAAACCATGCTGACTCAGCTTGATTGAATCATGTTTTTCCAAATGTCCTGCTACTGCTTCCTTAATAATGGACGCCAGCATTTTCCCAACAGATGTTAGACTAACTGGTCTATAGTTTCCTGCTTTTTGTCTGCCTCCTTTTTTTAAAAAAAAATAGGGGTGTCACATTTGCGGTTTTTCAATCCACTGCCCCAGAATCTTAGGACCTTAGGATGTAAACCATCAGGTACAGGGGAGTTGTCCCATTATTTTATCAAGTACTACTTCATTAGTGACAGTGATTGTTTTAAGTTCCTCCCTCCCTATAGCCCTTGATCAATTATTGGGATGTTCTTAGTGCTTTCTACTGTGAAGACCATTACAAAATATTTGTTCAAAGTCTCTGCCATTTCCCTGTTCCCCATTATTAATTCCCCAGTCTCATCCTCTAGGGAACCAACATTTACTGTAGCGGGGGAGGAGGCGGGGAGGGGAGGAACGTGGCTTTGATGAGGCGTGAGAAATAGCTTTGTCCACTGAAGACCATCCCTCTGCTACTTTAGCTTTCCCATCATGGCATCTAATTAGAACTTAAATATTGTTTGTCCCTATTATCTTCGACTATTCCAGTTTTCCTATATTTTCAAAACTGACCAATCTCCATACCTACTTTCCTGACTTGCAAAAATGATAATCTGTATTTACCCCATTTTATATCCCTCATTGAGGTCCCTGCTTAAATATCGTCTTTGTAGACTGCAAAGCTTAAATTTCTTTAATCCTTTAGAGGAGGTGTAAACACAGTAGCCGTCAGTCATGATTCATCATGACTCTCGTCTGAGTTGGAAGGTTGTGGGTTCAAACCCCACTCCAAAGGCAAGGGCACGATGTAGTGCCGTGTAAAGGATGCACAGTAAATAAGGAGCAACCTGCAGCATGAAACCTCTCACTTCATAAACGGAAGTGTGAAAAAAATTAACTTCAAAGCCCTAAGTAACAACACACACTTTCAAATGTCTCTCCAGGGGCAGAGGGGCGGTAACCAGTGGACACAGATTTAAGATGATTGGCAAAGAACGCAAGTTGTTGTGACATGGGACGCACGGCCTGGAAGGGTGGCAGATTCAATACTAACTTTTGAAAGGGAATTGGATAAATATTTCAACGGGAAAGATTTGCAGGACTATGGGGAAAGAGCAGGGTGACAGGAATAATTGAATAGCTTTTTCAAAGAGCTGGCACAGGTTCAATGGGCCGAATGGCATCCTTTTGTGCTCATTCTATGATTCGATGTAGCATTGTCCCTTCAGAAATCCTCAGTTGTTCCCAGAGGAGATAGTGTCAAGGAGAGACTAGCAGAAGGAATATTACTACCGTCTTTCTTTCTGCCAAGTTAATTCATCATTTTTACAAGAGGTTAAAGCAATGCCACCAATTGCATTAACCTGACACAAGCCCATTCACCATCTCGCCAGTATCAATAACTTGTGCCTCATTATTCTGGGAAGATGGCATGAGAAATCAATCAATTTGCTGTTCAGACACCAGAGGCACATTTCAAACACATTCTCACGTCACCGCTGAACCAGAGATGATTCAGTAGCACTTCAGAGGCTGTAATGATCTTACACTGTTATTCTGGAATGCTCTAAAGACTAACTTTTGTTCAGTTGATGAGCACAAGTACAGCAAGTGGCTGGACACGACCCGCCATCATCGCCACTTGCTCCTCTCCGGATTAGCAGGTGCAGATCAAGTCTACATACAGTTCTACTGCCAAATGGGACAGATTCACTGTGGAGGCAGAGATAAATTATTCAGCTCCAGATCTCACCCAACATCCACACACATGCACTTACCATCAGAGATCATGGGATAGGCATCAGCAGCACGGCGTGAAACCAAGTATACAATCTAACTCCGACTCCAGCTCCATAAAGGCCAGTAATTAAAGCCACAACCATCTGTATTTATGCCTCAGTTACACACTGCCTATACCACCCTATCAGGAGGCACCATGGGGCTTACAGTTATCTGCAAAATTCAAGAGACCAGCATCCATTGCAGGTGGTAGTGGCATTGCCTCAGTTATACAAGTAATAGATACATAAAAACATAGGCAATATCGGCCCTGCTCCACCATTCAATATCATGGCTGATCTACCTCAACACCATTCCTTCCTGCCCGATCCCCATATCCCACCCAACGGCAGAATCAGCACCATGGAAACACCAAGCAGGGAATGGCCATCGCCGTCAACACGACCAATCAGAATAAACGCTTCAGGTCAGCAGGTAACAGAAGCCCAATTGTCGAGAATCTGGTTCTGCGAGTCAACATCCTTAGCAAGCACACGGAAGCCCACGCGCCGCCCGCAACTGCCGAGAAGTTGCACCGAGATGTTGTGACTCAAATTCATGGCAGAATTCCAAACTTTGGTGAAAGAGGAAGACGCCAAGTCTTGCACTGAATGGTGCTAAATGTTTGTTCTAAGGCGTTTGACTAAAATTAGTGCCTGTGGCTAAAACGGTGTCACCAATCTCAATTGGACAATGCTGCTAGACGGCTTTGTTGCCTCTTGCAGGAAATGCCGTGATTGCTGGGAATCAGTGTGACTGGGCCAGGCCCAAGGGAGTCCCGTTTGGTAAAGCTCAGGTCAGGCTGTAAGGAAACGCTTAAATTATTTCTCTTAACTTTAGCCTTTATGTGAGTTATGAAACATGCAGATTCTCACATAGCCAGAGTGAAAGAGGACTGAAAGGAGGGAGGTTTCAGAATTTGACAAGGCCTGGGTCAGACAAACCCCTCAAGCTCAGGAACTATAACATGTGATTCTCAAGTAATTCGAGTTATCGTGAGTATAATCTTAAGTATATGTGCAATTATTAATAGACATCATTGTACAGTTAATGTGTATGAAAGCCATTAAATGCCTTTGAACCCTATTAAACTGAGGGATAACTTATAGTGAGACGATCCATTCACGAGCAAGGTGTTGGGTGAGCGACTGCTCGTGCTCCTTCCCCCATGGTGCTGCCTGTGTGTGTGTGTGTGTGTGTGTTCCACGTTATTTGTTTAGTCATACTTTTCCCTGAAGGTGAAGAACTAAAGCTTAGTTCCTTTATGTTCTGTATTTGATGGAAGTTAATTATACCACAAACATAAATCAGGGCTTTCTGTAAACAAAGGGACTGCAGTCATAAAGTCTGTCTGGTTATTAAAGTGGTTTGTTCTGGATTAATTTTACAGTCTGATCTTCACAGATCAAATCCAATAACAAGGTATGAATTTAACTATTGATGGGAATATACATAATCTATAAACAGATTCCAGTTACTGATGTTGCAGAATAAATGCTGCACTGCATTTTATCGCATATCATAGATGAACATATTGTTTTAGAAATACTCAAACTTAAAAATAGATAGAGCAGGCGGGCCAGATGATATCCACCCGGAGGTCCTCAGAGAGATGGGCATGTATTGTGTGGGCCCCAGCACGTATTTTGAATAGCTCACTGCATTCTAGAATGGTTCCTATAGACTGGAAGGAGGCTAATACCAGGATACATCCAGTATATAAACACAAGTTGTTGTGATGGTATGGTGCTTCCTTGGTGCCTGGGTCAAGCATGTCATTGAGCGGCTGCAGGGTATTCTGGGGGGAGAGGATGAACAGTCAGAGGTCAGGTCGATATCGGGACCAATGACATACGTATAAAGAGGGATGAGGTCCTGCAGGCAGAGAATAAAATGCGGGTTCTCAAAAGATAGTAATCTCCGGATTATTCCCGGTGCCACGTGCTAGTGAGTACAGAAATAGGAGGATAGAGCAGATGAATGCGTGGCTGCAGAGATGGTGCAGGAGGGAGGGCTTTCGATTCCAGAGGCATTGTGACCACATCTGGGGGAAGTGGAATCTGCACAAGCCGGACAGGTTGCACCTCAACAGAGCCAGGACCAATATCCTTTGCAAGTGCTGTTGGGGAAGATTTAAACTAGCTTGGCAGGGGGATGGGAACACGAGAGTAGATTCAGAAGGGAGAGAAGCAAAGCTGGAATTGGAAAGCATAAAATTAGAAAGTGAATTAAAAAAGCAGAGGAAATAAAGACGATAAATTAATAAGGGAGTTTTGGCAGTGCTAAATGGTATATACACTTCAATCGCAGGTCGAGGCCTGCTTCCACACCAAAAGGGATAAGTTCACAGATGTTTCATTGAAGGACCTGATATTCCAATCCTGAACTCCAGGGGTGGAAGATGCCCGTGTGTGGATTTTTTTTAACGTGTGGTGATGGTTGCACATCATCCACCACACGGGCTTGACAGAGCTAGGCCTTTATCCAATGGCAAAGGTTAACTAGGACGACTGGAGACCTGCTCTGCTGCATGGACCTAGTGCGCACACATGTTACAGTGTGGGTTGGCCCGTGCTGCCCTCGGCTCTTCTGGCCCCCGTACCCCTATTCACCACACCTTCGCTACAATCTCTCACTGCTCCTCCGCCACGATCTCTCGCCGCTCCTCCACACCAAACATTTGCCACAACTCCGCCACAATCACTCGCCGAATCTTAGCCACAATCCCTCACCGCTCCTCCGTCCTGATCATCTGCCACATTTCTGCCTCGATCTCTCACCGCTCATCCGCCCTGACCTTCCCGCTCCTCCGCTATATCTGAGCCCCACCGATGTTCCTGCCCATGCTCCAAACGGCGACCTGGGTTTTGATGTCACCCTCCTTGAAGCCGTTGTACACTTGGAGCAGCTCGCGCTGGAAATTGTAGTGGTATGGCCATGATGTTCCAGGGCTCGCGCTCTCTCTTTATCCTCCCGAGAGGACACCACCGCAAGGAATCTAGGGAATAAGGCAGATGAGCTGACAGCTCAGACAGACACTTGGGAATATGATATTATCATCATAGGCAGTCCCTCAGAATCAAGGAAGACTTGCTTCCACTCTAAAACTGAGTTCTTAGGTGACTGAACAGTCCAATACGGGAATTACACACTGTCACAGGTGGGACAGACAGTGGTTGACATTGTCAACCGCGAGGGATTATGGAGAGTCCTCCTCGGTTTCGGCTGCCCCCAAAAGTTTGTCACCCATCCTCCGCCTGCTCCATGATGACATGCAAGCCATGATCCTGACCAACGGATCCACCACAAACCCAATCCACGTCCGGACCAGGGTCAAGCCGGGCTGATATTATAGCTATTACTGAGACATGGCTGAAAGGAAGGCAGGAGGGCTGAAAGAAGTTCAACATTCCCGGTTACAGGTGGGATACAGAGGGGGATATAAAAGGAGGAGGGTTCGCAGCACTAATTGAAGAAACAATTACAGCTGTGAGGAGGGATGATATGTTAGAAGGATCATCAAATGAGACCATATGGGTTGAATTGAAGAACAAAAAAGGGGCAAGCACATTGCTGGGAGTGTACTGTAAACCCCCAAAAAGAGCAAATTTGTAAGTAAATTTCTAAGAAGTACAACAATTATATGGCAGTAACAGTAGGGGATTTCAACTACCCTAATATTAACTGGGATAGAATCAGTGTGAAAGGTTGAGAGGGTGCAGAATTCCTAAAATGCATTCAGGAGAACTTTTTTAGCCAGTATGTAGCAAGCCCAACAAGGGAGGGGGTGGTTCTGGACTTAGTTTTAGGGAATGAAGGCTGGGCAGGTGGAAGGGGCATCAGTGGGAGAGCATTTTAGTGCTCGTGATTATAATTCAGTTAGATTCCATGATCATAGGCAGTCCCTCGAAATCGAGGCATTGCTTCCACTCAAAGTGAGTTCTCAGGTGGCTGTACAGTCCAATGTGGGAATTACAGTCTGTCACAGGTGGGACAGACAGTGGTTGAAGGAAAGGGTGGGTGGGGAGTCTGGTTTGCCGCACGCTCCTTCCGCTGTCTGCGCTTGTTTTCTGCATGCTCTCGGCGACGAGACGAGGTGCTCAGCACCCTACTGGATGCACTTCCTCCACTTCGGGCGATCTTTGGCCAGGGGCTCCCAGGTGTCGGTGGGAATGTTGCATTTTATCAGGGAGGCTTTGAGGGTGTCCTTGTAACGTTTCCTCTGCCCACCTGGGGCTTGTTTGCCGTGTAGGGGTTCCGAGTAGAGCGCTTGCTTTGGGAGTCGTGTGTTGAGCATGTGAACAATGTGGCCCGCCCAACGGAGCTGGTAGAGTGTGGTCAGTGCTTCGATGCTGGAGATGTTGGCCTGATCGAAAACACTTGGTGCATCTGTCTCCCCCCACCCCCCCACCCCCCCACCCAGGGAATTTGCAGGATCTTGCGGAGGCACTGTTGGTGGTATTTCTCCTGCGATTTGAGATGTGGTCGACGTCTCTGAACCATACAGGAGGGCGGGTATCACTATAGCCTTGTAGACCATAAGCTTGGTGCCAGATTTGAGGCCCTGATCTTCGAACACTCTTCCTCAGGCGGCCGAAGGCTGTGCTGGCACACTGGAGGCGGTATTGAACTTCGTTGTTGATGTCTGCCCTTGCTGATAATAAACTTCCGAGGTATGGAAGGTGGTCCACGTTGTCCAGGGCCGCACCGTGGATCTTCAGGACTGGGGGCGGGGGGCAGTGCTGTGTGGCGGGGTCAGGTTGGTGGAGGACATTTGTCTCACGGATGTTTAGTGCAAGGCCCATGCTTTCATAAGCCTCGGTGAAGATAGTGACTATGGCTTGGAGTTCAGCCTCCGAATGTGCGCAGGCGCAAGCGTCGTCTGCGTACTGTAGTTCGATGACAAAGGATGGGACGGTCTTGGATCTGGCCTGGAGGCGACGAAGGTTGAACAGGTTACCACTGGTTCTGTAGTTTAGTTCCACTCCAGCGGGGAGCTTGTTGAGTGTGAGGTGCAGCATGTCAGCGAGGAAGATAGAGAAGAGGGTTGGTGCGATGACACAGCCCTGCTTGATCCCGGTCCGGACGTGGATTGGGTCTGTGGTGGATCCTTTCGTCAGGATCACTGCTTGCATGCCATCGTGGAGCAGGTGGAGGAGGGCAACAAACCTTTGGAGGCAGCCGAAACGGAGGTGGACGCTCCATAGTCCCTCGCGGTAAGTGTCAAAGGCCTTTGTAAGGTCAAAGAAGGCCATGTACAAGGGTTGGTGCTGTTCTCTGCATTTCTCTTGTAGTGGTTATGGAACAGGACGAAGATAGAACAGGAAGAAAAGTTCGCAATTGGGGAAAAGCCAATTTTACTAAACGGAGATGGGATTTAGCCAAAGTAGACAGGAAAAAGCTACTTGAAGATAAATCAGTGTCAGAGCAGTGGGAGGTATTCAAGGAGATCCTGAGAGTTCAGAGCAAGTATGTTCCCTTAAAGAAAAGGGTAGGACAAACAAATCTAGAGCCCCCGGGATGTCAAGGGGCATACAGGGAAGGATAAAGAAAAAAAAAGGGAAGCTTATGATAGATACCAAGGGCTCGATACCGCAGAAACCCTAGAGGGGTATAGAAAGTGCAGGGGTGCAATTAAAAAGGAAATTAGGAAAGCAAAGAGAGCATGAAAAAATGTTGGCAAGTAAAATCAGGGAAAACCTAAATATATGTTTTATAAATACATTAAGAGCATGAGATTAACTAAAGAACTGGGCCTATTAGAGACCATAAAGGTAATCTGTGTGTGCGAGGAGAAGACGTGGGTATGGTTCTTGATGAATACTTTGCGTCTGTTTTCACAAAAGGGAGGGGCGATGAGAGAGACACTGCTATTAGGGAGGAGGAGTGTGAAATATTAGATGAAATGAACAGAGAGGAAGTATTAAGGGGTTTAGCAGCATTGAAAGTGATCATTGCCCAGACCCAGATGAAATGTATCCCAGGCTGTTAAGACAGCAAAAGAGGAAATAGCAGAGGCTCTGACCATCATTTTTCAGTCCTCTCTGGCTACAGGAGTGAAACATAGAAATTTATAGCGCAGAAGGCGGCCATTTAGAAGGATTAATTAGGGACAGTCAGCACGGATTTGTTAAGGGAAGATCGTGTTTGACTAACCTGATTGAAGTTTGAGAGGAGGTAACCAGGAGAGTCGATGAGGGCAGTGCATATGATGTAGTATATATGGACTTTAGCAAGGCTTTTGATAAGGTCCCACATGGCAAATTGGTCATGAAAGTAAAAGCCCATGGGATACAGGGCAAAGTGGCAAGTTGCATCCAAAATTGGCTCAGAGGCAGGAAGCAAAGGGTAATGGTTGATGAATGATTTCCAGTGGGGTTCCGCAGGGCTCAGTACTGGGTCCCTTGCTTTTTGTGATATATTTCAATGATTAGACTTGAATGTAGGGGGTATGATTAAGTAGTTTACAGATGATACAAAAATTGGTAGGAGATTTGAGTGAATTTAAGGGGATTTTTTCTGAGGGTGGTGGGGGTCTGGAACTCACTGCCTGAAAGGGCGTTCGAGGCAGAAACCCTCACCACATTTAAAAAGTACTAGGATGTGCACCTGAAGTACCGTAATCTACAAGGCTACAGACCAAGAGCTGGAAAGTGGGATTAGGCTGGATATCTTTGTCAACCGGCGCAGACACGATGGTCAAAATGGCCTCCTTCCGTGCTGTACCTTTCTGTGATTCAAACACCTTCCTGACTTGGAAACGTATCACCTTCTTTTCCTTCACAGTCGCTGGGTCGAAATCCTGGAACTCCCTCCCTAACAGCACTGTGGAAGTACCTCCCTCCCCGACAGCACTGTAGGAGTACCTTCACCACACGGACTGCAGCGGTTCGAGAAGGCTGCTCGCCACCACCTTTTCAAGGGAATTAGGATGGCAATAAATGCTGGCCTTGCCAGCGATGCCCATATCCCGAATGTGATAGGAATGGAAATGTTTTGCAGTGGTTTACCAATCCCTGTAGTTAGAGTTAATGAGCACCTTTGACAGAGAAAATCAACATACAATTTTGACAACAGATGTAGTTTCAATAAAGGCTAACGTTATACTGCCCCTGGTGTAAACCAATGAGAGACAGCTTATTCTCAAGTGAACATTTTCATGTCAACATGAACAGAGAACGGCACTCGACGAATGAGAGATAAAGAAAATGAATCTTTAGAACCACAACACTGTTCAAAGTACTTTTCACCATTCTGAAATGCACATTACGTAACGAATGTGCCGTGGGTTCCCTCTGAGCTCAGGTTGTTGTGCATCTCACAATCTCACCGTACTCTCTGTGGGTATGCCTTCAAAATATAAACCTGCCGAAAATTGGCCCTAAATCTAAGCTGGGGGTTTGCCCCCAAAGCTCCCTGTGAGCGACCCGCAGTAATGGGGAAGGTACCGTGCAGGCCGTCACAAGCTTGCCCATGTGAAATACCACACATGCGCGGAAAACTTAAACATTAAATAAACAGGCCGCGCACAAAGACACAAGGGAAAAGATTGCTGGACTGCCTGCCCCTGGGAGTGGGCTTCGGGCTGGAAGGTACTCAGTGCTGTTCCCTAGGGGCTGCTTCTACCACCACTGCTTTTCTTGATATAAATTAATGACTTGGACTTGGGTGTACAGGGCACAAGTTCAAAATTTGTAGATAACACAAAACTTGGAATTTTAGTGAACAGTGAAGAGGATAGTGATAGACTCCAAGACAGACAGACAGGCTGGTGAAATGGGCGAACACGTGGCCGATGAAATTTAAAACAGAAAAGTGCGAAGTGATAGATTTTCGTAGGAAGAACAAGGAGAGGCAATATAAACTAAATGGTACAAACCTAAAGAGGTTGTATGAAGAGAGAGACCATGGGGTATATATGGACAAATCATTGGAAGGTGGCAGGGCAAGGTGAGAAAGCGGTTAAAAAAGCATACGGGATCCTGGGCTTCAGAAATAGCGGTATCGAGTACAAAAGGAAATTATGCTGAACCTGAATAAAACACTGGTTCAGCCTCAACTGGAGTATTGTGTCCAATTCTGGGCACCACACTTTAGGAAGGAAGTGAAGGCCTTAGAGAGGGTGCACAAAAAATTTACAAGAATGGTTCCAGGGATGAGGGACTTCAGTTACGTGGATAGACTGGAGAAGCTGGGGTTGTTCTCCTTAGAGAATGAAGGTAGAGAGGAGATTTGATAGAGGTGTTCAAAATCACATGGGATCTTGAGAGGAGAGAGAGGAACTGTTCCCATTGGCGAAAAGGCAGGGAACCAGAGAACACAGATTTAAGGTGATCCGCAGAAGCAAACGTGGCACGAGGGAAACTTTACGCAGCGAGTGGCTGGGTTCGGGAATGCACGGCCTGGGAGGGCGGTGGAGGCAGACTCAATCACCGCTTTCAAATGGGAATTGGATAAGTACCTGAAGGAAAATAATTTACAGGGCTACGGGGAAAGTGCAGGGGAGTGGGTCTGGCTAAGAGCCGGCATGGGTTTGACAGGCCGAATGGCCTCCTTCTATGCTGTAACCATTCTATGATTCTATAGAGTTTCAGTTCTAATAGTTACAAAATTTACTTCAATATTTAGCATAACAGTGCATGACTTTAGTGTATGCCTGCCCTCGCAATTCTGAAAACATTTAATCCTCTTCACTCGAAGGGACTTGGAAACAAGTATCTCCCTGGTCTAAGTGCTCACTCACAGCCTTGTACGCATCAGTTCAGTGACCACATGCAATTGCCCTGAATGCCCAATATACAGACACAATTTCACTAGACTATTAAACTCCACATTTCTAAAAAACTCTTTGGAGTGAAATTACTCCGAAAAGCTGTACACCTAAATATTGAAGGCCAAGGATCGACAGTCTGCAGGCTCGGGGAACCTGATCAGAGAACATACATCAATGTATGAGATAAGCTGTGATTTGCAGCTGTGTTTTCACAGCTGGTATAGCTGACAGGCTGTCTGATATCTCATCATACCCATGATTGGTGTTTCCCAGGACATTGCATTAGCAAATGAGAGAATCAGACACAATCTAGATGATCACCTTATAAACAGAGGATGTAGGTTATGGCTCAGTACAGCCTGCTCATAATCAAGCTGCCTGGACCCTTAAGATAAATTTCAGCAGCTCCACCAACTTCCAAATCACATATTACTGACTAGATTGCATAGTGGATTTAGAATTTTAATTTTAAAATGTAGCTGAAGCAAAAACAGAAAGCAGAAGGTTGATTAGCTGATCCAACTGGCCAGTTATCGTTTGAGTTTTGCAGACACAGCCCTACACCGGGCTCACCTCTGCACTGCCCGCTGATACATTTTCTATGTACATTACATCTCCTTTTCTTGGTAAATAATATATTGATAAATTTATACTGCACTCCTTATGCAGCTGTTCTTGCATGCAAGACCATGTTCAGAGGCTCCCAATGATCCACCAATTTCACCAAGTGTGGGGGAAGAGACTGCATTATCCCACAGAACCGAGGCTACAATCTTTCCTACTCGCATGTCTGTTGGGATGGCCCCAACTCTATTTAAAACCAGATTATCACACAGTGCAAGCAGATTAGCAGAGGGGAGCTTCACGTCATTGTATCCTAGAATTAGCAATAAATCAATCTTTACAGTCCAACCTCATGTTTCTACCCAACCCAGCCACGTTTGAACAGGTGGGGAAGGTGAGACGAGTAACAGGGCATTTATTAGAAATCAAAAAATGAAAGGACAGAGAACAGTGGAAAAGAGCAAGGCTTGCTCATCCAAAGTCACAGCATCTCCTGCAATGGCTTCTCTTCCGCCCATGCACCAGTAACTCCGCAATCCTTCCCAAGGATGTATTCTTGGCCGCCTCTTCCTCACTGGCAGGCTGCCTCTAGGCAAAATCATCTGCCCACATGTGCACCGCCACCACAGCTCGATCTCTCCACCACCCCTCTCAACCCCTCCAGTACCTCTGTACTGAGACACTACTTAGCCAATATACATTCCTGGAGGAGTCACAATTTCCTCCAATTAAATATTAGGAAGACCATTGCCTTTGGCACCCAGCACAAACTCCATTCCCTCACTGACCATCGTTCCAGATTAAATCGCGACGTCCTATTTGATCCTGAGCTCAGTGTCCAACCACATATCCTCTCCATTACAAAGACCGTCTGCTTCCATCTCCCAAACATTGCCTGTCTTCACCCCTGCTGAAACACTCACATGGGCCTTTGTCATTTGCTCTCCTGGCCTGTCTCCCATCTTCCATAGACTGCATCTCATCAAAAACTCCACACCAAGTCCCGCTCACCCATCACCCCTGTACTCAATCCCCCAACATCTCAAATTTAAAATTCTCATCTGCGTGTTTAAATTCCTTTATGGTCTGGTCCTTCCTATTTCTCTAACCTCCTCACAACCCTCTGAGATCTCTGCCTTCCTCTGACCCTGGCCTGTTGTGTACCTGCCACTCCTTTTGCCCCACCATTAGCAGCTGTGTCTTCAGCCACCAAGCTCCTCTAGTCTTTAAATCACTCCTTTGTGACCAAGCTTTAAGTCACCCTCCTTTGGTTCAGCATTATTTTTACTAACATATGAACAATGACGGACAGGTAAAGAGCATCTGGTCCATCGAGCCAGTCCCACACAATAGCAATATCTTGTGTATCACAACATGTACACTCCACCCCACCCCAAACCCGAAGATCTCCTGGGGAGGCAAAAGAAAGAAAAAACCCAGGCCAATTTGGGGGGAAAAAAAATCTCTGACTCATCGAGGTGATCAAAACTGGTCCACATCACTCTGGCCCTGCATTCCCTACCTTCTGTAATAAGTGATCTCCGCCCAGCCAGAAACAAATCCAGCTCTCGCTTGAAGAATTCAGCGAGATCTAGCCTTATACAACTGAGTCCTGCCACCCATTTAATTGAAATAAACTGCCAGCTAGAACACAATCTATTTCCCATCATTATCTTATAAACTTCAATCAGATTTCCCTTCCCGCCAAATCTACGCCTCTGAGAGGTATAATGTCAAAACACTTTTAGCCTAAGATGCTTTAAACTGGGAATTAGTCTAGTTGCCCTCCTCTGCACCCACTATCAATATTTGTATCAATATTATTGCCCTCAATGTGCGAGACCAAAACTAGACACAGTATTCCAAGTGCAGCCCGACTAAGGACAAAACAGTTTAGTCTTGTACTTAATTATCCTATGGGTATTTGCTCTGGCTTTCATGCTGCTCATGTATCTTTAAGAATAGGAACATAACATAAGAAATAGGGGCAGGAGTAGGCGATTTGGCCTCTCGAGCCTGCTCTACCATTCAATAAGATCATGGATGATCTGATCATGGACTCAGCTCCACTTCCCTGCCTGCTCCCCATAACCCTTTACTCACTTATCGCTCAAAAATCTGTCTATCTCCGCCTTAAATATATTCAATGACCCAGTCTCCACAGCTCTCTGGGGCAGAGAATTCCACAGATTTACAACCCTCTGAAGAAATTTCTCATCTCATTTTTAAATGGGCGGCCCCTTATTCTAAGACTATGTCCCCTAGTTTTAGTTTCCCCTATGAGTGGAAATATCCTCTCTGCATCCACCTTGTCCAGCCCTCTCATTATCTTATAAGTTTCAATAAGATCACCTCTCATTCTTCTGAACTTCAATGTGTGTAGGCCCAACCTATCTTCATAAGTCAACCCCCTCATCTCCAGAATCAACCTAGTGAACCTTCTCTGAACAGCCTCCAATGCAAGTATATTCTTCCTTAAATACGGAGACCAAAACTGTACACAGTATTCCAGGTGTGGCCTCACCAATATCCTGTACAGTTGTAGCAGGACTTCTCTGCTTTTATACTCTATCCCCCTTGCAATAAAAGGCCAATATTCCATTTGCCTTCCTGATTACTTGGTGTATCTGCATACTAACTTTTTTGTGTTTCATGCACAAGGACCCCCAGGTCCCTCTGTATTGCAGCACTTTTTCTCCATTTAAATTATAATTTGCTTTTCTATTTTTTCTGCCAAAGTGGATAACCTCATATTTTCCCACATTATAATCCATCTGCCAAATGTTTGCCCACTCACTTAGCCTGTCTATATCCCTTTGCAGATTTGTTGTGCACTAGAGTGCCCAAATCTCATTCTATCTCCACCATCTTTATTGCCTTTCCCTGAAGGGTGTATGAATGTTGAGCATTTGCCCTGCCCACATGTACATACTGCACTTATCTAAGTTATACATCATTTGCCAGTCATGACCCCAATCGCCCAACACATTAGGATCTGCCTGAAGCAGACGAGTATCTACAGTTCTCGCACTCGCAGATCTTGGTACCAGCTGCAAATTTGCAGATTGTGCCCCAACACCTACATCCAGATCATTCATAAAAATAGTAGAGCAACGGTCCCCAACGCAGATCCCTGCGGGACATCACTAGTGACAGGTCTCCAAACTGATCCAAATCCATCTATAACTACTCTTTGCCTATGTCCTGCAAACCATTCTTCAATCAGCTCAATATATTCATTGTAGGCGGGCCTCGTATTGAGGATGACTTGCTTCCACGCCAAAAAGGAATGAGTGCACAGGTGTTTCAATGAAGGGCCTAATATTCCAGATCCCGAACTACATGTCGACGGTGGAAGATGGCTGTGCGTGGATTTTTTTTAACGTGGGGTGGCCGTTGCACAATAGCCACCACACGGACTTGAAAAGAGCTAGGTCTTGGTCCAGAGGCAAGGATTAACCAAGATAACTGGAGACCAGCTCTGCTGCACGGATCTAGTGCGCACACACATATCGTAGTGTGGGCTGGCCCGTGCTGCCCCGGGCCCCAAACTCACACCTCTCCTGGGCCCTGGTCATGTCGCTCCACGATCACTCGCGCCGCTGTACCTGCCCACACTCCAATCAGCGACCTGGACCAACCCCACGACCACATTCCTATAACCTGGATCATTATGCAGTTTAGTTACCTTCTCAATCTGGTGAGCTTCCCCTTTATGAAATCTAAACATGTGCCATCACATTTCTTAATCCTACAGTGTACAATCTGTGAGCAACATGCGAAGTACATTTTGCAGTTTCATCCAGTGTGCTGGGTAGTTCCAAAATCCTCATTCAAAAAAAAAAATGCTCCGTCTCCGATATGATCCTGCACATGAAAAATGTTCATATCCAAAAGTAGAACAGACAATCTACCACTGGGGATTCAAACAGTTGTGTCAGCTCTCAGGGTAACACATGGCTGAAATGTATCTCTCATTTCTAACAGCTGCTCCCTATATTAATATATATTAACACCAATACCAGAAGCTCCGAGGTTGTAGAGAAACCACTTGTGGGGTACCTTATCAAAAGCTTTCTGGAAATCTTTAGACAATGTTTGCTGGACTTCTCTCATCCACCAACTTTGTAACTTCTTCAAAAAATACAATTAGATTTGTAAGACATGACCTTTTTAATGAAGCCATGTTGGGATGTCCCGAACATGTCCCACTCAACCCAAGTATTCATATATTGCATCCCTAATGATTCCTTCAAGCATCTTCCCCGTTAATGATGTTAAACTAATTGGCCTATAGTTACCCAGTATTGCCACCTTTTTTAAAAATGGGGACTTAAAAAATATTATTTGTTCCGTGATGTGGGCATCGCTGGCAAGTCCAGCATTTATTGCCCATCCCCAATTCCCTTGAGAAGGTGGTGGTGAGCTGGCTTCTCAAACCGCTGCAGTCCGTGTGGTGAAGATGCTCCCATAGTGCTGTTAGGGAGCGGGTTCCAGGATTGTGACCCAGAGACGATGAAGGAATGGCTGATATATTTCCAAGTCAGGATGGTGTGTGACTTGGAGGGGAACGTGCAGATGACGGTGTTCCCATGCGCCTGCTTCCCTTGTCCTTCGAGGTGCTAGAAATCACGGGTTTGGGAGGTGCTGCTGAAGAAGCCTTGGTGAGTTGCTGCAGTGCATCTTGTAGATGGTGCACACTGCAGCCACGGTGCGCCGGTGGTGGAGGGAGTGAATGTTGAAGGTGGTGGATGGGCTGCCAATCAAGCGGCTGCTTTGTCCTGGATGTTGTCGAGCTTCTTCAGTGTTGTTGGAGCTGCACTCATCCAGGCAAATGGAGAGTATTCCATCACACTCTTGACTTGTGCCTTGTAGATGGTGGAAAGACTTTGGGGAGTCAGGAGGTGAGACACTCGCCGCAGAATACCCAGCCTCTGACCTGCTCTTGTGGCCACAGTATTTATGGGGCTAAGTTTCTGGTTAATGGTGACGGATTCAATGATGGTAACGCCGTTGATTCGCTTGTTGGAGATAGTCATTGCCTGGCACTTGTGACATGAATGTTACTTGCCACTTAGCCCAAGCCTGAATGTCGCCCAGGTCTTGCTTCATGCTGGCATGGACTGCTTCATTATCTGAGGAGTTGCGAATGGAACTGAACACTGTGCAGTCATCAGCGAACATCCCCACTTCTAACCTTATGATGGAGGGAAGGTGATTGATGAAGCAGCTGAAGATGGTTGGGCCGAGGACACTGTCCTGAGGAACCCTGCAGCGATGGCCTGGGGCTGGGATGATTGACCTCTAAAAATCACAACCACCTTCCTTTGTGGTAGGTAAGACTCCAGCCAGTGGAGAATTTCCCCCCTGATTACCATTGACTTCAGTTTTACTAGGGCTCCTTGATGCCACACTCAGTCAAATGCTGCCTTGATGTCAGGGGCAGTCACTCTCACCTCTGAAATTCAGCTCTTTTGTCCATGTTGGGACCGAGGGTGTAATGAGGTCACTTTGCTGATGATTGAGAGTAAACTGATGGGTGGTGATTGGCCAGATCGGACTTGTCCTGCTTTCGTGGACAGGACATACCTGGGCAGTTTTGCACATAGTCAGGTAGATGCCAGTGTTGTAGCTGTACTGGAACAGCTTGGTTAGAGGTGCGGCTAGTTCTGGAGCTCAAGTCTTCAGCACGCTGGACGGGATGTTGTCGGGACCCATAGCCTTTGCTGTATCCAGTGCGTTCGATATCACATGGAGTGAATCGAATTGGCTGAAGACTGGCTTCTATGCTGCTGGGGACCTCAGGAGGAGGCCGATATGGATCATCCACTCGGCACTTCTGGCTGAAGATAGTTGTAAATGCTTCAGTCTTGTCTTTTGCACTCACGTGCTGGGCTCCGCCATCATTCAGGATGGGGATATTCATAGAGCCTCCATCTCCAGTTAGTTGCTTAATTGTCCACCACCATTCACACTGGGTGTGGCAGGACTGCAGGGCTTTGATCTGTGCCGTTGATTGTGGAATCGATTAGCCCTGTCTATACCATGCTGCTTCCACTGTTTAGCATGCATGTAGTTCTGTGTTGCAGCTTCCCCAGGTTGGCACCTCATTTTTAGGTATGTCTGGTGCTGCTGATCGGTCCAAGTCAGCATGGATTTATGAAGGGGAAATCATGCTCGACAAATCTTCTGGAATTTTTTGAGGATGTAACTGGTAGAGTGGACAAGGGAGAACCAGTGGATGTGGTGTATTTGGACTTTCAAAAGGCTTCTGACAAGGTCCCACACAAGAGATTGGTGTGCAAAATCAAAGCACATGGTATTGGGGGTAATGTACTGACGTGGAGAGAGAACTGGTTGGCAGACAGGAAGCAGAGAGTCAGGATAAACGGGTCCTTTTCAGAATGGCAGGCAGTGACTAGTGGAGTGCCGCAGGGCTCTATGCTGGGACCCCAGCTCTTTACAATATACATTAATGATTTGGATGAAGGAATTGAGTGTAATATCTCCAAGTTTGCAGATGACACTAAACTGGGTGGCGGTGTGAGCTGTGAGGGGGACGCCAAGAGGCTGCAGGGTGACTTGGACAGGTTAGGTGAGTGGGCAAATGCATGGCAGATGCAGTATAATGTGGATAAATGTGAGGTCATCCACTTTGGGAGGAAAAACGCGAAGGCAGAATATTATCTGAATGGCGGCAGATTAGGAAAAGGGGAGGTGCAACGAGACCTGGGTGTCATGGTTCATCAGTCATTGAAAGCTGGCATGCAGGTACAGCAGGCAATAAAGGCGGCAAATGGTATGTTGGCCTTCATAGCTAGTGGATTTGAGTATAGGAGCAGGAAGATGTTACTGCAGTTGTACAGGGCCTTGGTGAGGCCTCACCTGGAATAGTGTGTTCAATTTTGGTCTCCTAATCTGAGGAAGGGTGTTCTTGCTATTGAGGGAGTGCAGCAAAGGTCCACCAGACTGATTCCAGGGATGGCCGGACTGTCATATGAGGAGAGACTGGATCAACTGGGCCTTTATACATTGGAGTTTAGAAGGGTGAGAGGGGATCTCATAGAAACATACAAGATTCTGACGGGACGGGACAGGTTAGATGCGGGTAGATTGTTCCCGATGTTGGGTAAGTCCTAGGATAAGGGGTAGGCCATTTAGGACTGAGATGAGGAGAAACTTCTTCACTCACAGTTGTTAACCTGTGGAATTCCCTACCGCAGAGAGTTGTTGATGCCAGTTCATTGGATATATTCAAGAGGGAGTTAGATATGGCCCTTACGGCTAAAGGGATCAAGGGGTATGGAGAGAAAGCAGGAAAGGCGTACTGAGGGAATGATCAGCCATGATCTTATTGAATGGTGGTGCAGGCTCGAAGGGCCGAATGGCCTATTCCTGCACCAATTTTCTATGTTTCTATGCTCCTGACATGCTCTTCTGCGCTCCTCATTAAACCAGGGTTAGTCCCCTGACTCGATGGTAATGGTAGAGTGAGGAATATGTCGGCCCATGAGGTTACAGATTGTGGTGAATACAATTCTGCTGCTGCTGGCCCACAGCGCCTCATGGATGCCCAGTTTTGAGCGGCTAGATCTGTTCTGAATCTATCCCATTTAGCACGGTGGTAGTGACACACAACACGATGGAGGGAGTACTCAGTGTGAAGATGGGACTTTGTCTCCACAATGATACAATGACCACTGCAACCAATGCAGACATTGACAGACACATCTGCGACAGGTAGATCGGTGAGAACGAGGTCAAGTAGGTTTTTCCCTCGTGCTGTTTCCATCAAACCTGCTGCAGGCCCAGTCTGGCAGCTATGTCCTTCAGGACTCGGCCAGCTCAGTCAGTAGTGGTGCTACTGAGCCACTCTCGCTGATGGACATTGAAGTCCCCCACCCAGAGTACATTCTGTGCCCTTGCTACCCTCAGTGCTACTTCCAAGTGGTGTTCAACACAAAGGAGCACTGGTTCATCAGCTGAGGGAGGGCGGTAGGTGGTAATCAGCAGGAGGTTTCCTTGCCCATGCTTGGCCTGAAGACATGAGACTTCATGGGGTCCGGACTCCATATTGAGGACTCCCAAGAGCCACTCCCTCCTGATTGTATACCACTGTGCCGCCACCTCGGGTGGGTCTGTCCTGCCGGTGGGACAGGTATGATACTGTGAGTATGACTCTATCAGGCTGTTGCTTGACTAATCTGTGGGATAACTCACCCAATTGTGGCACAAGTCCCCAGATGTTGGTGAGGAGTATTTTGCTGGGTGTGCCGTTTTCGTGTCAGAAGCCGGTGCTAGATGGTCCATTCGGTTTTATTCTTATTGTTTTCTGTAGCGGCTTGTTACAAGTGAGTGATTTGCTAGGCCATTTCAGAGGGCAGTTAAGAGTTAACCACATTGCCGGGGGTCTGGAGTCACATATCGGCCAGGCCGGGTAAGGGTGGCAGATTTCCTTCCCTAAAAAGGACATTAGTGAACCAGATGAGTTTTTACAACAATCCGGTAGTTTCATTAATGACACTAGCTTTTTAGTGCCGTGGTGGGATTTGAACTTGCGTCTCCGGATTTTTAGTCCAGGCCTCTGCATTACTAGTGCCGTAATTTAACCACGATTCAACTGTTCCCAGTACATCAGCCTCCTTCCAGGTCTATAGAAACCATTCCAGAGTACAGTGAGCTATAAAAATACTTGCTGGGGCTCGCACAGCACATGCCCCATCTCCCCAAGGACCCTCGGGTGTATATCGTCCGGCCCTGCAACACTATTTTCAAGTTCTTAATTCTTTCTAAAACAGTATGTTCATCTGTTAATATTACTAATTTTGTGGACTGATGCAAAGTACTCATTTAATATTTCTGCCATACCCAGTGAGTCCTTTGTAACCTGTCCTTGAACATCCTTCAGTAGCCCAATAGAGTCTTTGTTTGATAGCTCTCTGACCCTTCACATAACAAAAAGCTTTCACCATTTCTCCCACACGTCTATGGTTCTATTTTCCATTAGCCTTTTTGCTGATCCAATAGCAGCCTTCGCTTCCTTTAGTTGTTCCTTATACTCAGCTCTGATTAGTTGAGTATGAAATGACTTCAATTTATAGAAACATTTCTGTTTACATCTTATTTGTCTTTGTCTGTTTACACTTCTGGGAAATGCCTTGTGCCACTTTTCTAAGTTAGAGGCACTGTTCAACGCAAGTTCTTGAAAAACAGGCAAGATAGCAAGCACACATAAATTAATGTTTTGTTGAGTGTCTAAATGTAGCAAGTTAGGGTTAATTCTGGCTACTCCTAAGCTTTGCACAATTTGTTTGTTCCAGCATCAGCAAAAAAGAAAATGATCAGCCCATGAAGCCAGGACTCACTCTCTTCTCCTCCGTCCCCCCCACCTGCCAGGGCTCTCGCCTGACACCCTCCCCTGCCAGCACTGTCAGTGTAAAGCTAGTTATGCAACGACTGATTGCATATGTAGCTTCATAAAATGACCTCATGTCTAAACTTATTTGCTTTGCATTATTGTCCATTCAGTTTGGCAAATTAAATTGTCCCAGTATCCATGTAAATTAAAATGTAATTTTCTTAATTTATTGAGGAAGCTGCACACCATTAGAGGCGGAGGTTCCACATAATTGCAAATTTATTTTAAAATTTGAGCATCAGCATTACTGTGAAAGCAAAGTCATTTTCATAACTCTATCTTGATTCTGTGTAGGTTTGAGAATTGTAAGTAAAAAAATCCCCCTGCAGTGCTCGCTGTGACCATCACCGTCACATCGCCCCATCATCCTCACACAGCTCATCACTCAACCGCCCGCTTTCTGCCTATTCAAAATGACATTCACTTTGAGATGTGAAGTGTGCAAGAATGTGTTAAATTGATCAATCTATCAAAGATTTCTGGTCAAGTACTGTTCTGTAAATTGAAGTATGCCAGAGTTCTGGAAATGAATATAAACTGTATAATTTATGTAAAGTACCAGCAATTGCTATACAAAGATATTTAGAAATACCGATGTAATTACTGGTGTAGCAATTCCCTGTTCCCAGTCGGACCGTGCAGAAGATTGGAAATGGACGATGACTGAAGGAGAAGTACCCAGGAGTGGCAGAGACCTACACACAGGCCTTCAACCTTGATGGCTGCTCAATAAACACATTACTATTTCAGAATCTTCATAATGTGGTATGGGCTTATAGCTTTCACAGTGGTTTAATGCTGAACAACTGAGGGAACAAAGCAGTTTATAGCACTGGCTGCCATTCAGCCAATCCCATCTGTGTTGGAAATGCAGAAGTAATCCCTTAGTCCTGTATCTTTGTGCTTCAAATGTTTATCTATATTTATCCAGTAGTCACTGCCTCAAACGATTCACCAAAGCCTTGGGGTAAAACATAAATCTGCTAATCTCTTCTTCCTGTGGACCATACTAAACTGATGCCTCTTCACTCATTCCCCAGCTAGAGGCAATAATCTTTCCTTATTCCCACAATAGAAACCTTGATTAGATCTCCTCTTTGCCTTCTCTGCTCCGGCATCAAGTCTTCCCTCATAACCAACGTTCCCTTTAGAAACATAGAAAATAGATGCAGGTGCAGGCCATTCGGCCCTTCTAGCCTGCACCGCCATTCAATGAGTTCATGGCTGAACATGCAACTTCAGTACCCCATTCCTGCTTTCTCACCATACCCCTTGCTCCCCTTAGTAGTAAGGACCTCATCTAACTCTTTTTTGAATATATTTAGTGAATTGGCCTCAAGAACTTTCTGTGGTAGAGAATTCCACAGGTTCACCACTCTCTGGGTGAAGAAGTTCCTCCTCATCTCTGTCCTAAATGGCTTACCCCTTATCCTTAGACTGTGACCCCTGGTTCTGGATTTCCCCAACATTGGGAACATTCTTCCTGCATATAACCTGTCTAAACCCATCAGAATTTTAAATGTTTCTATGAGGTCCCCTCGCATTTGTCTGCACTCCAGTGAATACAAGCCCAGTTGATCCAGTCTTTCTTGATCGGTCAGTCCCACCATCCCGGGAATCAGTCTGGTGAACCTTCGTTGCACTCCCTCAATAGCAAGAATGTCCTTCCTCAGGTTAGGAGACCAAAACTGTACACAATACTCCAGGGTGTGGCCTCACCAAGGCCCTGTACAACTGTAGCAACAACTTCCTGCCCCTGTACTCAAATCCCCTCGCTATGAAGGCCAACATGCCATTTGCTTTCTTAACTGCCTGCTGTACCTGCATGCCAACCTTCAATGACTGATGTACCATGACACCCAGGTCTCGTTGCACCTCCCCTTTTCCTAATCTGTCACCATTCAGATAATAGTCTGTCTCTCTGTTTTTACCACCAAAGTGGATAACCTCACATTTATCCACATTATACTTCATCTGCCATGCATTTGCCCACTCACATAACCTATCCAAGTCACTATGCAGCCTCATAGCATCCTCCTCGCAGCTCACACTGCCACCTAACTTAGTGTCATCCGCAAATTTGGAGATACTACATTTAATCCCCTCGTCTAAATCATTAATGTACAGTGTAAACAGCTGGGGCCCCAGCACAGAACCTTACGGTACCCCACTAGTCACCGCTTGCCATTCTGAAAAGTACCCATTTACTCCTACTCTTTGCTTCCTATCTGACAACTAGTTCTCAATCCATGTCAGCACACTTCCCCCAATCCCATGTGCTTTAACTTTGCACATTAATCTCTTGTGTGGGACCTTGTCGAAAGCCTTCTGAAAGTCCAAATATACCACATCAACTGGTTCTCCCTTGTCCACTCTCCTGGAAACATCCTCAAAAAATTCTAGATGATTTGTCAAGCATGATTTCCCTTTCACAAATCCATGCTGACTTGGACCTATCATGTCACCTCTTTCCAAATGCGCTGCTATGACATCCTTAATAATTGATTCCATCATCTTACCCACTACCGATGTCAGGCTTACCGGTCTATAATTCCCTGTTTTCTCTCTCCCTCCTTTTTTAAAAAGTGGGGTTACATTGGCTACCCTCCACTCGATAGGAACTGATCCAGAGTCAATGGAATGTTGGAAAATGACTGTCAATGCATCCGCTATTTCCAAGGCCACCTCCTTAAGTACTCTGGGATGCAGTCCATCAGGCCCTGGGGATTTATTAGCCTTCAATCCCATTAATCCCTCCAACACAATTTCCCGACTAATAAGGATTTCCCCCAGTTCCTCCTCCTTACTAGACCCTCTGACCCCTCTTATATCCGGAAGGTTGTTAGTGTCCTCCTTAGTGAATACCGAACCAAAATACTTGTTCAATTGGTCCGCCATTTCTTTGTTCCCAGTTATGACTCATACAGCACCCCAGGGAGCCCACGCAGTCAGTTTTTCAATACAAAAACTACACGTGCCGGGTATTTGGAAGGACTGTGCAGCACCAAAAATAATTCGAGGCAAAACTGCTGATAACGATATTTTCCCGTTGCTGATAAACCTGCACTGTACGCACACTGCGGCTTGAATATCCTTACTATAATGGTGTGCCCAACACTGACACTGCTCTAACGATAGCCTTGGATAAATTCATCATTACCGCTCCAATACCAACATAAACACACAGCATGATACATCTCGAGTACCATCTAAGGGGACCAGCTGCTTAAATGAGAATGTAACCCAAAGACTTCTAAGAATGGGTCTGCTCAGTCAAATATCCTGAAAACACACTCTCCGGGCCAACATCAAGAACAGTAGTAGTACCAGAATGCAAACAATGCCTGTACTGCAGCAGTAGCCAGCTCCTGGGTGGAGACTAACAGGATGCGTCAAAAAATAAAGGCTCTGCTCTTTGTTGTGAGCTCTCTGTACAGTCAACACTGAGCCAGTGCGTTTGGACAACTTACTCAATGACCGATGTAATGTTTGACAAAACCATAGGCAAGCACCACCCACACCCAGATGTGTGCAGTCTGTGGACTGCACCCTGTGAGCAGTAGATATTATCAGATCCCTTTTTGCTTGCTATTTGCACGAAAAATGCATTAAAAGGGAAACCAGCTGATCAGGAATCTGATTCCGGAACTGAAGTATATCTGGGCCAGCATTATCTTCCAAAATCGCTCACTATTCCACAATCATTCTGGAATGTAAAGATAAACCCTGGCTTCTATCCTCCACTGCGAACCGCCTTTTTAAACCCCTCTCCCCAGTCTCCACCCTCACCTCCAACAATAAGTGTGAGGAGCTCATGGACTTTTGTCTGAGATTGAGACCATCCGTTTGGCCACCTCTGCCTCTTCCTACCCCTAGCCGACTGGTCCAATCTTCCTCTAAGGATTCCCCCTGCTCTAGCCTCAACATCTTTCTCCAGTATCTCTCCGATCTCCCCTCGTGACCTTTCCGAGCTCATCCTGTCCATGAGACCCACTTCCTGCTCCCTTGACCCTATTCCCACCAAACTGCTGACCACCCAACTTCCTTTTCTGGCTCCCATGTTAGCCGACATTGTTAACGGTTCTCTCTCCTCAGGTACTGTCCCCCTCTCCCTCAAATCTGCCGTCATCACCCCTCTCCTCAAACAACTAGCCCTCTACCCCTCCGTCCTTGCAAACTACTGCCCCATCTCCAACCTCCCTTTCCTCTCCAAAGTCCTTGAACGCGTTGTTGCCTCCCAAATCCGTGCCCATCTTTCCCTCAATTCCATGTTTGAATCCCTCCAATCAGGTTTTCGCACCTGCCACAGTACCGAAACAGTTCTCATCAAAGTCACAAATGACATCCTTTGTGACTGTGAAAAAGGCAAACTATCCCTCCTTGTACTTCTCGACCTGTCTGCAGCCTTTGACACGGTTGACCACTCCATCCTCCTCCAACGCCTCTCCACCATCGTCCAGCTGGGTGGGACTGCATTCTTATCTATCTAATCGTAGCCAGAGAATCACCTACAACGGCTTCTCTTCCCGCCCCCGCATCGTTACCTCTGGTGTCCCCCAAGGATCTATCCTTGGCCCCTCCCATTTTTAAATCTACATGTTGCCCCTTGGCGACATCATCCGAAAACACAGCGTCAGTCTCCACATGTACACTGACATCACCCAGCTCTACCTCACCCCCGCTTCTCTCAAACCCTCCACCGTCTCCAAATTGTCCGACTGCTTGTCCGACATCCAGTTCTGGATGACCAGAAATTTTCTCCAATTGAATATTGGGAAGACCAAAGCCATTGTTTCGGTCCCCACCAAAAACCCCGTTCCCTAGCTACTGACTCCAACCCTCTCCCCCAACTTCTGCCGTAGGCCAAATCACACTGTTCGCAACCTTGGTGTCATGTTCGACCATATATCCGCAGCATAATGAAGACCGCCTTTTTCCACCTCTGTAACATCACCCGTCTCCACCCTTGCCTCAGCTCATCTGCTGCTGAAACCCTCATCCATGCCTTTGTCATCTCTAGACTTGGCTGGCCTCCCACATTCGACCCTACGTAAACTAGAGGTGATCCAAAACTCTGCTGCCTGTGTCCTAACTCACACCAAGTCCTGCTCATCCATCATCCCTGTGCTCGCTGACCTACACTGGCTCTCTGTTAAGCAACGCCACGTCTGCACTCCTCTTCAGCATCTCAGATTATAATCACTTAGCCATTGGTGACCGTGCCTTCTGTTGCCTAGGGCCCAAGCTCTGGAATTCCCTGCCTAAAACTCTCTGCCTCTCTTTCCTCCTTCAATCTGCTCCTTAAAACCTACTTCTTCACTTGCCCTAATTTTCCATGTGTCAATTTTAAAAAACCTCAATACTCCTGTGAAGCGCCTTGGGACGTTTCGCTACATGAAAGGCGCTATATAAATACAAGTTGTTGTTGTTGATTGTGGAAACTGTATGCGAGTCGGCAATTAGCTGTTCGCCACGGATCCGTGTTCCCCATACTAAACAATTCAGATACTGGGTTCAGGAATGCTCGACAACCTGGTCCCACCAACAGCTACTAATGTTAAACTAAAGCAGTCTCATTTTTATTCAGCACTGAGAGCAGCGATGTAGCATGGTTTGTTAGTAACCCTCTACTACGCTTACTTCCCATGTAGCAATGGAACCATCCTGGCACAACCATAACCGAGAGAACAGTGAAGACCAGAAATAATAATTGATGGATGAATGAATATTATTTGCAGCAAAGTATTATAAACAGCGAGCCCATTTATGACAGCTACTTTATGGAGAACTTCAATCATTAGCTCATTAATAATTTGTTCCCCACAGTACAGAACAGCCACTACACTTCCTTGAGATTTTGGTTGCTCAGTTATCTTGGCCTCCTCCAGTAAGAGCAGTTTCATTTTATGCAAATTCCACCTCAGCAATGTCTATGAGCAGCATGTTAGTGAACAAATATCACTCAATCGGTATTTAAACTGTGGAACAAGACACTGGGCCTCCATTTATCAACCGCTCATCGCAGTTTCCAAACCTCTGCCTTTAGGGTGCCTTTCAAAAATGTAGCAACCCATTTGTACTTCTGACCGATAGCTGCAGTTTATTTATTGGAGCCCTAGTCTGACCAAGGTACAATACATCGCCCTGGAGTTCAAGCTCCCCATACTGCTGACAATCCAAGTACCTGAGAGTTTGAACTTCATGATTTGGCCACACAGATGGTGCAAAGAGCACGCACTGTAAATCAGAACGCACTGTTCACCATAGCAGTTACTAAGTGAGAGGTAAAGAGGTCATATCCCAATGCACGTTACTCAACCAGCACACGGTAAACAGTTCCCTCGCCTCGGGTACTGCCCCCCCTTCCTTTCAAAATAGGTGTCACCTTCTCAGAACACACAGCCTTGGCCGCTCTGTCCTTGCAAACTACAGCCTCATCTCTTATCTCTCCAAAGCCCTTGGACCTCCCAAATCTGTGCCCATCTTTACCGAAACTTCATATCGGAATCTCTCCAATCAGGTTTCTGTCCCTGGTAAAGTCCCAAACCAGCACTAACCAAAGTCACAAATGCCACCCTCTGTGACTCACTATAGTGTCGGCTTTCTTCAACTTCGGTGCAGCCATTGGCATAGACGACCACACAATCCACACTGCCTTTTGTGCCTTTCCCACCCCTCCTGTTGGCGCACTATTGGTGGCCATGCCTTCAGCCGTCTAGACCCCAAGTTCTGGAATTCCTTGCCTAAATGCCACTTCCCCCTCCTCTTTTTAGGGCTCGACTTAAAACTCACCTCTGCAACTAAACTTTTAGTCACCCTAATATTTCCTTATTTGTCTCGGCATCCATTTATATCTGATCCTGCCTCTGAAGGGTGTTGGACGTTAATAGCATTGTATAAATGCATTTGTGAATGATTTGTATCAAAACATTGTCTACAGATAAGCACCCAATCACAGCCGATCAAATCATTGCCCATTTCTTGTGGTCCTGAAACTGCCAAGCATAATCCAAACATCCACGTTGGCGTGCCGAAGCACCCAACACACCATCCCCTCACACGCCACAATGCCCAGTGCCTGCCTCGGCATGCCCAAGCACGCTAACACTGGCTAACAGCATCTCAATGGCTGCATATTTTCAAGGCTATCCTGTGCCAAAATCAGTGACTTCTGAATATTTCCAGAAGGTATGCGGTGAAGGTACAGATGTTACAATTTAATTTTTTATGTCTGAAGAAATTTTAATCCAGAGATCAGAGCGCTTGAGAGACATGTCTAGGGTCCATCAGCGGAACACTGCCATCTCAATGGCTCCAGGAGGCAGCTCCTGTCTTTCCTCTCAAGAACAGTTCACCCAGTAACATCTCTTGGGAATAGACTGCACCATATAAATAGCTGTCAGCCTACAGATGGCTAGAACCATACGTAATGCTGCACAGGGACTACCTCAACAAGACACAAACACTGGAAATCAGCACACACATGATGGAAGGAATGGTCTCCATCCCGGCTAGAATTCCAGGAATAAACAGAGGTTTGATATAGAATTTGCTGTGAGGCGGGAGCAGAGCGAGAGAGAGGGGGGGGGGGGGGGGGGGAGGGGAGAAAAAGACAGAGAGACAGAGAGAGAGAAAGAGAGCACGCATGCATGCAGGGCAAAAAGGGGGGCGAAGGCGAAAGAGGAGAGGGGTTAGAGGTAAATGGAAGGTGCAGGAGACAGACGGAGAGATGATTTAAGCAAAATAAAAACACAGTAGATGCGAGTCCCCTGACTGGTGGAGAGATGATGTTACTCGACATCCAATGTTTGTGCTGTAACTAATGCTAAAGGAGGAAATGTGTGAATTTTGCAATTTCAATTAGATTCATAAAAATGTTAACAAAGTTCTTTTAAAGCAATTTATTTTAAACCGAGAAATGTTCTTATTGTAAGGTACAGAGAACAATAATTGCATGTGAACAGTTGATAAAAACCTGCTAAATCTTCATTTGATCACTCATGCCAAATTGAAGCGGTAATCTGCGAGGACAAGTCATTGTACAGGTCATAGAATCTTGGTGCTCCATTCCCACTGGCCAATCAGCCTGTGGTTTCTATGCTGCGTTAACTAGTTAGATTACAGACATTTGTAAGCAGATTCTCTTCTTAAAATATACCAGCTGTCATGTACACCATGAACTCCCGAGCCCTGCAATACACGCGATTCGGAGAATAAATAGGAATAAACCAACTTGATACTGGGTCCAGTGAGCTTTTACTGCAAGTTCGGTGCAAACTCTCTCTGCCCACTTTCCTCCTCCCACCAATTACTTGTGGTAGGTTCTAGTGTCTCAAGCTGTGTGGTGGATACAAACCCCTGCCTGCTGACTCCAACACCCCCACCACCCCACCACCCCACCGCCCCCAACTCAGTAACTTACTAATAGCAAGATTGTTGTTTTAAATAAAATTCTTACCGATCCATCTCATTAGGGAGGTGATGATTTGAAGGTATTTGGTCTTCTGCACATTGAAGAAGGTGAATGGTCCGAGAAGCAGAGAGAATGCTGTCTGTATAGTAAGAAAGATTGAGAGTTATTTGACACGAGGAGTGCGATTTAGGTCAGAAGCTTACGACATGGCTCTATGATGAAGTGGCACACTAGACAGAAAAGAAGTGTGACCAATTATTCAATTTTCAATGGTATTAGTTAAGCAATAGTTAACCAAGAGAATTTTGTTGTTCTCTGAACAGAACAATTGGATCCGTTAAGTTTGTTTTCAATTTGGATATTTTGGGTTCTCGAGGGGCAGATTTGGCCTGCGCCCCGATTGGGGGCGGTAACCATGGGGGCCAGAACGTTCTGTGCCCAGTGCAGAAGTCTCGCCCCCGCCACTGAATTGGGCTCTCCGCCCCTCGAAGGAAGCGCAGTGCAATCCCACCGCTCCACTTCCTTTAGGGTCAGGTTGCAGGGTGCTATTGCAGTGAGGGCTGCAGCGTTTTGTGGACACTCCGTGTAGTGCTGACGTGCTTCAACGCCCCGCCCCTTCGCTTAAAGGGGAGCACCACTGCGCACTCTGCAAGGCCTCTGATGGCCTCCACTAGGCCACCAGGGCAGCGTGGGACCGGGCCAGCAGCCCTGCACCCAAAACGGAGCGCTGGGTTGCACGATGGCGGCCTGAACCACGTAATGGATCGTACACTGGCGCCGGCCCGAGAGTTAGCAATCCAGTAAAGATGGCGGCGCGGGGTGCTTGCACCCTCCCCTTTAAGCGCCGCTCGGCAAGGGGATGTCAGCAAGGTTTGCGACCCATGAAGATGGCGTTGACATTCGCTCGCGGGCCACATGGCAATTTCCCCCGCAGGACGGTGAGGGGTCGGAATTTGATGAAGGACCACCACTATATATCTTCCTGCAGTCTGAAAAATAACGGTTTACCCCTCCTCTCGGTTTCCTGTCACTCAGCCAATTCCGTATCCATGCTGCCACTGTCCCCTTTATTTCATGGGCTGCAACTTTGCTGCAAGCCTATGATGTGCCACTCTGTCGAACGCCTTTTGAAAATCCATGTACACCACGTCATCCACATTACCCTCATCAACCCTCTGTTACCTCATCAAAAAACTCAATCAAGTTGGTTAAATACGATTTGCCTTTAGCAAATCCGTGCTGGCTTTCCTTAATTAATCCACCCTTGTGGAATACTGCATGCAGTTCTGGTCACTGCATTACAGGAAGGACGTGATTGCACTGGAGAGGGTAGAGAGCAGATTTACGAGGATGTTGCCGAGAGTGGAGAATCTTAGCTATGAGGACAGATTGGATAGGCTGGGTTTGTTTTCCTTGGAACAGAGGAGGCTGAGGGGAGACCTCATTGAGCTGTATAAAATTATGAGGGGTCTAGGTATAGTGGATATAAAGGGCCTATTTCCCTTAGCAGAGGGGTCAACAATCAGGGGGAGTAAATTTAAAGTAATTGGTAGACGGTTTAGAGGGGATTTGAGGGGAAATTTCTTCACCCAGAGGAGCTGGGGGTCTGGAACTCACTGCCTGAAAGGGTGATAGAGGCAGAAACCCTCACCACATTTTAAAAGTATTTGGATGTGCTCCTGAAGTGCCGTAACCTGCAGGACTACGGACCGAGAGCTGGAAAGTGGGATTAGGCTGGATAGCCTCTTGTTGGTCGGCGCAGACACGATGGGCTGAAATGGCCTCCTTCCGTGCTGTAAACTTCTATGATTCTATTATTCAAGTAATTGTTAATTTTGTCCCGAATTATCATTTCTAAAAGCTTCCCCACTACCGAGGTTAAACTGATGGACCTGTAGTTGCTTTTTTGAACAATGGTGTAATATTTGCAATTCTCCAATCCTCTGACACCACCCCCGTATCTATGGAGGATTGGAATATTATGGCCAGTCCCTCCGCCATTTCCGCCCTCAATTCCCTCAGCATTCTAGGCAGCCCATTGATCCACTACAGTTTTGCCTGCCAGTCTTTGATTCGTTCTCATCCCACTGACACTGGCCTTCCCCCAGTTAAACATTTTTACTCTAGATTGCTCCCTGTCCTTTTCCATAGCTAATCTAAACCTTATGATACTATGATCGCTGTTCCCTAAATGTTACCCTACTGACACTTGCTCCACCTGACCCACCTCATTCCCCAGAACCAGATGCAGCAATGCCTCCTCCCTCGTTGAGCCAGAAACACTGAAGAAAAAAAGTTTTCCTGAATGCACTTCAGAAATTATTCTCCTTCTAGAAACATACAGCGCAGGAGGCCATTTCGGCCCATCGTGTCTGCGCTGGTCGACAAAGAGCCGCACGGCCCTTGGTCAGCAGCCCTAAATGTAAACCTATGAACAATGATGGAAAGGCAAAGAGCACCCAGCCCAATCAGTCCGCCTCACAACTGCGACACCCCTTATACTGAAACATTCTACACTCCACCCCAACCGGAGCCACGTGATCTCCTGGGAGAGGCAAAAACCAGATAAAAATCCAGGCCAATTTAGGGAGAAAAAATCTGGGAAAATTCCTCTCCAGCCCATCCAGGTGATCGACACAAGTCCAGAAGATCACCCTGGCCATATTCTATTCCCTGCAGTACTTACCATTATATCTGCACCGAGCAACAAAAGGTCATCCAGTCTAATCCCAATTACCAGTTCTAGGTCCGTAACCCTGCAGGTTACTGTCCTTCAAGTGCCCACCAACCATCTCTTAAAAGTGGTGAGGGTTTCTGCATCCACCACTCTTCCAGGTAGCGAGTTCCAGATCCCCACAACCCTCTGCGTAAAGAAGCCACCCCCACAAATCCCCTCTAAACCTTCCACCAACCACCTTAACACGATGCCCCCTTGTAATAGACCCCTCCACCAATGGAAATAGACCCTTACTATCTACTATGTACCGGTCCCTCAATATTTTGCACACCTCAGTGAAGTCTCCTCTCAACCTCCTGTGTTCCAATGAGAACAAACCCAGCCTATCCAACCTGTCCTCATAACTAAGATTCTCCATTCCAGGCAGCATCCTAGTAAATCTCTGCACCCTCTCTAGTGCAATCATGTCCTTCCTATAATACGGCGACCAGAACTACATGCAGTGCTCCAGTTGTGGCCTAACCAAAGTATTATACAATTTAAGCATAACCTCCCTGCTCTTACATCCTATGCCTCGGCCAAGCATTCCGTATGCCTTCTTAACCACCTTATTCACCTGGCCTGCTACTTTCAAGGATCTGTGGACAAGCACTCCAAGATCCTTTTGTTCATCTACACTATTAAGTGGCCTACCACTTAATGTGTATAACTCTTTCCTTATTAGCCCTCCCAAGGTGCATCACCTCACACTTCTCTGAACTTGTCACTTTGCCCTGTATCCCATGGGCTTTAACCTTCATACCATGTGGGACCTTATTAAAAGCATTGCTAAAGTCCATATATACTACATCATACGTACTACCCTCATTGACCCTCTTAGTTACCTCCTCAAAAAATTCAATCAGGTTAGTCAAACACGATCTTTCCTTCACAAATCCATGCTGACTGTCCCTAATTAATCCTCATCTTTCCTAATGTAGATTTATCCTGTCTTTCAGGAGTTTTTTTCCAATCATTTTCCCACCACTGAGGTTAGGCTGACAGGCCTGTAATTACTCAGCCTATCCCTTTTTCCCTTCTTAAACAAGAGTACTACATTACCAGTCCTCCAATCCTCCGACACCATGCCCAGATCCAAAGAGGACTGGAAAATGATGGTCAAGGGCTCTGCTATGTCCTCCTTTACTTTGCTCAACAGCCTGGGATGCATTTCATCTGGGCCTGGGGACTTATCGACTTTCAAAGCTGCTAAACCCCTTAATACTTCCTCTCTCACTATATTTATTTCATCCAGAATATCACGCTCCTCCTCGATAGCAGTATCTGCATTACCCCTTTCCTTTGTGAAAACAGATGCAAAGTATTCGTTAAGAACCCTACCAACATCTTCCACCTCCACACAAAGATTACTCTCATGGTCTCTAATAGGCCCTACCCTTTCTTTACTTACCCTCTTACTCTTAATATATTTATAGAACATCTTAGGGTTTTCTTTAATTTTACTGGCCAAGAATTTCTCATGCTCTCTCTTAGCATTCCTAATATCCTTTTTAATTTTGCCTCTTAACTTTCTATATTCCTCTAAAGATTCTAAAGTATTTAGTCATTGGTATATGACATAAGCGTCCCTTTTTTTCTTAATCCTCCCCTGTAATTCGCTCGACTTCAAGGGGGCGCTAGAATTATTTTTCCCAGACTTTTTCTTTAAGGGCACATGTTTGACCTGAGCCTTCCGGATCTCCTCCTTGAATGTCTCCCACTATTCCGACACTGATTTACCCACAAGTAACTGTTTCCAGTCCACTATAGCCAAATCATTCCTTAACTTAGCAAAATTAGCTTTTCCCCAATTCGGAACTTTTATTCCAGGCCTATTCTTGTCCTTATCCATAACCAACTTGAACCTGACTGAATTATGGTCACTGGCACCCAAGTGCTCTCCATAATACCCCTTCAACCTGCCCAGCTTCATTCCCCAAAACTAAATCCAAGGCCGCCCCCTCTCGTGTTGGACTAAAAAAGTTCTCCTGAATGCATTTGAAGAATTCCACACCCTCTATACCCTTCACATTATATTTGTCCCTGCACTTTACACTATGATCCCAGTCTATATTAGAATAGTTGAAGTTCACAATTATTACTACTCGTAATTTCTCGGCAAATTTGCTCCTCCAGATCTTCCCCACTATTTGGTAGTCTGTAGAATACACCGAGTAGTGCCATGGCACCTCTTATTTTTAGCCATATAGATTCTGCCCTTGACCTCTGCAGGACATCCTCCCTCTCCAGCACTGTAACATTCTCCTTAACCAATACTGCCACACCACCTCCTATCTTACCTTCCCTATCTTTCCTGAACACCTTCTAACCAGGAATATTTAATACCCAGTCCTGCCCTTTTTGAGCCAGGCCTCAGTTATTGCCACAGCATCATATCCCCATGTGGCTATTTGTGCCTGCAGCTCACCCAGCCTTGTTTACTGTGCTTCGTGCGTTCACATACACACACTATAAACCCATCTTAGACCATCCTGGATTCTCTTAGTTGGACCTCACTATTACTATTTTTTTTTAATTTAGTGCTCTCTGCCTCTCCCAATCCTTTGAGCACTTTATTTTCCCTTTCCAATGTGTCATCCTGGTGCCCATCCCGCGCCAAATTACTTGCATTAAGAACAACCTGCCTTGATCCAGCACCTTTCACTATGTCAGGACACCTCAAGCATTGATCAGCCAATGAAGTGCTTTGTAAGTGTAGTCACTGTTGTAATGCAGGGAAACATGGCAACCAATGTTCACCCAGCCCGATCCCACAAATAGCAATGGGATAAATGACCATAGTGCTGTTGGTTGAGGGCTAAATGTTGACCAGGGTACTGGGAGAATTCTCCTGCTGCTCTTTCAATACTGCCTGGAATCTTATGTCCACTCCAGATTGTGTTTAATGTTACATCTGAAAGACGGCATCTCTGATAGTGCAGCACTCCCTCAGTCTCTGGAGTGGAGCTTGAATCCATGACCTTCTGACTCAGACGAGAGTGCTACTGAGAGCCAAGAGTAATAGGCAGTTATAGAGAGCCATTATAGCAAAACATCCCAAGGCGCTTCACAAGAGCACTATCAAAATTTGACACCAAGCCAAAAAAGGAGATATCTGGACAAAAGAGGTAGGTTTTAAGGATCGCCTTAAAGGAGGAGAGAGGGGTAGAGAGCCAGAGAGCTATCGGGAGGGAATTCAGAGCTTAGGGCTAGGCAGTTGAAAGCACGACCACCAATGGTGGAGCGATTAAAATTGGGGATGTGCAAGAGACCAGAATTGGAGAAGCGCAGAGATATCAAAGGCTTGTGGGGTTGGAGGAGGTTAGAGATAGGAAGTCATGGAGGGATTTGAAAACAAGGCTGAGAATTTTAAAATTCAGGTAATGGGCGAACAGGACTACAGGTTAAGATACAGGCAGAGTTTGGATGAGCATGTTTATGTAGACTGGAAGATGGGAGGCCAGGGAGGAGAGCATTGGAAGTGTCACGGCCAGAGGTTACAAAGGCATGGACAAGGGTTTGAGATGTGCTGAAGCAGGGGTGTTCCAGCTCTGTTAGTGGTAGAAGTAGGCAGTCTTGGCGATGGAGCAGATATGTGGTCGACAGCTCATCAAACACAAGACCAATGTTGCAAATGGTCTGCTTCAGCTTCAGACAGGGAAAGGGATGGAATCGGTGGCCAGGCACCGAAGATAATCCTGGTCTTCCCAATATTTATTTGGAGGAAATTTCTGCTTATCCAGTACGGGATGTCGGAGAAGCAGTGCGACAAATCAAAGGCAGTGCAGGTGTCGAGAGAGATGGTGGTGAGGTAGAGCTGAGTGTCGGCAGTGTACATGTGGAACCTGATGTAATTTCCGATCATGTCACCAAGTGGCACGAGAATGACAAGGTGGCGGTTAACATTTACACGTTGCTAACTCCTCAGGTTTTATTTTACAGTTTATAACATTGCTTGTTGCAATGTAGTGATGCTTTTCCTCTTTTCTCACAAGTTATTTACTACTCTTTGGAAGTCCCGGATAAATGGTCTTCAAAAGCTTCAGGTAAAACTTATTGATTTGAACATTCTAGACTAGAAATAACCCACAATAGTTACCAGGGCTTTGATGAATTTAAATTGTTGTATTCAAAAGAAGCGGCTCGAACATCTGGAGGAATCACACAAACTCGGGAGGTCTGGTCTGGTATGCATCAGACAAGAGCATGGCTTTTACTCAGACTAAGGCCCAGATGGTCAGATACAGTGCCCTGCTATGCCAGGGCTTGCACCATCCTCAAATCCTGTCATGGGGAGTAGCTGTTGTAGAGGGTAACGCAACCAATGATATTGGTGTCCCACAGGATACGAAATTGGTTAAGTGACAAGAAACAGAGAGTAGTGGTGAACGGTTGTTTTTCAGACTGGAGGAAAGTATACAGTGGGATTCCCCAGGGGTCAGTACTGGGACCACTGGTTTTCCGGATATATATTAATGACAAAGTTTTGGGGCAGGAGGCACCTATTCAAAAGGGACGGGTTGCACCTCAACAGGACTGGAACCATTGTTCTCACGGGGGAGGTTCACTAGTGTGGGTGGGGAGGATTTAAACTAAACTGGCAGGGGGGTGGGTACCAGTATATAGAAGTAAAAAAGAAAAATAAAGTGCATAAAGGAGTGAGTGTGTTAGATAGTACTAGAGAAGGAAGTAGTACCATATTAAATAGAAGCTGACCGAGAAGGGCTACGAGGTACGAGGAATATAAAAGGGTTAGAATGCATATATGTAAACACACAAACTGTGGGGAATAAGGTTGATGAGCTCCAGGCACAATTAGCCATAATGTAGCAGCAAAAACAGAAATGTGGCTTAAAAATGATGAGGACTGGGCACTTAATATTCACATATAAAGTGTTCAGAAAAGATGGGGAAGAAACAAAGGGAGGTGGGGTGGCAGTGCTGATTGGGGAAGACATTGTAGTGTTGGAAAGAGAGGATGTCCTTGAGGGGGCAAGGACAGAATCCATTTGGTTAGAGTTCAGAAGCAAAAAGAACATGAATACACTATTGGTCATATTTTATAGGCCTCCAAATAGTGAGAGATAGGGGAACAAATCTGCAGTGAAATGACAGAGATGTGCAAGAATGATAGAGTGGGGATATTGGGGGACTTTAATTACCCAAATAGCGACTGGATAATGTTAGAGTAAGGGGAAAGGAGGGGGAGGAATTTATGAAATGTGTTCAGGAGAACGTCCTTGACCAGTATGCTCTAGGCCAACTAGGAAGAAGGCATTGCTGCATATGATGCTGGGGAATGAGGTGGGCCAACTGGACCAAGTGTCTGTGGAAGAACACTTGGGTAAGAGTCATCGTCGTATTGTAAGGTTTAGATTAGTAATGGAGAAGAGCAAGGAACAATGTAGAGTGGAACTTCTAAATTGGAACTTCAATGGGACGAGAGGGGATCTAACCAGGGTAAAATGAAACCAAAGATTGACAGGAAAAAGTAATGGAAAATGGGTGATCTTTAAGGAGGAGATGTTTCAGGTACAGGCTGGGTACATTCCAAGAGGGAAAGGTTGGGGAACCCTAGCCAGGGCTCATTGGATGACGAGGCAGATAAGGAATATGATGAAACAAAAAAAGAAAGAGGTGTATGATGCTTGAATTCTTCAAGCGAGAACCAGGCCAAATACAGTAAGTTGAGAGGGGAAGTGAAGAGGGGCAGAGAGTGAATATGAGAATAGAATGGCGGTTAACATAAAAGGGAACCCAAAATTCTTCTCCCGGTATGCAAATAGTAAGCGGGTAGTAAGAGGCAGGATGGGGCCTATTAAGGATGAAGATGATGATATATGCTGAGAGGCGCAGGGCAAGGCTAGAATACTTCACGAGTACTTTGCATTGGTATTTACTAAGGAAGAGGAAGCTGACAAAATATAAGCAGCGGAGAGGTTAGAGGTAATGGACTGGGTGAAAATTGATCGGCAGGATGTACGGAAAAGGCTGGCTATGCTTTGAGTGGATAAGTCACTTGGTCCATAGAAACATAGAAAATAGGTGCAGGAGTAGGCCATTCGGCCCTTCGAGCCTGCACCACCATTCAATAAGATCATGGCTGATCATTCACCTCAGTACCCCTTTCCTGCTTTCTCTCCATACTCCTTGATCCCTTTAGCTGTAAGGGCCATATCCAAATCCCTCTTGAATATATCCAATGAACTGGCATCAACAACTCTCTGCGGTAGGGAATTCCACAGGTTAACAACTCAGTGAAGAAGTTTCTCCTCATCTCAGTCCTAAATGGCTTCGGCCTTATCCTTAGATTGTGTCCCCTGGTTCTGGACTTCCCCAACATCGGGAACATTCTTCCTGCATCTAACCTGTCCAGTCCCGTCAGAATTTTATATGTTTCTATAAGATCCCCTCTCATCCTTCTAAACTCCAGTGAATACAAGCCCAGTCGATCCAGTCTCTCCTCATATGTCAGTCCAGCCATCCAGGAATCAGTCTGGTGAACCTTCACTGCTCTCGCTCAATAGCAAGAACATCCTTCCTCAGATTAGGAGGCCAAAACTGTACACAATATTCCAGGTGAGGCCTCACTAAGGCCCTATACAACTGATGTAAGACCTCCCTGCTCCTGTACTCAAATTCACTAGCTATGAAAGCCAACATACCATTTGCCTTCTTCACCACCTGCTGTACCTGCATGCCAACTTGCAATGACTGATGTACCATGACACCCAGGTCTCATTGCACCTCCCCTTTTCCTAATCTGTCGCCATTCAGATAATACTCTGCCACCAAAGTGGATAACCTTACATTTATCCACATTACACTGCATCTGCCATGCGTTTTCCCACTCACCTAACCTGTCCAAGTCATCCTGCAGCCTCTTAGTGTCCTCCTCACAGCTCACACTGCCATCCAGTTTAGTGTCATCTGCAAACTTGGAGATATTACACTCAATTCCTTCATCTAAATCATTAATGTATATTGTAAAGAGTTGGGGGTCCCAGCACTGAGCCCAGCGGCACCCCACTAGTCACTGCCTGCCATTCTGAAAAGGACCAGTTTATCCCGACTCTCTGCTTCCTGTCTGCCAACCAGTTCTCTATCCACGTCAGTACGTTACCCCCAATACCATGTGCTTTAATTTTGCACACCAGTCTCGTGTGGGACCTTGTCAAAAGTCTTTTGAAAGACCAAATACACCACATCCACTGGTTCTCCCTTGTCCACTCTACCAGTTACATCCTCAAAAAAATCTAGACGATTTGTCAAGCAAGATTTCATAAATCCATGCTGACTTGGACCGATCCTGTCACTGCTTTCCAAATGTGCTGCTATTTCATCTTTAATTGATTCCAACATTTTCCCCAACACTGATGTCAGGCTATAATTACCGGTTTTCTCTCTCCCTCCTTTCTTAAAAAGTGGTGTTACATTAGCTACCCTCCAGTCCATAGGATCTGATCCATAGTCAATAGACTGTTGAAAAATGATCACCAATGCATCCACTATTTCTAGGGTCACTTCCTTAAGTACTCTGGGATGCAGACTATCAGGGCCCGGGAATTTATTGGCCTTCAATCCCATCAATTTCCCAAACACAATTTCCTGCCTAAAGGCTTTCCTTCAATTCCTCCTTCTCATTCAACCCTCTGCCTCTGGAAGGTTACTTGTCTTCCTTCGTGAAGACAGAACCAAATTATTTGTTCAACTGGTCCGCCATTTCTTTGTTCCCATTATAAATTCACCTGAATCTGACTGCAAGGGACCTACGTTTGTCTTCACTAATCTTTTTCTCTTCACATATCTATAGAAGCTTTTGCAGTCAGTTTTTATGTTCCCAGCAAGCTTCCTCTCATATTCTATTTTCCCCCTCCTAATTAAACCCTTTGTCCTCTGCTGAATTATAAAATTCTCCCAATCCTCAGGTTTGCTGCTTTTTCTGGCCAATTTACATGCCTCTTCCTTGGATTTAACAATATCCTTAATTTCCCTCGTTAGCCACAGTTGAGCCACCTTCCCCATTTTATTTTTACTCCAGACAGGGATGTACAATTGTTGAAGTTTATCCATGTGATCTTTAAATGTTTGCCATTGCCTATCCACCGTCAACCCTTTAAGTATCATTCGCCAGTCTATTCTAGCCAATTCACATCTCATACCATCCTCACTGACCATACGTCCAGATGGATTGCATCCCAGGTTGCCAAAGGAAAGTTGTGGGTTGAGATAGAGGAAGGGCTTGCTAAAATCTTCCAATTGTCCCTGGATACGGGGGAGGTGCCAAAGAATTGGAAAGTGGCAAATGTTACACCCTTGTTCAAGGAAGGTTGTAAGTACATTCCTAGTAACTACAGGCTGGTGAGTTTAACATCAGTGGTGGGTAAGGTTTTAGGAAACAATAGGAGAGGTTTAAGTTAATTAAGGAGAGCCAGCACAGTTTTGTAAAAGGCAGATCGTGTTTGACTAATCTAATTGAATTTTTTGGTGAAGTAACAGAGAAGGTTGATGAAGGGAATGCAGTGGATGTAGTCTATATGGATTTTAGGAAGGCATTTGACAAAGTGCCACATAAAAAGCTGGTTAACATTGAGGCTCATGGAATAGGAAGGTCGGTGTCAGCTTGGATAAGAAATTGGCTTAAGAACAGAAAACAGCGAGTGGTGGTGAGTGGTTGTTTTTTAGACTGGAGGATGGTGGGCAGTGGTGTTCCCCAGGGGTCCTGAGTAAAATTTCAAAATTTGCTGAAACCAACCTTGGAGATGTGGCAAACAGTGAGGATGATAACAATCGACTGCAACAGGACATAGATAGGCTGGCAGAATGGGTAAACAAGTGGCACACGGAATTTAATACTGAGAAGTATGAGATGATGCATTTTGGCAGGAGGGATAGGGGGAGGCAATATAGACTTATAGACAAAGTGTGCAGGGGACAGAGGGACCTAGGGGTTCATGTGCATAAATCTTTGAAGGTGGCAGGACATATTGAGAGAATAGTTCGCAAAGCATAAACGATATTTATGTATTATGTAGGATCCTGGTCTTGAGTACAAAAGCAGGGAAGTTATGTGGAACTTTTATAAAGCTCTGCTTAGGCCACACCAGGAGTATTGCGTCCAGTTCTGGTCACCACACTTTAGGAAGGATGTAAAGGTCCTTGAGAGGGTGCAGAGGAGATTTGCCAGAATGGTTCCAGGGATGAGAGATTTTAGAACATAAGAACATAATAGGAGCAGCAGTAGGCCATACGACTTTGGAGGCAGTTCAGAGAATGTTCACTAGGTTGATTCCGGAGATGAGGGGGTTGATAAATGAGGAAAGGTTGAATAGGTTAGGCCTCTACTCATTGAAATTCAAAGGTGATCTTATCGAAACGTTTAAGATTATGAGGGGGCTTGACAAGGTGGATGCAGAGAGGATGTTTCCACTGATTGGGCAGACTAGAACTAGGGGCCAGAATCTTAGAATAAGGGGCCACCCATTTAAAACAGAGATGAGGAGAAATTTCTTCTGAGGGTTGTAAATCTATGGAATTCACTGCCTCAGAGAACTGTGGAAGCTGGGTCATTGAATAAATTTAAGACAGAAAGAGACAGTTTCTTAAACGATAAGGGAATAAGGGGTTATGGAGAGTGGGCAGAGAAGTGGAGCTGAGTACATGATCGGATCAGCCATGATCTTATTGAATGGCGGAGCAGGCTCGAGGGGCCGTATGGCCTACTCCTGCTCCTATTTCTTATGTTCTTATGACCTGGACCTCGCTGCCAACGAGGGTGGTGGAAGCGGAGACGATCAATGATTTCAAAAGGAAATTGAATAGGCACTTGAGGAAAATAAACTTGCAGGGCTCCGGGGATAGAGCAGGGGAATAGGACTGACTGTCTTGCTCTAGAGCAGGCATGGATTCGATGGGCCAAATGGCCTTCTGTGCTGTAACCGTTCTATGATTGAATGGTTCAGTGACCCTGACCAATGATAGATTACCAATCTTCCCAAGTAGGGGGCTAGGAGAGTGCAGTACTGCTCATCTCATGATCCTTTCCTGGATTATGTTTTGGGTAGCCCGCCCCCCACCCAGTTCTTCACTAAAAATGTCTTGGCTGAGGGAGCGCTGCACTTTTCAGAGGTGCCGTCTTTCCAATGACATGTTAAACCGAGGCCCCTTCTCCTCTCAGTGGACGTAAAAGATCCCATGGCACCATTTTGAAGAGCAGTGGAGTTATTCCCGGTGTCCTGGTCAATATTTATCCTTCAATCAACATCACTAAAATAGATTATTTGGTAATTATCACAATGCTATTTGTGGGAGCTTGCTGTGTGCAAATTGGCTGCCGCGTTTCCTACATTACAACAGTGACTACACTTCAAAAGTACTTTATTGGCTGTAAAGCGATTTGGGACGTCCTGAGTTTGTGAAAGGCGCTACAGAAATGCAAGTCTGTCTTTCTTCTTTCCCTGTGGTGAGATTTACAGTTAGTATTTTGCATCTGAACTATCTGAAAGGATCTGATCTACTAAAGCTCGCTTGTAGGAAAAAAAAAATCTACTTCAGTAAAGTAAACCTACTCCTTGCATTAAACAGATGCTCAATTGTAAACACTGCATTTTGGATTCAATCTTTTTGATTTTGCAGGCGTAAATACAGTTTGCAGTAAACAGGGGCAGCTGCCTTGTGATGGGTCTGTTGGGACTGCCCTGAAACAGCTCACTGCTCAGGACCCCGACAGTAAATAAAACACAGCAGATACAGACACAACAAGCAGGACACAGACCGTTGGATTTTGGTGGGGGGAGGAGGGGGGGAGCAGTTGACAGCCTTCACTGCATCTATTTACTTGAATTTGATCGAAATTCAGGTTCTAAAATGCCCAGACTAGACTCTGTTCCAGCGAGTATAACCTAATTGCTCGACATGTCTCACTGTACTCTTGGATATAGTCAGAATACTGTTCAGTTGGCACAAGATAAATGGTTCAATGAAGAACCACAGCCAATATCAGTCCATCCTGGCCCTAACTTGCAGGCACCACTAGTCAAATGCATTCGTGTGTGTGGGGTGAAACATCGAAGGCTAAAAAAATAGGGAGCTGTTCCTTAGAGCCCTGGATTAATGGCCACTGCATCAAAGCTGTTTTAACAGGTGCCTGCCCAAGCTGACTACCTCATGCATCAGATTGAAGGCTTCGACACAAGGAGACAGCAGAGGTATTTAGCTATTAAGAAACAGGTGTGTTTTGCAATTTAGCAACAGCTTGAGCCAACTGGTGGAGCAGCAGGGTTTTAGTGCACAGTGCGTGGAGAGGAACAGGCCCACAGTGAATACATGGGCTAAAAAATCCATGCCCCTTTCTACAGACGCTCTCACCTACAGGGTCCATAAGGCAGCTGGCAGCACGCGATGAGCAACAGCAGTGCAGCAGAATAAAAATTGACACCATTAACTGTGTTGGCTGACTCCATTCTCTGAATGTTAACTCTTTGAGTATTGAACTTTGTCATTATATTTCAATGGAGTGGGGGCCAATCAGAGTGCAATACTGAACCGACTCCAATTACTGCAATGTAAATTCAAGGCTATTGTGACACAAGGTCTCCCACAACCCGACAGCAAAGTGCAAAGGTGCACGTTCTAGATCCAGTGGTTAAAAAGCCTCATGGTATGGATCAAACAAAGTGCAACATCCTTCCATTGGGGTTTGTACTGTGGTGATACTGCATCAGTGGACATGTTGTATTAATGATGTTTTTAAAACAATTTTCACTGTCCTGAAAAGCCCATGTGGCAAGAGTTGGCACTGCAGCAGGGAACACTTTCAGACGCAAGGGGTAATGTGAACGTGAACGCGAGCTGCGCTGTGGGAAACAGACAGGACCAGGCTGGCTGCCCGTTTCTACACCTCTCCCCATTTCACTCTCCCTGGACTCCAATGGCGAGCGAGAGACCGAGCGCGGTGCAAGATAGGCAGTAGTCAGGTGCTGACCGAGTGTAAAGGAAGCGTTATAGCTTCCTTAAATCTGAAATTCACATCATATTAGGGGCGTGGGGTCGGGGCAAGGCGGGAGAAGGAGGAGGAGGAGGCGGGGCGCGAGGAGGAGGAGGCGGGGCGCGAGGAGGAGGAGGCGGGGCACCGGATTGGGGGGGGGGGGGGTGTGGGGAGTAGCAGGGGGAGGAGGAGCGGCATCTCATTGCTGCCCGGTTCACGAGTCAATGCCCACTTCACCCTGCATCTGCCCATGTCCCGGAGCGAGCCCATCACACATCATTCCCACACAGTAAAATGAGAGACCTGATCACAATTTCCAAACATGAGAGTTATTAAAACCCACACAAAGGGTTTCCAAAACACTCATGATTAATTATCACCCTTGTGCAACTCCTTATTCCCCATCTTACGCAGACCTATCCTTACAGTATGCCGCAGTGTCTCCCCTGTGGCTGCCTCCTGGCTTTGGGAAGGCTGCTGTATGTCTGTAGAGGAAGCTACAGATGTCCTTCTCAGACACCCTCATTCAGCCCTGGCCCTGGAAGGACCGGCTGCAGAACGGGCCGCATCCTCCTGTGCGCCTTCAGTCGGAAGTGGCTGGGGCGAAGCCATGGTTGGCTGCAATTGCAGAGTGGCAGGTCTCTGCTCAGGGCTGCTGAGAACCGGAGAGCCCACATCAGTCTCCTGTTCCCAGGAGCCTGTGCCACTCTCCCGGGGCAGCCCCCCACCTCCCCACTGGAGCACAGGTCGGCGGGGTGGGGTGGCACCGTTAAGCCCCCGGTTGACCCAGCCGCAATGGCAGCAGTCAGATCTCACATAGCCTCCAGCTGAGACGGCATGACAGCAGCTACACTCTATAAGCCATCAGAGACGACAGCAGTCAGACGCACCGTGGCCTGTTGCCCAGAGCGCATGAGAGCATTCTGAGCTTCCAGGGCAGCGGCCATCATGTCCAAAGAAGCACAGTCATGCTTGCTCCCTTGCACCTGAGCTGCAATGACAGCTGTCACCTGGGCCAAGAGACACGTCGTCGCAACTGGATCCGCACGCTCATTCTGGGAGTCCACCATCGCCTGCACACTGGCAATGATGGTCCCCATGGTGTGCGCAGAGCTGTCCACAATGCAGGAGGTGGTTTCCGCCACGCTGCTCACCATTTGCCACAGCCTCTCGGGCACCCATTGCATTGCCTCCTAGAGCTGTAATTGAATGGCCTACACCCTTTGTTCATAAGCCCCAACATCGATGGGCTGGTCCGAGACCTCCTCAGCAGGACTCGCACCCCCGGAGAGATGGCACTCGAGGTTCCCTTGGCCCTACAGCATGCTGCAGCCAGCTAGGTCCCAGTGCACACCCAGTGCAGACCCCTGTCCTAAATCTAAGTTCCCCGTGTCTGAACTGGTGCGTGGGACTGTAGGAAGCAGTGACGCACTGTTGCTGGCAGAGCTCTCCCCTTCTCCATCTCCCTTATCCCAGATGCCGCCAAGATCAACGAGGGTGTCAAGTGTCTCCTCCTGACTGTGGCTGCCAGTCGCGTCAAGGGTTTCGCTGTCGCTCAGGATGACTCTGGGGGTATCATCTGCAGCATAAAAGGGAGAAGGGATGCGGTGAGAGTGAGGGGCCGCATTGCACCATGCAGCAAGCAGCTTGCACAGCAGCATAAGCAATAGTCGGCCAATGAACTGTGAGGGAACAATGGCACTGAACACTCACTTACCCATGCTGTCGGAGCAACCAGCAGCCACAAGGAGCCCAACGTGCGTGCCCACTAGCCGCTGTACCCTTGACTCACGATCTGTGAGCGGCACATTCTGCCATTCCCCACCAGGGGCTTGTTGGGTGGCACGGTTGTGCGCCACCTTGGCCTTAAAGCACCGAAAGTCAGTAAGTGTCAGTTTCCGGAGGCCTCGGCAATGAGTGCCAGTGTAGGTCCATTACATGCAGCTGTGATTGTCAGAGGCAAGGCATCGTCCATTGTGAGTGTCACACATACAGGCCCAGCGATCAACTCGCACTTCAGCTACTGAGTGGTGTTGGTGAGAAACAAGTTAAGGTGAAGGTGTGGCAGCTGTAATGTGTGAGGAGTTAGGGGAACATGTACTCCCTTTCATCACTCGAATAAGGTCGGTTAGCATCGTCCTGCATTGGCTCCTCGATCTCCCTTCAGGCTTCAGTGATGACACCTCGAGTTGGTGGAAGAATAGCCGCCTCCTTCCCTCCACACCTTCGAAGAGAGTCTCGAGTTCTGTGTCGCTGAAGCACCTCGCCGCCCTCAAACCTCCCCTTGCAGCCATCTCCTCCGATGCAGGTCAAGACAAACTCAAAACTCAGCTGCAAAACCTGCCCTTTAAGGCGGCCAGTAAGCAGCTGATGGTTAGCATCAAATGGCAAGGAAGGGAATTTCTGCAAACTCCACTCTGCAGGCACACTGCTTATCACCAGGAATTACCACTCTGCTCCGCTTCGGGCCCAAAAAAGGGCAATTTCAATCTTAATACCACCCCATCCAGTGCTTCAATGGAAAACAAGAAATGGTCAAATGACCAAAGTGATATTAGCACGAGGCAATAGGAAGCAGAATAAAGCTGCAGATTTTGGGGATAACAACTACATTCCTGCTGATGGGCCACAACCTCTCTTCCATGAGTGGTACTGACGGCCCAAAGGGTCCGTATTACTACATGGGACTGCAGATGCAAGACATCTGAAGTGTGAAATGGCCCTTGTGTCACCCTTGGGAATTATTCTAACCAAGCTCGCCTGAAAGAAATGGACATTTTCAGGTCATACTGGTTTGCCATGTAAAGGAGGAGGTGTGAAGCCATGGATCAATACTTGCAAAGGAGAAATTTACAGGGCTATGGGGGAAAAGAGCTCCCACACACACACACACAGCTCGGGATACAGTACGTACACACACACACCGCTCGGGATACAGCACACACACACACCGCTCGGGATACAGTACACACCCCGCTCGGGATACAGTACACATCGCTCGGGATACAGTACAGACACCCCGCTCGGGATACAGTACACACATACACCGTTGGGATACAGTACACACGCACACCGCTCGGGATACAGCATACACACACATACACCGCTCGGGATACAGTACACACACATACACCGCTCGGGATACAGTACACACACACACACCGCTCGGGATACAGTACACACACCGCTCGGGATACAGTACACACACCCCGCTCGGGATACAGTACAGACACCGCTTGGGATACAGTACACACACACATACACCGCTCGGGATACAGTACACACACACATACACCGCTCGGGATACAGTACACACACACATACACCGCTCGAGATACAGTACACACACCGCTCGGGATACAGTACACACACCGCTCGGGATACAGTACACACACCGCTCGGGATACAGTACACACACCGCTCGGGATACAGTACACACACCGCTCGGGATACAGTACACACAACCCGCAGCTCGGGATACAGTATACACACAGCGCTCGGGATACAGTATACACACACACACCGCTTGGGATACAGTATACACACACACACCGCTCGAGATTTAGTGCACACACACGCACCAAAAGGCGGTAGGGTAGCTCTGATAAACGATGAGATCAGTGCAGTAGTGAGAAGTGATGTTGGTTCAGAAGATCAAGATGTAGAATCAGTTTGGGTGGAGATAAGGAATAATAAGGGGAAGTAGTCACTGGTGGGCGTAGAAATAATGGAGACTTGTAAAAATGATCGGCAATAATCATGGGCGATTTTAATCTTCAAACGGGAGAATTTGCAATGGGGAACAAGGAATTGGCAGAACAATTAAATATTTTGGTTCTGTCTTCACGGAAGGGGACACAAATAACGTCCCAGAAATGCAAGGGAATCAAGGGTCTAGTGAGCAAGAGGAATTAAAGGAAATGATTATTAGTAAGAAAATAGTGCTGGAGAAACTAATGGGACTGAAGGCCAATAAACCCCCAGGGCCTGATGATCTGCATCCTAGAGTACTAAAACAGGTAGCCATGGAAATAGTGGATGCATTGGTTGTCATCTTCCAAAATTCTATAGATTATGGAACAGTCCCTGCAGATTGGAGGGTGGCAAATGTAACCCCACTATTTAAGAAAGGAGCGAGCGAGAGAGAAAACAGGGAACTGCAGACTGGTTAGCTTAACATCAGTAGTAGGGAAAATGCTGGAGTCTATTATAAAGAATGTGATAACGACACTTAGATAATATTAACGGGATTAAACAAAGTCAACATGGATGTATGAAAGGAAAATCATGTTTGACAAACCTACTGGAGTTTTTTGAGGATGTAACTGATAGAATAGATAAGGGAGAACCAGTGGATGTAGTGTATTTGGATTTTCAGAAGGCCTTTGATAAAGTCCCACATAAGAGGTTAATGTGGGGTGGTCGTTGCACACCGGCTACCACACGGGCTTAGCTGAACAAGGTCTTGATCCAGTGGCAAGGGGGTCCAAGATGACTGGAGACCAGGCACTGCTGTATGGGCCTAGTTGCCTATGGCGAGATGTTGGCCGTAGGCTCGCCGCTGGGTAGCGCCCTTGATGGTAGGTGGTCCAAGGCATGGTTGGGGGCAGGCATTGGGAGGGTCAGTGGCCCACCGGGGTTCAGGGTGGGAGGGCAGTGGGGTCACAGCCATGGTACTCACCACGTGCTGGAGGAGAAGAGGCCAAGTCACCAGTGGGGAAGGAGAGCTCCAGTCGTCGCTGAAGGAGGATGGGAGGCCAGTCGCCAACGTAGGAGGGGGAGACCCAATCGTCGTTGAGGAGGAGGTCGTCTGTCGCCATCGGAGGTCCAGCCGTCGTCGGGGAGGTCCAGACTGTCGTCGCTGGAGGTGTTCCGATCGCCGTTGGAGGGTGGCGGGGGATGGAGGCCCGATAGTCAGGTCCACGTCGAGGACGCCGCCTCCAAAGGTCGTCGGAGGTCGCCCAGATGTTGCAGGAGGGTGATGTGGTGGGAAGCCTGAGGTAGGCCGGAATGGTCCAAACTCGTGGGACTCGCAGGGATGGGACATGGGTACGTGCTTAGGATCCCTTATTAGGGTCTATTTGGCTAGGGGAGGTTTAGACAGCCTGGGGGGGGGTGGGGCGGAGTTGCCAATAGCTGGAGAGTGTTGGTTGGAGTGGGGGAGATCCCTAGGGAACTACTACCCCGGGGGCCATCTGGCTCCAACCCTCTTCTCAATCTTCCTCGCCGCCATGCTCCACCTCACCAAGCTCCCTGCTGGAGTGGAACTAAATTACAGAACCAGTGGGAAGCTGTTCAACCTTCGCTGTTTCTGGGCCAGGTCCATGACCACCCCAACCTCCGTCGAGCTACAGTACGCAGACGACGCCTGCGTCTGCGCACATAGAGGCTGAACTCCAAGATATAGTCAACGTATTTACTGAAGCGTACGAAAGCATGGGCCTTACGCTAAACATCCGTAAGACAAAGCCTGTCCTCGCCGCACAGCATTGCCCCCCAGTCATCAAGATCCACGGCGTGGCCCTGGACACCATGGACCACTTCCCTTATCTCAGCAGCCTCCCATCAACAAGAGCAGGCATCGACGACGAGATTCAACACCGCCTCCAGTGCGCCAGTGTTTGAAGACTGGGCCCTCAAAACTGCCACCAAGCTTGGTCTACAGGGCTGTGGTAAAACCCCGCCCTCCAGTATGACTCAGAGACATGGACCATGTACAGCAGACACCAAGTCGCTGGAAAAATACCACCAACGATGTCTCCGCAAGATCCTACAAATCCCCTGGGAGGACAGACGCACCAACATCAGCGTCGTCGTCCAGGCCAACATCCCCAGATTGAAGCACTGACCACACTCGATCAGCTCTGCTGGGCGGGCCGCATTGTTTGCATGCCAGACACGAGACTCCCAAAGCAAGTGCTCTACTCGGAGCTCCTTCACGGCAAATGAGCCAAAGGTGGGCAGCAGAAACGTTACAAGGACACCCTCAAAGCTCCCTGATAAAGTGCGACATCCTCACTGACACCTGGGAGCCCCTGGCCCAAGACCGCCCCAAGTGGAGGAAGTGCATCTGGGAGGGCGCTGAGCACCTCGAGTCTCGACGTCGAGAGCATGCAGAAATCAAGCGCAGGCAGCGGAAAGAGCATGCGGCAAACCTGTCCCACCCACTCCTTCCCTCAACGACTATCTGCCCCACCTGTGACAGAGTCTGTGGCTCTCGTATTGGACTGTTCAGCCACCAAAGAACTCACTTGAGGAGTGGAAGCAAGTCTTCCTCAATTCCGAGCGACTGCCTATGATGATGATGACGACATAAGAGGTTAGTGTGCAAAATTAAAGCACGTAGGATTGGGGGTAATGTATTGGCATGGATTGAAAATTGGTTAACTGACAGGAAACAGAGAGCAGGAATAAACGGATCTTTTTTGGGGTGGCGGGCAGTGACGAGTGGGGTACCACAGGGATCAGTGCTTGGGCCCCAGCTATTCACTTATATATATATTAATTATAAATGATTTGGATGAGGGAACCAAATGTAATATTTCCAAGTTTGCTGACGACACAAAACTAGATGGGATTGTGAGTTGTGAGGAGGATGCAAAGACACTGCAAGGCGATTTAGATAGGTTGAGTGAGTGGGCAAAAACATGGCAGATGCAGTATAACGTGGATAAATGAGAAGGTATCCATTTTGGTAGGAAAAACAGAAGGACAAAGTATTATTTAAATGGTGATGGCTTGGGAAGTGTCGATGTACAGAGGAACCTGGGTGTCCTTGTACACCAGTCATTGATAGCAAACATGCAGGTGCATGTTTGGGAAGGCAAATGGTATGTTGGCCTTCATTGCAAGAGGATTTGAGTACAGGAGCAAGGATGTCTTACTACAGTTATACAGGGCCTTGGTGAGACCGCAGCTGGAGTATTGTGTGCAGTTTTGGTCTCCTTACCTAAGAAAGGATATACTTGCCATAGAGGGAGTGCAGCGAAGGTTCACCAGACTGATTCCTGGGATGGCAGGACTGTCGTATGAGGAGAGATTGGGTTGACTAGGCCTGTATTCACTAGAGTTTAGAAGAATGAGGGGGGGATCTCATTGAAACGTATAACATTCTGACTGGGTTGGATAGACTGGATGCGGGGAGGATGTTTCCCCGGGCTGGGAAGTATAGAACAAGGGGTCGCAGTCTCAGGATACAGGGTAGGAAATTTAGGACCGAGATGAGAAGAAACTTTTTCACTCAGAGGGTGGTGAACTTGTGGAATTCTCTACCAAAGGCGGCTGTGGAGGCCAAGTTATTGAATATATTTAAGAGGGGCGTATGGGGAAAAAGCAGGAATATAGTATTGAGATAGAGGATCAGCCATGATCATATTGAATGGCAGTGCAGACTCGAAGGGCCGAATGGCCTACTCCTGCTCCTATTTTCTATATTTCTACGTTTCATATTGATTGGACAAATCAAATTGGCCAGGGTAGCCTTGAGGAAGAGTTCAGAGAATGTATCCGGGATAGTTTCCTTGAACAGTATGTTGCGGAACCAACCAGGGAGCAGGCTATTTTAGATCTGGTAATGAGACAGGATGAATAAATGATCTAGTAAAGGATCATCTCGGAAAGAGTGATCACAGCAAGGTAAAATTTCAAATTTAATTGGAGGGTGAGAAAGTTGGATCTCAAACCAATCTCCTCGGCTTAAATAAAGGAGACGACAAAGTTATGAAGGCAGAGTTGGCTAAAGTCGACAATAGATGAAGGTGCAAGACAGTTGATGAGCAGTAAGGAGATATTTCATAACTTTCAACAATATATTCCAATGAGAAGGAGAGACTGCAAGAGAAGGGATAACCAGGAAATAAAGGATGGTATCAAATTGAAAACAATGGCATACAAATGGGTCAAGATTAGTGGGAGGCTAGCGGATTGGGAAACCTTTAAAAACCAGCAAAGAACGACTAAAAGAAAATGATGAGAGGGAAGCTAGATCATGAAAGTAAATAGCAAGAAATATAACAGACAGCAAGAGCTTCTATAGGTATATAAAAAGGAAGAGAGTGGCTAAAGTAAATGTTGGTCCATTAGAGGATGAGACTGGGGAATTAATAATGGGGAATAGGGAAATGGCAGACACTTTGAACAAATATTTTGTATCGGTCTTCACGGTAAAAGACACTAAAAACATCCCAATAATGGATAATCAAAGGGCTAAAGGGAAGGAGAAACTTAAAACAATCACTGTCACGAAATAAATACTCGGTAAAATAATGGGACTAAAGGTTGACAAATCCTCAATACCTGATGGCTTGCATCCTATGGTCTCAAGAGAAATGGCTACAGAGATAGTGGATGCATTGGTTGTAATCTACCAAAATTCCCTGGATTCTGGGGCGGTTCCAACAGATTGGAAAACCACAAAAGTAAAACCCCCCCTATTTAAAAAAGGAGGCAGACAGAAAGCAGGGAACTATAGACAGTTAGTCTAACATCTGTCGTTGGGAAAATGTTGCCGTCCATTATTAAGGAAGCAGTAGCAGGACATTTGGAAAAGCATAATTCAGTCAGGCAGAGTCAGCATGGTTTTATTGAAAGGGAAATCATGTTCGACAAATTTGCTGGAGTTCTGTGAGGACGTAACGAGCAGGGTGGATAAAGAGGAATCAGTGGATGTGATATATTTGGACTTCCAGAAGACATTCGATAAGGTGCCACATAAAAGGTTACTGCACAAAATAAAAGGCCACGGGATTGGGGGTAATATATTAGCATGGATAGAGGATTGACTAACAAACAGAAAACAGAGAGTCGGGATAAATGGGTCATTTTCCGGTTGGCAAACAGTAACGAGTGGGGTGCCACAGGGATCAGTGCTGGGGCCTCAACTATTTACAATTTATATTGATGATTTGGATGAACGGACCAAGTGTAATGTAGCCAAGTTTGCTGCTGATACAAAGATGGGTGGGAAAGCAAGTTATGAGGAGGATACAAAAAATCTGCAAAGGGATATAGACAGGCTAAGTGAGTAGGCAAAAATTTGGCAGTTGGCGTATAATGTGGGAAAGTGAGAGGTTATCCACTTTGGCAGAAAAAATAAAAAAGCAAATTATTTTTTAAATGGGAGAAAAATTGCAAAATGCTGCAGTACAGAGGGACCTGGGGGTCCTTGTGCATGAAACACAAAAGTTAGTGTGCAGATACAGCAAGTAATCAGGAAGGCAAATGGAATGCTGGCCTTTATTGCAAGGGGCATGGAGTATAAAAGCAGAGAAGTCCTGCTACAACTGTACAGGGTATTGGTGAGGCCACACCTGGAGTACTGCGTACAGTTTTGGTCTCCTGATTTGAGGAGGGATATACTTGCATTTGAGGCAGTTCAGAGAAGGTTCACTAGGTTGATTCCCGAGATGAAAGGGTTGACGTATGAAGAAAGGTTGAGCAGGTTGGGCCTGTGCTCAATGGAGTTTAGATGAATGAGAGGTGATCTTATTGAAATGTATAAGATTCTGAAGGGGCTCGACAAGGTAGATGCAGAGGATATTTCCACTGATGGGGAAGACTAGAACTAGGAGGAGCATAGTTTCAGAATAAGGGATTGCCCATTTAGAACTGCGATGAGGAGGAATTTCTTCTCAGAAGGTTGTAAATCTGTGGAATTCTCTGCCCCAGAGAGTTGTGGAGGCTCGGTCAATGAATATATAAAAGGTGGAGATAGACAGATTTTTGAGCGATAAGGGAGTAAAGGAACATGGGAAGCGAGCAGGGAAGTGGAGCTGAGCCCACGATCAGATCAGCCATTGAATGGTGGAGCAGGCACGAGGGGGTTCAATGGCCGACTCCTGCTCCTATTTCTTATGTTCTTATGTTCACTCCAGGATACACAGTCTCACACACAGTTACAGTAGAGATGTACAATGTTGGATGGCACACAGGAGTTTGCTGCAATACAAGTATGAAAGACTTTAATGGTTCATCACTTTGATGTGGCAGTTGTGTTAACTTTCAGCAATTGCCAATGTACTGGAGACCAACAATTCAAGAGATTCTACTGCCCGTGACTCCGCTTTGAGATTAGCAGCTAACAATTTAATTCAAGTGTATAACTGAAGATAGGTTTCTGTTGGAGATAAAACAGTTTCAAAAATACACAACAATCCAATATAGTGACCAATGACATCAGTAAGGAGCCCACTTTCAGCAGCTCTATAATCTTTATTGAGCCAGCGTAAGGAAAGTGATTATGTATCCATTCCTGGAGTTTGAATTTTGACACAGAAAAATGAGTCATTAAAATTGCATTGGGTTTTCAGGATCAATGGGAGAATCTGGGTCCTCAGTGCAAACACACATTCATCAACCTCAACTCCACATTCATTAATGGATGGATATGCCAGCTGCAATTAGAAGTTGTGCTGCTGCAGAAGTGACCAATTAAAAAGCTGCTAAAAAGGAAACAAAAAGAATCATCTGTTATCGTGTAAGATGTTCAACATTGAGTTAATTTTTGGGTGCTTAAAACAAAATGTTAGAAGTTGGGAAATATAAATCTTAATGTTCACAATGATCGGGATTTTGCGGTGGGTGATGACAGCGATTGTCAGCGTTCGCTGTTATTACCCCTCTGAAGCTGACCGCAACTTCAGCATGAGGCACATGCGCATCTAAACATGGAAATCCTGAAGTTGCAGTCAGTCATTCCCTGCTCCAAGACTGGCGGTGTTGTGGACACCACCACAACCCCCGCAAATGGCTGGCAAGCCATGGCAAAAACCTGGGCTCTTCAGCAGTAATATCGCTGTTAAATACCCCATTAAATGTTAAGCCTTCAAGGAATAGATGTAACTTGGGTTTTAACAGCATAACAATGTCCAACCCTACATTACAACAGTCCCTACACTTCAAAAGTTCTTTACTGGCTGTAAAGCGCTTTGAGGCATCCGGTGGACATGAAAGGTGTTGTATAAGTCCAAGTCTTTCTTATATTCAAACATTATGGCACTGAAAAACTAATTTTATATCTGAGGAGTGTCGAATTTCTCCATTATGATAAAAATTACAATAAAAAAACATTTTTTTTAAAGTTTGTTGGTGATATTTCAACTTCTACCTTATCTCCATGTGAAAGTACCAATCTTTATTTTGCGCCCTAACTTTTTTTTTTTTAAAGCTGCTTTTTATTTCCCGCTTTGCTGTTTGAGAATTCTCCAATATGCTTGGCTATATATGGCTGTATCCAGCTTTTTTCAAGGGCAGCGCTATCGCAAATTACAGGCAAAGCTATTAAGAGTGGTTTATCAAACCGTAAACACTGCTCACAACCATTAGAGGCTTAAACTGCAAATCTACCATGCCCACCCCCAAATCAAATATTGCAAGCCCATAGTTAGTTTTTACTGTAACTTGCTCCCATGTTTAGCACAGATGAAACTATGAGGGAGGAATACCCTGTTCTAACCAAACATCATTAGCAGATGAAGATTGAGGAATATCCAACCACAAGCTTATTCAAGAGGTACAAAGGTGTCAATATTTTTTTCCGTCTTATAGAAACATAGAAAATAGGTACAGCAGCAGACCATTCGGCCCTTCGAGCCTTCAATATGATCATACAACTTCAGTACCCCATTTCTACTTTCTCTTCATATCCCTTTAGCCGTAAGGGCCACATCGAACTGCCTTTTGAATATATCTAATGAACTGGCCTCAACAACTTTCTGTGGCAGAGAATTCCACAAGTTAACAACTCAGTGAAGAAGTTTCTCCTCATCTCGGTCCTAAATGGCTTAATCCTTATTCTTAGACTGTGAACCCTGGTTCTGGACTTCCCCAGGAACATTCTTCCTGCATCTAACCTGTCCAATCCCGTCAGAATTTTATATGTTTCTAAATTCCAGTGAATACAAGCCTAGTCGATCCAGTCTTTCTTCATATGCAAGTCCTGCCATTCCGCAAATCAGTTTGGTGAACCTTCGCTACACTCCCTCAATAGCAAGAATGTCCTTCCTCAGATTAGGAGACCAAAACTGTACACAATATTCAAGGTGTGGCCTTATCAAGGCCCTGTACAACTGCAGTAGGACCTCCCTGCTCCTATACTCAAATCCTCTCACTATGAAGGCCAACATGCCATTTGCCTTCTTCACTGCCTGCTGTACCTGCATGCCAACTTTCAATGACTGATGTACCATGACACCCAGGTCTCGTTGCACCTCCCCTTTTCCTAATCTGTCACCATTCAGATAATATTCTGCCTTCCTGTTTTTGCCACCAGGATAACCTCACATTTATCCACATTATACTGCGTCTGCCATGCATTTGCCCACTCACCTAAACTGTCCAAATCATTTTGCAACCTCTTAGCTTCCTCCTCACAGCTCACACTGCCACCCAGCTTAGTGCCTTCTGCAAACTTGGAGATATTACATTCAATTCCTTCGTCCAAATCATTAATGTATATTGTAAATAGCTGGGGTCCCAGCACTGAGCCCCGTGGTACCCCACTAGTCACTGCCTGCCATTCTGAAAAGGACCCGTTTATCCCTACTCTTTGCTTCCTGTCTGCCAACCAGTTCTCAATCCACGTCAACACATTACCTCTAATACCATGTGCATTAGTTTTGAACACTAATCTCTTGTGTGGGACCTTGTCAACAGCCTTTTGAAAGTCCAAATACACCACATCCACTGGTTTTCCCTTGTCCATTCTACAAGTTATATCCTCAAAAAATTGCAGAAGATTTGTCAAGCATGATTTCCACTTCATAAATCCATGCTGACTTGGGCCGATCCTGTCACTGCTTTCCAAATGTGCTGCTATTTCATCTTTAATAATTGATTCTAACATCTTCCCCACTACTGATGTCAGGCTAACCGGTCTATATTTACCTGTTTTCTCTCTCCCTCCTTTTTTAAAAAGTGGGGTTACATTAGCTACCCTCCAGTCCATAGGAACTGATCCAGAGTCTATAGAATGTTGGAAAATGACCACCAATACATCCACTATTTCTAGCGCCACTTCCTCAAGTACTCTGGGATGCAGACCATCAGGCCCGGGGGGGAGGGGAGGGCGGGCGAGGGGGGGGGGGGGGGGGGGGAAAGAGGGGAGGGCGAGCGAGGGGAGGGGAGGGGAGGGCGAGCGAGGGGGGGGAGGGGAGGGCGAGCGAGGGGGGGGAGGGGAGGGCGAGCGAGGGGGGGGAGGGGAGGGCGAGCGAGGGGGGGGAGGGGAGGGCGAGCGAGGGGGGGGAGGGGAGGGCGAGCGAGGGGGGGAGGGGAGGGCGAGCGAGGGGGGGAGGGGAGGGCGAGCGAGGGGGGGGAGGGGAGGGCGAGCGAGGGGGGGGAGGGGAGGGCGAGCGAGGGGGGGAGGGGAGGGCGAGCGAGGGGGGGGAGGGGAGGGCGAGCGAGGGGGGGGAGGGGAGGGCGAGCGAGGGGGGGAGGGGAGGGCGAGCGAGGGGGGGGAGGGGAGGGCGAGCGAGGGGGGGGGGGAGGGCGAGCGAGGGGGGGGGGGGAGGGCGAGCGAGGGGGGGGAGGGGAGGGCGAGCGAGGGGGGGGAGGGGAGGGCGAGCGAGGGGGGGGAGGGGAGGGCGAGCGAGGGGGGGGAGGGGAGGGCGAGCGAGGGGGGGGAGGGGAGGGCGAGCGAGGGGGGGGAGGGGAGGGCGAGCGAGGGGGGGGAGGGGAGGGCGAGCGAGGGGGGGGAGGGGAGGGCGAGCGAGGGGGGGGAGGGGAGGGCGAGCGAGGGGGGGGAGGGGAGGGCGAGCGAGGGGGGGAGGGGAGGGCGAGCGAGGGGGGGAGGGGAGGGCGAGCGAGGGGGGGAGGGGAGGGCGAGCGAGGGGGGGAGGGGAGGGCGAGCGAGGGGGGGAGGGGAGGGCGAGCGAGGGGGGAAGGGGAGGGCGAGCGAGGGGGGGAGGGGAGGGCGAGCGAGGGGGGGAGGGGAGGGCGAGTGAGGGTGGGGTGAGTGAGGAGCGAGGGGGGGAGGGAGGGAGAGAGATAAAGAATAACTGAAAGCTATTCACCCAATCTCTAACAGTCTGGGGGATAAAACTGTAATCTTTGTCATGAACAGATTGTTGTTACAAGTAGCAGACCTTCAGTTCCCCATGTACCCTGAAGCAGAAGGCAATTTGCTCATCCAAGTGTCACTTTTTTGATGTTAAATAATCACAATAATTAATGTTTTCAGGATATTTGGTTTGCCAAAAAAGCCTGTTTTTCTCCTCAATATGCAAAGTTATGCACAGTACTCAGGATTTGAGGGGGAATAGTCTGAGGGAGGTGTCTATTGACAGATATTTGTGCAGTGTTGAAAGAGGAGCATGGTGCATTTGGGCAGGGGAAATCTTCAGCAACATTGACCATGTCGGGTTGTATACATAATACTTCTGAGCAGAAGGACATGGGATTTACAGTTCATGATTCACTGAAGGCCCATGACTGACTTCAAAGGGCATAACTATGGCAATTAAATATAAATCGAGAATTACAATTCTTAATGAATTAAGAGTTAACAAGACCTTAGTTTGAACACATCCAGTGTCCAGTTTTGAGCCCCTCACATGGCAGGCGATACCAAGCCCTGCAGGACCACTCCATTGATACCTAGTTTAATGGCACTCAGCTACCCAGCCAGGCTGAGAGAGCTGGGGCTGTTTACCTCGGTCTTTAAAATAATGAAGAAATTAGATTCTGTCTATGTGGACAGATTACCTGAGCTAGACAGGCAGGAGAGGACAGGGGGCGATCGGTATAAACTGCAAAAACAGAGTTAGGTTAGGTACCAGGAATACTTCTTGAAAAGGTTGTCAGCAAGTCCAGTGAGTTTGGATTCCCTGAAAGTATTCGAATAGGAGTTGGGTGAGTTCCTGCAAGTGGAAGGCAGTTCAAGTTGTCGAGGTGAGTTGTGGGTTAATGGGCTAGTGAGTACATACCCATTATCCCTTTTCTGTCCTCTACCACCTAACCAATCTCCTAACCAGATCAATAATTTGCCTTCAATTCCATGAGCTTTAATTTTAGCTAACAGTCTCTCATGTGGAACGTTATTGAATACCTTCTAGAAGTCCATATAAACAATCCTGACTACTATATTCAAAAAGCCAATGATGTTTGTTAGACATAACAAATTCATGTTGGCGCTCTCTAATCACCTCAAGTTTCTCTAAGTGCTCAGTCACTCGGTCCTTAATTATAGATTCCAATAACTTCCACACAATAGAGGTTAGACTGTTAGGTTTAGAGTTTCCTGGTTTTGTTTCCTCACCGTTTTTAAACAATACATTTGCAATTTTCCAATCCAAAAGGCCAATTCCTGAATAGAAAAACACCTGCAATTTCTTCACCCATTTCCTTGGATGGAACCCAGCAGGTCCTGGGATTTGTCGGCCTCGACTGCCATTATTTCTTCAAATGTTATTTTCTTGCTTAAATTAACTTTCATGAGTTCCAGCACTTGATTCATTTTTAATTTCCCTGGAATGTCAGGTACATCCTCTTCCCCTAAAGTGAAAACTGAAAGTAATTATTCAACAAATCTGCCATTTCCTTATTTTCATTTGCAATATTACCTGCATCTGCTTTTAAATGGCCCACTCTTCTATTTTTTCTTCTAATATAATTTTAAAACCTGTATGTGTTAATCTCCATATCCCTCACACATTTATTTGTGTCTCTCTCTCCCCTTTGTGCTAGGTATGACTCCAGCCAGTGGACAGTTTGCCCCGATTCCCATTGACTTCAGTTTTACTCGGGCTCCTTGATGCCACACTCGGTCAAATCCTGCCTTGCTGTCAGGGGCAGTCACTCTCACCTCACCTCTGGAATTCAGCTCTTTTGTCCATGTTGCGACTGAGGCTGTAATGAGGTCTGGAGCTGAGTGCTCCTGGCGGAACCGAAACTGAGCATCGGTGAGCAGGTTATTGGTGAGTAAGTGTCGCTCGATAGCACTGTCGACGACACCTTTCATCACTTTGCTGATGGAGAGTAGACTGATGGGACGGTAATTGGCCGGATTGGATTTGTCCTGCTTTTTGTGGACAGGACATACCCTGGGCAGTTTTCCACATTGTCGGGTAGATGCCAGTCAGTGTTGCAGCTGTATTGGAACAGCTTGGCTAGTGGCGCTTCTAGTTCTGGAGCACAAGTCTTCAGCGCGACAGCCGGGATGTTGTCGGGGCCCTTTGCTGTATCCAGTGCGCTCAGCCGCTGCTTGATATCACGTGGAGTGAATCGAATTGGCTGATTCACGTGAAAAATAGTTCATAACGAAAAATTCACACAGGAAATCAGTCAGTTATGCAAGTAGAATACAAAAACCTGGAGCAAAATGTCCTGCTGGCTAAGACACTGTCCCAGAAATCCATCTGGGGGGCTTCCCGCGGGCAGTTGCCTCCTCACTGGAGATTTTTTAACGAATTTACCTGGTGGTCTAAAGGTGCCCTGATTTCCGACGGGGAGGCCTTCTCCTCCTGTGCAGAGGGTCCCAACGCAGAAGATGCAGTCATGTGTGACTGCTCAACCAATATGATAAGTATTTCACAGGTTCCCATCAATAGCACTGAGAGGTGCGTATCTACCAGTTCTCAGTGCTATTAATGGGAACAAAAGCAATCACACCAAATAATAATAAAAAACAAACAGATCACACATTTAAAATTAATTGAAATTACACAAGTTATGCCTTATAAAAATAAAATATTTTCCCGATTTTTAAAAAAGTTTTTTTAATTATGGTTAAAAATAAACTTACCGTAGTGGGGAGGGTTTTTAAGAATAAATTGTGTTTTTATAACTATTTTAAAATGTGTGTGTATTTTTAAACACTTACACCTGTAAAATTTGGCTATACGCCTGCTTTTTCAAGTGCAAAATTTTTGAGAACATTTGCTGGGCAAGGTATCCGTAAATAATCGGAAATCTTGCCCCATCAAATGTCCTCGCTCCCGATCTGCGGATGATCTATCTAGCTAGAAACTTGACAGATCGGAAAAGCCGATTTTCAGCGCATGCAAATTGCGCAGTGAGTACCCATGCTTTAAGTTTCCCTCCCTCTGGAAAGCCACTTCATGGATATCAGTTACAGGCAAATCAGTGGGAGACACTTATCACACAGCACCAGCCTGGATACACCAAATGGTTAATCTTGGTCATGTCCTCACCCAGTCACTATTTTTCCCAGTTTAGGCATCTGTACAACATCGAAACATAGAAAATAGGAGCAGTAGTCGGCCATTTGCTTTAGTTATGATTTAACTTTGTTAAGCATTTCTATTGACTTTTATCCAACAGAATAAACACACACGGGCTATGCTGTGGACAGCATGTAACCTGCCTAAAGGAGCTCTTGATAATCACCCGCATCTAAAGCACAATATTCTCTCCCAACTCAACTACCAATGTCCACTTCCTTCAATACGTGCCATCAGGAATGCAGTAGCTTCCAAAACACTATTCCCAGGCTGGCCCAACACACTCATCGTGATCATTCATTTGTGGTGATCAGCAGTTAACATCCTGTATAATAATTTGTTTCACACGCTGTCAAACAAATTTATTATTATAACTTGCCTCGTACACCGACAGATTCATGCACTAATCTGCATACTTTCTCATGGCTGGACAAGTTGTTTATGACATTTCTAAGAAGTCACTTTGGTGGCTTTTTAATGATGGTCATTAGGAATATTCTGGGTATGCCGCTGTGAGAATAAGGACAGGGCTTAGTTGAAGGTGGTTTCACAGTTAGTGTGATTGTTGCTGGTACATCACCTGTAGCGATTACAACTCCAGACACAGTTACACCTCTCAAACATAGAATCATAGGCATTTACAGCACAGAAGGAGGCCATTTCGACCCATTGTGTACATGCCGGCCAACAAACAGCGATCCAGTCTAATCTCACTGTCCAGCTCGAAGTCCGTAGCCCTGCAGCTTAAGGCACTTGAAATGCATATCCAACTATCTTTTAAATGTGGTGAGGGTTCCTGCCTCTACCACCCTTTCAGGCAGTGAGTTCCACACCCCCACCACCCTCTGGGTAAAGACACTTCCCCATCTATCCCTTCTAAACCTCCCCCCCAATTACGTTAAATCAATGCCCCCTGGTTGTTGACCCCTCTGTCAAGGGAAACAGATCCTTCCTATCCATTCTAGCCAATCCCCTCAAATGTTATACACCTCGATCAGGTCTCCCCTCAGCCTCCTCTGATCCAAAGAACAGACCGAGCATCTCCAATCTTTCCTCATAGCTAAGATTCTCCAGTCCAGGCAACATTCTTGTAAATCTCCTCTGCACCCTTTCCAGTGCAATCACATCTTTCCTGTAATGTGACCACCAAAGCGGCACGCAGTACTCCAGCTGCGGCCTAACCAGTGTTTTATACAATTCAAGCATAACCTAACATAGAAACATAGAAAATAGGTGGAGTAGGCCATTCGGCCCTTCGAGCCTGCATCACCATTCAATTAAGATCATGGCTGATTATTCACCTCAGTACCCCTTTCCTGCTTTCTCGCCATACCCCTTGATTCCTTGAGCCGTAAGTTCCATATCTAAATCCCTCTTGAATATATCCAATGAACTGGCATCAACAACTCTCTGCAGTAGGGAATTTCACAGGTTAACAACTCAGTGAAGAAGTTTCTCCTCATCTCAGTCCTATATGGCTTACCCCTTATCCTTAGACTATGTCCCCTGGTTCTGGACTTCCGCAACATCGAGAACATTCTTCCTGCATCTAACCTGTCCAGTCCCGTCTGAATTTTATATGTTTCTATGAGATCACCTCACATCTTTCTAAACTCCAGTGAATACAGGCCCAGTCTCTCCTCATATGTCAGTCCTGCCATCCCGGGAATCAGTCTGGTGGACCTTTGCTGCACTCCCTCAATAGCAAGAACGTCCTTCCTCAGATTAGGAGGCCAAAACTGAACACAATATTCCAGGTGAGGCCTCACTAAGGTCCTGTACAACTGCAGTAAGACCTCCCTGCTCCTATACTCAAATACCCGAGCTATGAAGGCCAACATACCATTTGCCTTCTTCACCGCCTGCTGTACCTGCATGCTAACTTTCAATGACTGATGTACCATGACACCCAGGTCTCGTTGCACCTCCCCTTTTCCAAATCTGCTGCCATTCAGATAATATTCTGCCTTCGTGTTTTTGCCACCAAAGTGGATAACCTCACATTTATCCACATTATACTGCATCTGCCACACGTTTGCCCACTCACCTAACTTGTCTGTCACCCTGCAGCCTTTTAGCGTCCTCCTCACAACTCACACTGCCACCCAGTTTAGTGTCATCTGCAAACGTGGAGATATTACACTCAATTCCCTCATCCAAATCATTGATGTATATTGTAAATAGCTGCGGTCCCAGCACTGAGCCCTGCGGCACTCCACTAGTCACTGCCTGCCATTCTGAAAAGGACCCGTTTATCCCGACTCTCTGCTTCCTGTCTGCCAACCAGTTCTCTATCCACGTCAGTATATTACCCCCAATACCACGTGCTTTAATTTTGCACACCAATCTCTTGTGTGGGACCTTGTCAACAGCCTGCCTTTTGAAAGACCAAATACACCACATCCACTGGTTCTCCCTTGTCCACTCTACCAGTTACATCCTCAAAAAATTCTAGAGGATTTGTCAAGCAGGATTTCCCCTTCATAAATCCATGCTGACTTGGACCGATCCTGTCATTGCTTTCCAAATGTGCTGCTATTTCATCTTTAATAATTGATTCCAACATTTTCCCGATTACTGATGTCAGGCTAACCGGTCTATAATTACCCGTTTTCTCTCCCTCCTTTCTCAAAAAGTGGTGTTACATTAGCTACCCTCCAGTCCATAGGAACTGATCCAGAGTCGATAAGACTGTTGGAAAATGATCACCATTGATCTAGGATATTTCTAGGGCTACTTTCTTAAGTACTCTGGGATGCAGACTATCGGGCCCTGGGGATTTATCGGCCTTCAATCCCATCAATTTCCCGCCTAATAAGGATTTCCTTCAGTTCCTCCTTCTCGCTAGACCCTCGGTTCCCTAGTATTTCTAGAAGGTTATTTGTGTCTTCCTTCGTGAAGACAGAACCAAAGTATTTGTTTAACTGGTCTGCCATTTCTTTGTTCCCCATTATAAATTCCACCTGAATCCGACTGCAAGGGACCTGTGTTTGTTTTCACTAATCTTTTTCTCTTCACATATCTAGAAGCTTTTGCAGTCAGTTTTTATGTTCTCAGCAAGCTTCCTCTCATACTCTATTTCCCCCCTCCGAATTAAACCCTTTGCCCTCCTCTGCTGAATTCTAAATTTCTCCCAGTCCTCAGGTTTGCTGCTTTTTCTGGCCAATTTATATGCCCTTTCCTTGGATTTAACACTATCCTTAATTTCCCTTTTTAGCCATGGTTGAGCCACCTTCCCAGTTTTATTTTTACTCCAGACAGGGATGTATAATTGTTGAAGTTCATCCATGTGATCTTTAAATGTTTGCCATTGCCTATCCACCGTCAACCCTTTAAGTATCACTCGCCAGTCTATTCTAGCCAATGCACGTCTCATACCATCGAAGTTACATTTCCCCAAGTTCAGGACCCTAGTCTCTGAATTAACTGTCAAAATCTCCATCTTAATAAAGAATTCTACCATATTATGGTCACTCTTCCCCAAGGGGCCTCGCACAACAAGATTGCTAATTAGTCCTTTCTCATTACACATCACCCAGTCTAGCATGGCCAGCCCTCTCGTTGGTTCCTCGACATATTGGTCTAGAAAACCATCCCTAAATCCTCCTCCACCGCATTGCTACCAGTTTGGTTAGCCCAATCAATATGTAGATTAATGTCGCCCATGATAACTGTTGTACCTTTATTGCACACACCCATAATTTCTTGTTTGATGCTGTCCCCAACCTCACTACTACTATTTG